>NC_140956.1:39768169-40175669 GCF_014529385.1 Adiantum capillus-veneris | reverse complement strand
TTGCCAGTGATGGTGCTTTTATTTTTTGGTGGGTTGGGGGGGGGGGAGAGAGAGAGAGAGAGAGAGCGGAGTATAAAAGAATGTTGTCCAAGAGCTGTAGAGTTATTTTGAAGAGCTTGGGGAAAGCTACTGGTATTCTATGAAAAGTTTTAATTAGGAAGAAAAATATTGCTTGACCTTATGTAATTAGTTATTCAGTTTGTCACGTTCTACAAAAGGGGGGGGGGTGTGGGGGTGCTTGTAGCCTTCTGATATCACAGAATACTAAGAAAGGCAGAGTTTGCCAATTACAAGAAAGCATAATGCCGCATTACAAGATGCAACCGATGGTGAACAAACCCTCAAGATCTCCAGAGATCACAAATTCGAGGCTAATGACATCATGAAAGGGTTGCATAAATCTAACCAAGACTTCCTCGAACCCCAATAAAAAAGCCCCAAGCAATACAACTATTTATTTTCCCCAACTAACTATGGCACACACCACTAGGATACAATCAAGTTGGACCACCATTCACACCAAGAAGTTGGCCCATACCACAAATTTTGAAACCCAAAGTAATCGCTGTCAAAGAGAGGCATCACAAAAGCTTGCAAAACCTCCAAGGAAGTAGGACAAGCCAAAAGATCATTAACCTGCATGATAATGTGCAATATTGATGGAGAGTGTGATGTTGAGGACTACCACCCCATCCACATAGTCCACACCCACCAAACCATGGGAACGGGAAAAGAAGTAGCAGGCAACCAAGCAGACCACACCATGCAGAGGCAAACCACCCACAACAAAAAAACAGGTAATATACACAAACAAGGAATGCAAACAAATAGAACAAGCAGAAATAAAACAAACGAAGGAAAATCACCTATGTTGAAAACAGAAATGAAACCAGCAAGAAATAAGTGCCACGAGCACATAGGTCTCTCTCCCTCTCTCTCTCTCTTTCTGGATGAAGACAAGAAGAGCATATGATCATGATGGTTTAGTAGCAGAACATCTGATCCATGCCAGGGATCTACTTTCAGAAGTCCTTGCTCGTCTGTTTAATCGGGTCATGTGTCAAGGATTACCTGAATCTTGGAAATTATCTACTATCGTATCTATTTTCAAGTCAGGGGATCCTATGATACCCGGGAACTACTGTACCATTATGGTAGGTCACACATTGACCCGACTGTACGCATCCATTCTTGAACAAAAATTGAGTAAATGAGTAGAGAATGAGGGCATAAGGGCAACAGGACAAGTTGGATTCAGGAGGGGTTATTCCACTTTAGATCATATTCTTACGCTCAGAGCCATTATTGAGGAAGGAAGAGCAAGCGGGAGAAGGATGTATTGTTGCTTTGTGGATTTTCGGAAAGCTTTTGATACAGTACCAAGGGCCAGATTGATGCGCAGGATGCAAGAGTTAGGGGTCCCCAAAGAGATTATTTGGGGGATCATGGCCTTATACGGGTCAGTAACTGGTTATGTACGTACTCCAGAAGGGGATTCCGACATTGTTCATTCCACCGTTGGAGTAAAGCAGGGATGCCCACTGTCCCCTACTTTATTTGGTATGTACATAGATGAGGTATCAGATTACGTTGTATACAGATGATATTGTATTGATAGCAGAATCACCAGATGGAATGCAGAGGCAGCTAGATGCATTACATAAATTCGCGGAGGACAGTGGACTATCGGTAAACTTGGGTAAAACCAAAGTTATGGTGTTTAACACCACACCGCAGTGGGTTAGGAGAGCGGCACCTACATTTGCATATGGCCAGGATACAGTGGAGTACACAGATGCATACACATACCTTGGTGTGGTATTTGCAGGACCGAAGTTTACTCTTAAGAAAGCAGCGGATGCTAGATTGTCTAGAGCCTCTGCGGCCTTGGGAGGGTTGGAGAGGATGTGTTCACAAGTGCAGTTTCAGGAACCACGAACAAAACTTTGGCTCTTTGATACTATGGTGGCTTCGGCTATGCTTTATGGGGTCCAGATTTAGGGACCATCTGTGGATCAGGATAATTAGAAGTCAATGGAGAGACCTTTGGTATCTATGATTTCCCGAATGATTAGAGCCAAGGCCTCCGTACCACACGCGATTACCCAAGCGGAACTAGCTGCCCCTCCGATAGAAATTGAAGCTCTTACCAGATCAGTGTCCTTTATACATGGTTTGTGGGATAAAAATAATTGCCGATATACTAGACTGGCCCTCGAATCCTCTCGACAATTAGCAATGAAAGGGGATACATCATGCTGGTATGTGCAATTGTCCTCGTGGTTTTAGAGACACGGGTTCAGTATGGAAAGATTACCCCCCTTCCAATACTCTCTTGAGGCTCCATCACTGGCAATTACACGAACGGAGATTAATAAAATCATCCGTCAGGATCTTATACAGTTGGATACTAAGAGGACATGGGTAGACCCTACACAAGAATTGGGCACGAAGATGGCCGACTACAAAGAAAACTTCCTACAGCTATCTGAAGATGGATTTGTGATTCGCCCGAGCTACATGGATACCCACCTGTCTCATGGTTTGAGATGTGCTATTGGTCAGATTCGTACATCCTCACACCAGCTGGAAATTGAATTTGGCAGATTTAGGGGAATCCCACCTGAGAGCAGAATTTGCAAGTTATGCGAAATGGAGCCGGAGACAGAATTACACTACATATGCCATTGCACCGTATACAAGAAATATGGAAAAATTTGAGATTTAAAAAGTGTGGCTTGTGACCTTCGCATTACATAAAATCAACCAAACGTCCATGTACAAGAAATATGGGAAAAACCCTGAAAGATATACAATGAGACCATGGGGAAAAATACCAATACAACCACAGGTGAAGAAGCTCTATCTGGCTGTAGGAAGCCTACAAAAATTTGCCAAAAGCTCTCTCCGCTTCTTGCAGTGTAGGGAAATCAAAAGCACCTGCGATTCAAGTGTCCAAAGTCTGTTGAATCTTGGGGCACCTCTTGCTGATCTTGAAGTGCAAGAAAGCATAGAGGACAAGGAGGAAGGTGCATTCCACAAGACCAAGGAGTTTGACACTCCTGTGATACTGACAACCTATTTAATTTCTCTAATTATGCAAGTCAAGGAGAAATAGAGGAACACATACCAGGAGAATTGGAAATTCAGAGTGCAAAGGAAAAGATTGCCCCAGAAAAGACTGTAGAAAAGTAGAGATGGAGGAAAGCAATCTGACTATGGCCTTGATAGGAAATCTTGACAAGACAGCTGATACAAAAGAGATGGAAATAGAAGATAGCTCATGTAGAGGAGATAGCTTCTGCAAAGAAGATGGAAATAGAAGAAAATACACAAGTTGAGGATGAAATTGTTGCAAAAAAATGCAAAAGAAGTAATGTTGAAGAATTGCAAAGAACCTTGATGACCTTTAATCAAGGATTCTAACGGTTTGGGACATCCGACTGCTGATTCTCATGCTCTATCTGTCTGTCCAGCTGCTTTGAAACATTCGATCTTGATCTGGCAACCTCTTTTCAGGAGATCTATCTAGGGGTTGCTCTGCCTCATCCAACCTCTCTCTCCAGAGTCACGAACTATCAGGACCAAAGATGTCTTGGACCGTATCTGCTTGAGTTACATAGACACAGAGCTAGTTCGTTGAGGAGATCTGGAGAGAGACAATCCCTTAGACAGATTACTGATTTCTTCACACCGGACACTAGACAGATAGAGAGCAGCCACCATTGCAAAGCTCAGCTCATACTCATATCTACGGTACTCTCATTGACTGTTGGAGCTAGGGAGATCGAGACACCCATGATTGAGAAGAGGAGCTTCATAGCATCAATGGAGATTGCAACAGACGATTCGAGCAATATTATCTCGACATCCAGAGTACAGATAAGAATGGATTCATCACCCATTTTATCACCCTCTTGTATTGGGCACCCATTGTATCAGTGATCACACATACCCCACAGTTCTAGGTAGTAGCACTTCTAGATTCATTTCAGTATCTCTGTTTTGTCCCCCAGACATGGTATCAGATTTACCAGGCTGTAACAAATTGGTCTCATAGGTCATTTTGGCCTTTTGAGGTCGTTAATATATCATTTCATCTCTCTCTCTCTCTCTCTCTCTCTCTCTCTCTCTCTCTCTCTCTCTCTCTCTCGGGATAGTCTCTTGTGACGATAAAATTCTCTTCTTCTTCTTCTTCTTCTCTCTCTTTTAGTTTTTTCATTTTAGTCTTTAGTCTTTCACTTTACTTCATTTTATTTTTGTACCCAGACATTGGATTAGATCCACAAGGATTGTATCAGTTTGGTCTCATAGGTCATTTTGGCCTTTAGAAGAGGTTTACTATAACATTTCATTTCATTCATCTCTCTCTCTCTCTCTCTCTCTCTCTCTCTCTCTCCAGCCCCCACACCCACCATCAATAACTTAACACTAGCAGAGGAGCGAAGGAGGCATATGCATGCCTTACATGTGAGGATTTTTGGCCTCAAAGACCAAGATAATGTTGGCGAAGAGGTAAAAGAGCTCATGTTTATGATGGGGGTTATTGAGCCATTGCATATGAGGGCTTGGAGAGAGGGTAACTAGAAAAGTGAAAGCAAGGGGGAAACTTTAAAGGAAAGAGCACTTATCCTTTGATTTTCCTCCATGGAAGAAGAAAAGACCCACTCTTAAGAAGATGGATTTTTTTCTTGGAGATGACCTCACACTCTTGCAAATTGCCCATATGAAGTAGGTAATGCTAGATATTAGATCGGCTAGGAAAAAAAGGGAAGATTGCTTTTTATAGATATGGGAGGGTGGTGATAATGGAGCGACACTCCACATGATGGTGTGAGACCTATGGGACACAATGAATAGTAGCTTGGAAATGTAAAGGGTCATGTAGGGGCATTTGAGGACAGCTTTACTAGGAAGAGACATAGTCTTCTACGCAGAGACACACCAGGCACAGGGAGAGCTTCTGTCACACGTGACTGGTTACATATGGAAAACAACATGCAGAACAAGAACTAGATTTGAGCACAGAGGTCGAGGGTGGGGGGTTTCGGGGGTTGTAGGGGTGACAATTTTGTTCAAGGAGGAGCTACAACGACTCTTTCACATTGTTCATGTCACCGAGATGAGCTGGCTAGATACATCTGGGTCAGATTTAGGGTAGAGATGGGCATGTACCTATATATTGCTAAATGCTATTTTTCTCCCAGCACTTCAGTCTATGCGACGTCTAGAGGGCAGTCCCCTTCCTCGGTTTTAAATGATGACATATGGGAATTCTTCAGGGAAGGAGATCTCATCCTTCTGGGGACTTCAATGCAAAGACGGGCCACTCCTAAACACTATTCTATGACACTGCAAACGAAATGTTGAGAGAGCTAGATGTCGGGGACATGGGACTTTGGCTTGATGTTCCCAAGATGAGGAACACACAGAATATGGGAGATACTTGACAAATATGGGGACTACATATGGGTTGGCCATACTTCATGGCCTACAGAGATTCCTAGCAACGAATGGTTTCACTTGTTTTCCGCATAGACATGGGGCCAACACACTTGACTGCACCATGACTTAGCCCAGCGTTATACCTTCTATTCAGGACGCCCTAGGCCTATTTGTATTGCAGTGGACCATGCGCTCCTCACACTTACTCTTTCTTTTCAGTTGGATATAGCTCAGGTAGCATGAGTATTTGCACCTACTTGCTACACCTTCACTCCGGAGACCGACACTGTTACACAGATAGGATTTGCAGATGATTGTGTACAGAGGAGCGAAGACGGCCACTAGAGGAGCTCACCCAGATAATGATAGAGACATTGCACGATGCAGCAACAGAGGCATGCCCACACACAACCAGAGCATAGACGACGGTCTGGGAGTATGCCCCAAAGCAATTGGAGTCACGACTCAGGTGAGACATGGAGACTTTTCATGAGCACTTCCCACCCCCAACCATTACCTCCATTGAGACGTGAGGTGAGTATGTAGCATCTCTCTACACAGTCTTGGGACAGCCACCTTTTTACCAGATCCTCCATAGTGATGCCCACAAACATGCACTTTCTTTACTTCCGAGATGGTAAGAAATCTATTGACAGAATGAGGATTGGGAGGGCATATGATCATGATGGCCTGGTGGCAGAGCACCTTATACATGCCAGAGATATGCTTGCAAGTTTTTAGCAATGATGTTCAATTGAGCCATGTGAGAGGGTCTCCCTGATACTTGGAGTATATCCATTATTGCACCTATCTTCAAGGTAGGAGATTCTATCGAACTTGGGAACCATGGCAGTATCATGATTGGGCACACATTGGCTAGGTTGTATGCATCCATTTTTGAGCAGCAATTGAGTAGACGGGTAGAGAGAGAGGGCATACAAGCGGGTTTCAGGAGGGGATTTTCTACTCTGGACCATATATTATACTCAAAGCTATTATTGAGGAGGGCAAATCACATGGGAAAGGATTTATTGTAACAAACCGATTTGTTGTAACAAACTTGGGTACTCCCAGGTCGGGAATCTACCACAACCCGTGAGAAAACTGAAAGGACTAAACAAAACTGAGAGAGAGAGAGACAACACGGCACGGTGAAGTTTCTCACCCAGAGAGGTTGGCCCCAAAGACCGGCGCCCCTTTCGGTATTTCTTAATTAGTAATGCTTTACAAAGTATAATGTTCGAGGTGCCTCGTCTCAGCAGTGCTCCCAAGCTTATCTGCCTGAGACTGAGGCCTTGCCACTTTATTTATAGACCATGGACCTTCCAAAAGTTGTGTACATGAAAAGCTTCAAGTCTAAAAGCATCTGGATCCCAAAAGCTAGGTGACCGCAAATTGCGGAATTCCGTATAGGTGCCATGTCAACAATGTAAATCGTAGAAATCCGTACGGTGAGCCACGTCAACAACACAATTTGTGGGTCCGTACAATTGCTACGTCATCAGCCCTTTACGCCTGTCTTTTTAGCCTTTAGTCCCTTTGGGCCCCATCGGATAGGCCCCATAAATTGGTACAACTTATAAAAACTGGTGTCTTTTCATTTTTGGCCTCTCGGATTGGTTCTGCAAGTTGTTACAACTTCTTCAACATCTTTTAGCGGGGGTTTGACCGCTTTTTGTCCAGAGTCTGTCCTTTAAATCATGCCACATCATCACTTTCTGACATACCCCCCTCTTGAAAGAAATGTAATCGCCCTCGATTACGCCTGCAAAACAGACATAAGCCAACAACTAGTTCAATAGACATTGACTTTAAGTAACGACGCACTAGACAACACATATCCAGTACTTGCACGAAGACGACAATCACTGGACATTCACATCACTATCCTTGTTGAGATCTTTGATGAGAATCATATCATTGTAACGTTGTGAGCGGGATGAAAACACACACAGCGCCTCTATAACGATCCGACACACACTCTTGGAATGATACACACACACACACACACTATGGGGCACCACTCGGCTTACACAACACACCTGGCCGAGACAGGGAACACACCTCTGGAGTGAGGAGAGAGACTATCCACTTGCCCACTCCACACACACACACACACACACACACACACCCAAAAAACTCAGCTCAAAAGAGGAGAATTTCTGATGTTTAGATACAATTGAGCTTGGGCCAACACCAATGGGGCAAATAGCTCACACAATATGGGTAAAATAAGCCAGATACAATCACAAACTAGAGCAGAAACTTCGCTCATAGGAGAAACTTACACAGAAAAACAGCAGGAAAAGAGTGAGGAATTTGGCAAAATGGACAGCGCCATCGCGTCCGGAACGGCCCAAAACCCCAGTCTACAATGTCAAAGTGCTCAAATCCGACCTCGGATGAGCAGTTTACGGCCAAAACAGGCTCCAAAAACCCCAAAAACACACCTGCGGCTGTTCCTCCTCTCTTCTCCACGTTTTTTCTGGTCTTCTCTCAGTTTTTTCAGTTCCCACACTTAGATTTATTACTTGGGCACCCTTGGCCTTTTAGATGACCTCAAACGGACCCCGAACAGGCCAAAAACTGACCTCGCAGTGCATAGTTGTCACCTTTTTGCATCATCCGCACACCTGGCACTCGACTTTTTTCAATAATGCATCCCGCCACCACGTGAAGTGGCCCCAAAATATGGTCTTCATGATGACCTCTCTGCATAATTATCACAAGAAAACATCCATGTCGTGTTCGTACTTATCCACGTGCAAGTACTGACCCCATTCGACCTCCTGACGCCACTAGATGCCATCTTACGCACCTGCTTACCTCATGTCGTCAGCCCGCGGATAGCTTCCTCGAGAATTTTTACGCGCTACCAACTCCTCCTTATTGTAGAAAAAACACACTGGTACTGGTAATAGTGAAAATCGATGCACTATGTACATGGTGTCCTACCTGTACACATGTGGGCCCCACATAACCACCTGGCTAAGGAAAATGGGCAATCCTTTATTCGATGCACCATGCATGTGTATGTACATATGCGCAATCCCTTGCTCCAAAAAACTCCTGACATAATTTGCCCACCCCCTAGCCTGCTAGAGCATTCATGCTCAGCAGCAGCACTAGTAGATGCTCATTCCACCTGGATAAAAAGGCCAAAGGCATATTGCCTGATTCACAAGAAGCATCATAACACCACACCTACATTTGTCAACAATCAACCAAAATGCACCATAGGCATATCCAACTAACACATCCGCCCTGTCTGGAGTTCCAAAAGCATAAATATTGCATGCCACATTCAACCCAACCGATACAGACAACTTAAGTGACTCATCACCTGGCATCTTGGCTTCACCAGCCATAGAAACAACCTGCAAATCATGCACCCAAGTAGCTAAAAGCATTGTGTGAAGGTAAAGTTGTTGATATCCAAAGCACAAAAGTATCCCCGCAGCACACATATCCCTAGCATAGGCATCCACATAGCTGAGATTGGACTCATATATGCCAAACCCCTTCTCATCATCATAAGCATACTCATCATCACACATAACTTCATCCACATCATAATCATGGCTATCACCACTATCCATAGCTTCTAGCATGGGTTCATCAGTCTCCAAGAATACAGATCCCTGCTCTAAACCACAATCATGCTCACAAATTGGTTCAATCATTGCACATACATCAAAATATGGCTTCAAAAAAGGCTCCACATCCAACAAATCCACAAAATGGCTCTCAACCTTGCCCTCTTCCCTAATTTCCAAGGAACTAGTATCCAAAGATACGTGCTCATCATCAATAACCTCAACCTCACACTCACACCCAGAATCACAAGGTACACAAGTAGCCAATGCATCCTTTTCAAGACTTTTCAATCCTGTATCCAAAGCATTACTCACCTCTTTAAGCTCTTCCATAAACCTGTCAACCTGCAAGACCTCTTTACGCTTCACAATAGACCTTGGGAAGAAACGAGAAACATCATAGGATAGGCTACTTTTCACCTGCTTAGGCTTAACTTCATCTTCCATGTCAAATCCATCTTGCACATGCATACCTGTACTGATACCATGTTCCTCAAGACGCTTAAAGTTCCATTCCTTGTGCTTTGCAATGCATATTGCATCTTCAAAAGACTCGGGCGTCTTCAACTCAACCTTGAACCGCAACCAAGGTGACAAACCATCAACAAAAAAACTTTTCTTCAATGAATAAGGGGGGATCTCATCCTTAAGAGCAACACGCCAACGAGTCCATAAATCTGTAAAACCTTGTACATAGGCATCAACACCTTGACAAGAACCTTGCTTAAGAGCATTGAGTTCATTCCATACTGCATTTGCATCTTCAAAAACCTGGAAACGCTCTAAAAAAGCTTCTATAAACTTGTCAAGACTCAAACCATAAGAAGAAGCCACTGCTTCTTTACCTTCCAAATCCATAAACCAAACATGGGCCTCATCTTTGAAAAGGAATCCAAATAGCTTCAAAATATTCTCCTCATCACACATATTGTTGCTTATGCATGCCACCTCGACTTGCTCCAGAAAGTCTTCCGCATCTTCACCACTTCTTCCATGAAATTCCGGATAAGAGAAAGCCATGGTTACCCAAGTTACAATGCTTTGAGAATCCCTTCGAACACACGTGCAAGAACCCAAGACTTTTGACTACCCAATCCCCAGAAACTTCAATGGAGCTCAGCTTTAGATAAGGACAAACACATGCACATCAAATGAGTTTTCATAGTTGATCATCGGAATTACAACAGGCAAAGGACATTCCAGGATCTCTCGTAATCTTCTTGGCCCGAACATAAAGACTATGCGCTGCTGGAAAAAAATCTTCCTGGACACATGAACACTTATCTCGATTCTCTGAGTTAAATGAAAAGGAGTGAATTGAGGGCCATTTGATCATCCATTAAAGCCAACCATGAAGCTCCCAAGAGAGCACACCTGTCTTATCCTCTGATTTGCCAAAATTTCAGCAGCATAATAGCATAAATGGCTCAAAAGACCAAAAACCAGCCATCATAACTTGGAAAAATATTGACAGAGTTTCCCCAGAAGTAGAGCACTGTGAACCCAAAATATAGACTGTATATGTATGCATAAACTGTCAACAATAGAACCCGAGCGTCAAATAGGAATCGCTAGTACATAGCCTATGGCGAGGTCACGAAAAGGGTGCTCCAGTTACCTGTATCACCGAAAGGATCTCCACATTTGAGAATCCCCCAGCTCAATAAAACCTCACGCTATCGACCCTCACACGAAGGCTAATGCAAATCGCGTATAGTGTAGTCTCAGAAATGACTATCTTCCAGACCAAGTCTCAGAAATGGCTGGGACTGCCAAATAAAACCAAATATGGCTCCACAAAGGCGTACAATGGCAGTTTCCACAAGTAACGTACAATCCAACAGACAATGCGCTCAAACAGGCGCCAAATGAAGCATATCCACAACAGTTGCAAGTGACACCACTGCTAGTATATCACTGTACTCCAGCTACCTCTACCTGTGTGAATCACCTGTACCTGTACCTGTACCTGTACCTGTCTCTGTAACCTGTAACATGTAACTTGTAGCCCCGAATCTCGAAGCTTGAAGCTCGAAGCAGAAGGTACTCAAAGAAGATCCTCAGTGGGGACGCCAAAAGAATGTGAGCGGGATGAAAACACACACAGCGCCTCTATAACGATCCGACACACACTCTTGGAATGATACACACACACACTATGGGGCACCACTCGGCTTACACAACACACCTGGCCGAGACAGGGAACACACCTCTGGAGTGAGGAGAGAAACTATCCACTGGCCCACTCCACACACACACACACACACACACACACACACACCCAAAAAACTCAGCTCAAAAGAGGAGAATTTCTGATGTTTAGATACAATTGAGCTTGGGCCAACACCAATGAGGCAAATAGCTCACACAATATGGGTAAAATAAGCCAGATACAATCACAAACTAGAGCAGAAACTTCGCTCATAGGAGAAACTTACACAGAAAAACAGCAAGAAAAGAGTGAGGAATTTGGCAAAATGGACAGCGCCATCGCGTCCGGAATGGCCCAAAACCCCAGTCTACAATGTCAAAGTGCTCAAATCCGACCTCGAATGAGCAGTTTACGGCCAAAACAGGCTCCAAAAACTCCAAAAACACACCTGCGGCTGTTCCTCCTCTCTTCTCCACGTTTTTTCTGGTCTTCTCTCAATTTTTTCAGTTCCCACACTTAGCTTTATTACTTGGGCACCCTTGGCCTTTTAGATGACCTCAAACGGACCCCGAACAGGCCAAACACTGACCTCGCAGTGCATAGTTGTCACCTTTTGGCATCATCCGCACACCTGGCACTCGACTTTTTTCAATAATGCATCCCGCCACCACGTGAAGTGGCCCCAAAATATGGTCTTCATGATGACCTCTCTGCATAATTATCACAAGAAAACATCCATGTCGTGTTCGTACTTATCCACGTGCAAGTACTGACCCCATTCGACCTCCTGACGCCACTAGATGCCATCTTACGCACCTGCTTACCTCATGTCGTCAGCCCGCGGATAGCTTCCTCGAGAATTTTTACGCGCTACCAACTCCTCCTTATTGTAGAAAAAACACACTGGTACTGGTAATAGTGAAAATCGATGCACTATGTACATGGTGTCCTACCTGTACACATGTGGGCCCCACATAACCACCTGGCTAAGGAAAATGGGCAATCCTTTATTCGATGCACCATGCATGTGTATGTACATATGCGCAATCCCTTGCTCCAAAAAACTCCTGACAACGTATTTAGCAATCACATCCATATCTCACCGATCTCTAGTAGATGTGGGGATTGACTAATTCTTGTTCCCATCATATCCACATCACCTCTCAGGTGAACAAGACCAAAATGTTGCAATCGTTTCGTCTCTCAATCATGCACTCAACATCACAAACATGAGAGAGCATATATATAAAATTCATTTAAGGAATTCCCATTTCCAAGTACTTATTTTCTTAAAGTCACACAGTAGAATACTGTCAGCCCATTAGTACCCCCTGAAATCTCAAGAGAAATTAGTGACTTTAATCCATCTGGGTAATGTGTGACAAATGAGCGGAGTAACTCCCCTCTTGTGTAATCCGCACTGCACCAGATTCAACCCGCTGATCATCGATAACTCTTGGAATAGTCGAAGCTAGACCGAAAGCCTCAACATAAAGCTCTAAAATCTGAGGAGTATTTGCTAGTTCCTGCTCCTCCATCTATTTCTCATCCAATGTCGGATAGTTTGTGAACTTGACTAAATACCGGCGTATCAGCTTACCTTTCACTTTTCTTTCCTTGTGAGCCAGTATGTGTTCTAGAACGAGAATCTCCTCTGTCTCTTCCACTTCAGGCTTCTCTTTAGGCTCCCTGTCCACTGACGCCTCACCTTTGAAAGGTTTCAACAAACTCACATGAAATGCATTGTGAATGTTCCAAGTATTTGGTAACTTTAGTCTGGAGGATACATCATTTATCTTTTCATGAATCTGGAAAGGGCCATAGTATCTCATACTCAATTTTGGAAAAGTCATTCCTTACCCTTTCGTTTCCGTAGGCGTGCCTTCTCAAACCGTAGAAGCACCCAATCTTCTTTCAACTGCAAGTCACGTCGATGCCGCTTGAGACTTCTCAAGAGCCTTCTTATGCCTTGCTTGAGACTTCTCAAGAGCCTCACGCACCTTTGCAAAAGCAGTCTCCAGATCCTGAACATACTGATCTGCTTCAAAAATCTTATCCTTGGTGCTTAGAATAGGTGGAACCTTCTTAGCACCCTTAATGATCTCAAATGGCGCCTTCCCCGTAGACGTATGCATCCTGTTGTTGTAGGCAAACACTACCAAGGGCAAAAACTTCAGCCACTGAGCTTTCTGATGAGAGATGTAAGACTTCAGCAAGTCCAGAACCACTGAATTCGCAATCTCCGATTGCCCGTCAGTCTGTGGGTGGAAAGAGGACGAGAATTGTAACTGAGTACCAATATTCTCCCATATTGCCCTCCAAAACCAACTCGTAAAATGGGGATCTCTATTTGAAACTATAGAGTGAGGCATGCCATGAAGTAGAAATATCTGCGAGACAAACAGTTTAGCCAAATGATCTGGCTTAACCGTCTTCTTGATTGGAATAAAGTGAGTCTGCTTGCTAAATCCGTCGATGACTGTCCAGATGCCATCGTGCCCACTTTGAGTCTTGAGAAGATCAAAAATAAAATCCGGTCT
This sequence comes from Adiantum capillus-veneris, assembly GCF_014529385.1. Lineage (NCBI taxonomy): Eukaryota > Viridiplantae > Streptophyta > Polypodiopsida > Polypodiales > Pteridaceae > Adiantum > Adiantum capillus-veneris. Next base: position 40,161,936 of record NC_140956.1, on the reverse strand, counting down.
CCATGTCGAGGTGGCCCAAAAAAGGTGGACAATGTCACTCTGTCAAAGCCTTATTTCTCAGTGCTTGTATAACACACAACAAGTTCTTCCGCATCAAATAGCCTTCCTCAAGTGGATAGCCCGTAACTACTTCCCCACTTGCAATCGGTTAAAGATGTCTACAAAATCCGGATCTGTGCGTATTGATCTACCATATCCTCGAAGCTGTGATAATGAACTGTTGAAATAGCCAAAACTAGAGGCCTATGAGACAGTGCATCCGCCACCACATTCTTTTGTCCATGAACATGCACAATCTGAAAGTGAAATTGTGACAAAATTTTGCCTACCGCTTTTGCTTGTGTGAAAGTTGTTTTTGAGACAAGAAATAGCTAAAACTTCGATGAACGGTGAACACAGTTAAGTCGGCTCCGAGTAGAAAGTGTCGCCAGCATAATAGATCCTTCTCGTAAATCTATGCAACCCATTCTGGTCTAGAAAACATTCTGCTCTCACATTGTACAACATGACCTGCTTGCATCAAGACCTCTCTCAGACTGCTGCCACAGGCATCACAATATATACCTCAAATGGCTTTTGTAAGTCTGGCAAAACCAATACTGGACCGATCGTCAACTTCTCCTTGAGAGTCTTAAAGGCGTAATCTCAGATGGTATCCGGGTGAAAGGAACCTCTTTCTGTGTCAAAGCATGTAGAGGAGAAGCAATCTTCGCAAACTTTTGAATGAATTACCGATAGTAAGAACACAAACCCAGAAAGTTGCGAACCTCATGAATCTTTGATGGTCTCAACTTTGGCCGCCGGACCCATTTTGACACCCTCTGCAAAGACGATGTATCCCAAAACGTGGATCTCTGGTAAGAAAAACTCACTCTTCTTTCCATTCACCACCACCCGATGTTGCCTTAGTGCCTGAAAACTTGTAGCATGTGTTGTCGATGCTCTGCCTCATTCTTGAAGAATACCATAATATTGTTGAAAAAGGTGCCCACAAATGACCTACACTCTTGAAAAATCCTATCCATCATCCTGTTGAACGTTGGAGGAGCATTTGTGAAATCAAAAGGCATCACCAAATACTCGTACAATCCAAAGGACATCCTGAATGCGGTCTTGTATACATCTCTAGGAGCAATCCTGATCTGATGATAGCCACTTTTCAGGTCAATTTTACTGAAACAAGTAGAACCCTGTAACGTGTCCAGTATATCATCGAACCTGGGTATTGGGAATCTGTTCTTGATGGTGATTTTTTTAAAGAGCCCTGTAGTCAATGCACATTCTCCAAGATCCATCTTTCTTTAGAACTAAAAGCATGGGCGAACTAAATGGTGAGGTACTGGGTTACAAATTGGATTTCATTAATTTGGAAATGGCTGAAGCCGATACAAGTGGGTTTGACTCGCTCTTCAATTTTACATAAGGTACTATCTCTTTACCCTTTTCATTCTTCAAAGTTGCTTTCCTCGCCCTTTAGTCGACCACCACATTGTTCATGTGGAACCAAGGGATTTCCAAAAGGACATCACAACCCTCCAAAAGCATGATATAGAGGTCCTCGTGCCCCAAATACCTCTGACAATGCAACCGAAGTTTGCCTATGATAAGTGTAATAGCAACATCTCGTCCAAGAGCTGCTAGAAGTGCCTCAGCCAGTGGTCCCATTTCATCTGGCATAATTCCAAGTTGAGCCGCCAATTCAGTCGAGATGAAGTTGGCCTTGGCTCCTCCATTGAAGAAGATGAGGGCTTGTTGATCTCGTACTTTGCCCCAAGCTCTGCAAAGCTACGTACTTTCATCCATTTGCAAATCTGCTACCATTCCGGCTTTTGTCTTTCCCTTCTTTGCTCGCTCCTCCGCTGCTGTAGAACTCTCAGGCTTGTCCTCTAGCTGTTCTTTTGGCACCTTGTTAGGGCACCTGGTGTCACAAGGACGTGGCAGTTATTAACTATGTCACAAGGATGTGGCAACTGCTAACCCTTAGTTGTTGGTTTCTTTCCAATGGGTTTTGTTTTATTTTGTTTGAGACCCTCTTTTTGAAGTAGCAAACGGTCGGACATTGTATGGCCATGGGAAAGCATTGCTATGGACTTTATCTTTGATCTTCCAAGGACGCCAACAGGGAATGATGGTATATGGACCATTATCTGCAGGTTCAGCAAGCAGGCCCATTTTATCCCTGTCAGGAAGAAGATAAAATTTGATCAGATGGCACGCTTGTTCATGTACAATGTGTTTATGTACCATGGTATGCCACAATCGATTATCAGTGATCGTGATCCTCGCATGACCAGTTTGTTCTGGAGAGGATTGTTTGAGAACATGGGCACTACGCTGAAATTCTCGTCTTCGTTTCATCCACAAACTGATGGACAGTCAGAAGAGGCTAATTCTACTGTCTTAGATCTGTTGAAATGCTATGTGTCAGATAATAAGGGCAAGTGGGAACAGTATTTGCCTATGCTTGAGTATGCGTACAATAATACGGTGCATTCGTCTATTGGCAAAGCACCTTTTGAGATTGTTGAAGGCGGCAAAAAGGTTCCTCCCATTTTGCATACAAAGGACAAGATCTTTGAGGCAGATCGATATGTTGAGAACATGGATGAGATGTATAAGAAGATTAAAGTTGCCTTGGAGAAGACTTAGGCAAAGCAGAAAAAGGCTGCTGATCGTCACCGTCGTGAATTGCTACTATCACCTGGTGATTGGGTTCTGTTAAGGTTCGAAAAGGCAAGGTTAAAGAAGATGAAGGGCAAGGAACGGCTGTTTCCTAAGCTCAACATGCGTTACTATGGGCCTTTTCAAGTGCTTGACAAGATCAGCGATGTGGCTTACAGGCTGAAATTGCCTGATGCATGGAAGATTCATAATGCGTTTCACGTGAGTCTTCTAAGCCCCTTCGTGGGTGATGTGCCAGAAGATATGCTAGATGAGGATCAGCCAGAAGTTGAGGAACTTGATGAGATCCTGGTACTTGAGCAAGTTTTGGCACATAACGACAGAAAAGTTAAAGGACAAGTTGCAAGACGCTATTTGGTGAAGTTCAAGAACTATCCGCCTATGGATGCAAAGTGGATTGAACAGCATGAACTGTCAGAGTCACCAAATGTATTGCAGCTTTACCTTGAAGCCTTTGGGTTACAGCCTACTTATGCCCCAACCCAACGTGTGCAAAGGAGGGGTAATGATAGAGCTAGTACATCAAATGTACATATGAATTCAGTGCCATAGATAGAAATGGCAAAGTATGAAGGTCTCATTAAGTCATTTGTATCTATGTATGTTACGACCTTTCTTGTGGATACATGCGATGATAAAAGAGTGTTAATAGCACAAGATCATCAGTAGCGTGTATTTATGGTATGCAATCGAGGTCGTTTGCGATTTCAAGAGGGGGGTATGTCACGGGGACGTGGCAGTTATTAACTATGTCACAAGGATGTGGCAACTGCTAACCCTTAGTTGTTGGTTTCTTTCCAATGGGTTTTGTTTTATTTTGTTTGAGACCCTCTTTTTGAAGTAGCAAACGGTCGGACATTGTATGGCCAATGTGAACGGTAGTTTCACCCGCAGACGGGAAGTGGTCGGCACTGGAATTCGTATGGTAAGAGGATATCTAGGCTCAGAGCAAGATCATATAGGTCCCCCCGTCGCACTTAGCAAGTTGGTGAATACTAGGAAGTGAACTCAATTAAGGCGTAAAGTCAAGGTGGGACTACCAACAAAAAGTATCCGACAGTTGGGCCACATTGCACTTTTGGATGCGGTCCCAATGAGGATAGATGGTCAGAAGACCAGTGGGAGCCCAACGGAAGCATCTCCTAAAATTTAGGGAACTGCTATTTTGGGCTGTGAAATGTGTTCGCGTCATTACCTTCGGTATGACTAGGGGAACATTTTACAACTCTGCCGCGAAGTCAACTGGGCAACCGGTTAGGATATTTTTAAGCGGCGAACCCGAAACGGGCAAATGCTTGTAAATGCGCCAAGTGTCGATTTTTCATAAACTTTCCCCTTGCAGAAAAATGGGCACTGATTTTTAAGCTGGGAGAGGCCTCATTTCAGCTTTTGTCCCACAGGTTAAGAGCTATGGAGTGCTTCCTTTTCCTCTCATGTACAGTGTGGTGCTAGGAGTGATGCCCTGCACACTACACACTGCTCTCTCTCTCCCCTACGTGCAGTTATGTGATGCCCCACAAGAGGGCTCCTCATTTGACTGATGTACAGCTGTGTGGGTTCATGCTTTGTGCTGAGGCAATAGCCTGCTTGAGCAGGAACAGGGGTAGCTAGCTGCTACTCCAAAGCAGGCACTGGTGAGGGTCATAACCTCACCATACAAGTGCAAAATCAGCGCTGTGTATGTGCTGTAATTTTACTGTTTTTCAGCCATACGGACGCCAGAACTTTTGGGAATCGTGCCCCACTGGCAGAGGACAGTTAGGGGACTGTTTGGGGCTGAAAACAGGGCAAAAGCCAGTAAATACAGCGTGCTGAATTTACTGTTTTTGGGCAGGAATCAGAGGGTATACGCCAATAGAAGCGAGTTCCAATAGGGGAATTGGTTTCGGGCAAGTTTAGGGGCTGTTATGTTGCCGAAATTTGGCCAAAACAAGCGGTATCTAGTGGGATACAGTCAAAGGATTCCCAGGACTCTTCTTTGTACTTTACCCTCCTAAAGAATAAAGAAATACCGAAAGGGGCGCCAATTTTGGGGCCTACAGGTTGTCGGTGTCTCCTCGGAGCATTCTAGCTTCCGAGCCGTGTGTGTGATTAAGTGTTAAGTCCCGTTACAATTCTCCTTTGCAAAGTGCTCTGTGTGTGTGTCTAAAGTAAAGAATTTCGGGTGAAAGCCAACGCCTACCGCCCTACGGGCCGGTTTCATGGTTCCATGGCCGGGATTTCAATCACTTTTTCCTTAAAGAGTGGGCCTGGATTGTTTAGGCTAAAGACACAGAGTGCAGGAACGTGGGGATTACACTATGGCCGACAAGGGGTAGGGAATTATGGAAGAGGGTTCCTCTACAAAGGACAGGCAGGAGATTCCTATGGTTTTTGAGATTGGCGAGAGCTCACGGCCACGTCAGTCTGTACCTCCTGTCAACGTGAATGTCCCTCCAGTAGTACCGGGCTTTATGATTGGGCAACTTGAGGATGATGCGTTCAAGACTCAGTTAGTTGCCGCGGTGAATGTCTTTTCGCAGCTGGTGCAGAATCGAGGTTTATGGAATTCTTGCAAGCGCCACCAGTGCAACAGCAAAATAGGCAACCTACGCCGCGTACGGAGCTTGTTGATGCTCAAGCCCAGGTACTTCATGTGGCGCAGGAGGAAAGGGAACACTCGCATGTTGCGGAGTCGAGGGCTCCAAAGCAGGTTCCTCCCGTGCTTGAACAGGTGGCTAGAACGCCTATTCCACAGGTTATGCTAGTTCAGCCCGCCACCTTTCAGAGCCAGCATGCTGTCTTGAATGGACATGGAGCTGGATACCAGGCTGTGCACTCAGTTTTTCCACCACCCACGGTACATCCTGGGTATTTCGGGGGTGGATCAGTGTTCCAAAGTATGGCTGGTTATGCGCTTGGAAGTCAGCCGTACATGCCAGGAATAGTGTTTGGGGGTATGCAAGGCATCATGCCAAACCCCATGTATGGTAGTATCGGCATGCAACAAGGTTTCCACTGCAACCAGGGCCAGTTTGGGGTGCCACAGGGTCATTTTGGCATGGCTGGTTTTTCTGGACAGCAGCCAGATATCGCACCTGTGACGCAAAATGTGAATGGCCAAGATGTGCCGATCATGCCTACTACAGTGCCCATGTTGCAGACCATTCCGTATGACAACTTGAGGGCACCAGAGAAGCCGAAGGCTTATAAAGAAGGTGGTGCAGCGGTAAAGTTCAGTACCTTCAGTGGTTTCGAGGATAAGACAAAGGCCCTCACTTTCCTCCAGCAGTTTGATACAGCTTATGTGGGAGGGAATTTTACAGAGGCCTCGAAGGGCAGGAAAGCTGCCACTTTCTTAAAGGACAATGCGCTTACATGGTGGACGACATTGTTAATGCATGGACAGGCACCCGCCACTTGGGTTTACTTCAAGCAAATGTTTGCATCTGCTTGGCTGTCAAATGAATTTGAAGCCGATGTCATGACAGATTGGCACCAGCTTACTTCAGCTTCCTGCAAGAGCTTGCTGGAGTACAATAGGAGGTTTTGTAAAGCGTTATTCTCAGTGACCTCCTACAGATTTGTGCCATTGACAGAGCAGATAGAGAAGTACTGTTGTGGGTTGCCTAAAGGGCTTCGTGATTACTGTACAAAGAACAGAGTGGCTACCCTTACTCAGCTTATGGAAGTTGCGAACACTGGTCTTGCCTTGTTGAAAGGAGAGGACCTTGGATTTCCGAGCAGTGACAAAGGAGGGCAGCAAAAGAAAAATTCAGCGAAGAAGCCCTTTGTGAAAATGGCTCCTGATGCGTCACAGGGGTCAGAAAAAGCCACCAAAGACAAGGATTCAGTGGGACTTCTGGAGCACAGGCAAAGAAACAGAAAAGGAAGCGTTTTGTGCGCAAGTCGCTCGAGGAAAAGAAGGTCCTAATGGCTGAGAACAAATGCTTTATATGCGAGCAGCCTGGTCACTTTTCTATCAATTGTCCACAAAGGAAAAGGCCAGCTGACTTAGAGGATAAAGAAGACCAGAAAGGCAAGAAGCCAAAACCCACGGCAGGTTTAGTGCCAGACATGGTGGGTGATGGGCCCAACACAGATGCCAGTGAGTTATGCAGGGCATGTGGTAAAGTTAGGGATCAGACGGCACTCATCTTCTTTGATCCAGGTGCCAAAGCCAACTTTATCTCACCAGAGTTAGCTACATCCGGTTCTACATCTTCCAGGTCACCTTCCCCAATAAAGCTCTCTCCCATTTTGCTACAGCAAGCTAGTAAGCAACATGCTCCAGAGCAAGAGGCCATGGAGACGTTGGCCAGTGTTTTGGCCAAGGTAAACATCAAGTTTCCTACTTTCAAGGGAAGATCTAGACGACCATGCAAGGAGGTTTGTATCTCTTTGTAGAGGACGTGGTCTTAATAGAGAAGATGCTTATTTGGTGTTGTTTCCATCAACCTTGGATGGTTTAGTAGACAAGTGGCAGATTCAGTTTACAGAGGACCACTTTGCAACTTGGGCCACTTTACAACAACAGTTTTGTGAAGCTTTTAGACCAGGGAACTTCCAGGAGAAGGTTTTGGATGAGTTGGCCAACATGGTGCTCCAGCCAGAGGAGACTTTTGCAGAACTCATGACTAAAACCAAGTCTTTGGTTGCCAAGCTTCCTTAGCAACCAGGCGAATTTATGGTTAAGAAGTGGGTGGAGAAGGCTCTTCCCAAAACTTCCCAGCAAAAACTCGGAGAGAGTCTCCGACCTGACGCCACTTTGGAGGAGTTTGTCGCGGCTGCTACTAGGATAGAGGGAGCTAGGAAGCTGTTCACCAACTCCCCTCAGGTAGAGACCCCCTCAATGTTTTCGGAAAGTCCTTCTGATCCGTTAACTTCTTTACGTAGGGAACTCGAAGCCCTAAAGTTACAGCAAGCTCTTCAAGAGGAGAGGTCCTGACTGCTTCTCTCTTCGACAGGAGAAGCCTCCACATCACAAGGCATTGGAACAGATCAAGCACGAGCTAGAAGAGCTCAAGTCTCAGGAGGAGACTAAGGTTATGGTTTAACGTAGCTCATGCCGCTCTCCAGGGCACCCTTCACAGGAATGCCCCCTTCGAGTTTACTGCCACTTCTGTGAAAAGTTTGGACATGAGGACAAGGACTGCTACTACCTCAAGGGATTGCGACAAATACAACAAAGTCTTGGTCCTACTCTTCAACAAGGGCCAGCACCTGCATCCAACATGGTTTCTTCCTGTGGCCATCCACACCATATGCCACCTTTATTGACAGCCCCTCCTATGCAAGGTATACAAAGTACTTTTCCCTCTCAGAGCTTTTATCATACCCATGCTCCCTCATCACCTCAAAGCTTCTATGCTTCCACCTCCAACTCCATGCACAAGGAGCAAGGACAACCTCGCCCTTCGACTCGCCCATTGAATCGGCCCATTTTGTGCTACAGATGCGGGGAATATGGTCAGTACCAAAGCAAATGCCCTCTGCCAGAAGGGTCCCCTCCCTGCCGTCATTGCCCTGAAACGAAGGATCACTATAGTAAGGATTACCCTAAAATTCGTGCATCCACGGCTTCAAACGCAAGTCAAAGCCAGAATGAGTTTACCTTCCGAAGCTCAATCTGATAGCAGTTAGCACCGTCCCTCAGCCGCCCCCTTCTACCCACGTGGTTACCTCTCAAAATAAGCTGCAGTTAGTAGAGGAGCCATCGGGTGTCCTCACTCGTGCCCAGAGAGCCGCTCTCGGTCTTGGCATTCCAGCAAGTTCAACTCCCCCACACATTCTCACACCAATGGATACCTTGCCTTCAGTTGTTAACAAGCCATCTCCCAATGCCATGAAAGAATCCAAATCTTTGCTCTCCGATATTGATGAAGCTTTCTTGGAAGCAGTTTCCGATTTACAGAAGATCAAGGTACAAGAGAAACCACTGGTAGAACAAGAAAAGCTTACAGCAGAGACAGTCTTGAAGAACACCTTCCAACAAGTGTCCCTCTATGACATGTTGCGACTAGATGCAAGCTTTAGAAGTGAAACCCTTGCTGTTATTCAGTCACTTTACCCTGGAGCAAGTCCTAGTGGCGGGCACCTCCCAGTGCGACCATCAGAGTCCTATATGATATCCAATCCCGCTGGTCCCCTCACTGATTATATCAGCACTCGCCTGACAGTGTCCGTCTTGGGTTGGCAATTTTCAGGAGTAATTGTGGATGGTGGATGTGGCATCAATATGATGCCTAAGTTCACTATGATGGCTTTAGGCCTGCAGCCTACTCAACCTGCCCCCTTCAGAGTAACATTGGCGGACCAAAGGACAGTATGCCCTGTGGGCATAGTGGAAAAGGTGCCTCTGCAGGTACAAGATTTCACTTTTAGTTTGGATTTTGTTGTGGTTCGTCTTCCACAGGTGGAGGGCGGATTTCCATTGCTCATCAGTAGACCATGGATGCGACACACTAAAGCACTTCATGATCGGGGAAACGATACCATGTGGATGCATACTCCTGGCTCCCAGATGCAACCCATTCGCCTAGAAGGAGGCGTGGATCCCGTCGTGCAACGTAGTACTTTGTCCTAGCAACGAGCCTTGAATTGGAACAACCTACTCCACCTGACGGGTCAGACGAGGATCTATTGGAGTGGTTGGATGCTACCAAATCTATGCCTTGTTATGGAGTCTCTATTCACTCTTTGCCTGAAGGTACACCCTCTTCCAATGTTTCCACAGTATGTAAACCTAATGAGCCACATGAGCCAGCTCAAAGGGTAAGGGTCACAGAAGCTACTCCCCGTGCACCCTTGGTGGAAGCCTTTGGATTTGGTAAGCCTATGAAGAATCATAGAAGCGGGAAGAAATCTCCCCTACAGGAGTTCACCCCCCCTCAACATCACCCCCATTGGTGTCTGCTTCTCCGATTAGAACAAAGCTCTCCCCTATGTCTAGCGAACTCCCTTTACAATGCTTCCTCAAGACCGGATACAACAAAAACCATGTTGATTTCAAGCTTGATGTATTCCCTAATCATGATATTTCTCTGCGTGAGTGCCATCTCCCCTCACTACCCCTTACTCCCTCCTCGCCTTTACCCATCCCCCTACTCGCCCAACCCCCTCCCCTCCCAACTCGTCCCCCTACCCCTCCCCAACTCGTCCCCCTATCCCTCCCCAACTCACCCCCCCCCCCCCCCCCCCCTCCCCAACTCGTCCCCCTATCCCTCCCTAACTCACCCCCCCCCCCCCCCCCCCCCCCCCCCCCCCCCCCCCCCCCCCCCCCCCCCCCCCCCCCTCCCAACCCACCCACCCACCCACCCCTCGCCCCCCCTCTGTCCCTCGTCCCCCTACTTACCTCTCGCCCCTACCCACCCCTCGCCCCCTCTCCCTCCCTCCCCCCCCCCCCCCCAACTCACCCTCGCCCCCCTCCCAGCCTCAGCCTGATCTCCCCCCACCCCGTTGATCTGCCCCTTAGCAAGCTGCATAAACATACATAGTCCCCTCCTATTCCTCAATCGACTCCCCTGCACTTCAGAAGCCTCTTGGATTTGGTTGTTGAAGAGCCTTTTGGTTGTTTCCTTGTGGCTTTCAAGCGTTCACCTTGTTGCAATCCCGTTGCTGTTAATGCTTTTCGTTATGCCATCATCATGGAGCTTAACCTTATTTGCGGTGTTACTTGAGCTTCTGGTCATCCCTCTTCTCGAGAAGAGTGCTGTTGTAGAAAGTGTTGCAAGGTTCATCTGCAAGCATGGACCAGGTCATTTTTCTCTCACTATGGTTATGGAGGATAAAGATGCGCTGGATCCAAACCGAGCATATCTCTTTGCTGTGGAGCCTCATTCTGTTTTGCCAATTGGGATTCTTGGACTATGCAATCATACTGGGTTGCCTATTCAAAGGCTTAAGGCGTTTGCAAGCAGTGCAGTGTTTTTAACTCCACTTTTGAAGCATTTAAGGTTATGGTTGGGCCTTGCACTTGCTTCAAGAAAGACGTACAGATGCGGTACATAGTGGTTTTCTTTCACAGTTTTTCAATATTTCCTCTTACCGAGACGGTGAGCAATCTTGTGGTGAGCAACCTGTAGCAGGCTATAGTGTCACTTTCACAGGACACACAGTTAGTATAGTTGGTATGGTTTGGTTCAAACTGGAGGGACTCTCTGGGCTGGGCAGTGACACGTGGCAGGGGTACGGATGGTGGTCTAGTGGACATTGTGGCCAGGTCACCACCACCACTCAGTTTGGGAATAGACTTAGATGACCGACATTTATGAGCCTTTTATGAGCCGTTGGTAGCTCTTTATGGTTGGATATATGAGTAGTAGCTGTTGGGTCATCATTATCATCTTCTTCATATATGGTCCAGCATGGTCGTCTAGGGTAGTGAGTCTATACACAGCACGTCTGCACCATCCCTGCACATCTGAGCCTCGACACCCCCATTGTACCCGTGAGTTTGGACTGGAGTTGAGTGTGCTGCCACGCCACAGTCTGTATCAGTTCCTTTCGGATGGTCGAGTCCATATGTTCTGGTCTGCTATTGTGTCTCTGTGTTGATTTGCTTTTATCTATTGTTTCCTGTGTTTCCATTCTATTTTGAGTGAGATGTCACGCACATTGCACTGAGGAGCATCCACTGTAGAGAGCACGACACACTATCCGTGCTACAGATACTCATCTATCCTACGGAATACGATGTGGTATTGGTCAGATACGCACATCCTCACATCAGCTAGAGATCGAGACAGGCAGATTTAGAGTAGTACCCGCTGAGTCCAGGATTTGTCAGTTGTGCCAGATAGAGCGTGAGACAGAGCTACATTACATATGTCACTGCCCAGTATACTATGAGATACGAGGCCGCTTTCACTCTCTATTCAGAGAGGGTTTTGGACCACTTTAGATACCAGGATCAGAGATGCCTCGGATTCTACTTACTGGAGATTCACGAACACAGAGAGGACCTCTTGAAGAGGGGTACAATGAGAGAGATCCAGCGACAGTGGCAGATTACAGATTTCTTTCAGTTACAGACAGAGGAGTTCTAGCAGCCCCCACAACATAGCAGCACCAGAGGCATACAACTTGATCGGGCGATAGAGTTGGGGCGGTCCCGTCGCGTACGAATGAGGGGGCCCTCTCGACATCGACACAGATTGCGACAGAGGATCCATACCATATTGGCGCGACATAGGAGCCGATAGAGTGCTTACCTTGGAGGACATTGAACCTCTATAGCGTTTTGGATACTGATGTATATGTACATGATGCCTCCGCTGTCAGAGAGCTCCATGTATCAGCTCACCCCTTTGTATGCCCTTTGTATCAGCTTTGACCCCACCCCTACCCACTATTTTCTTTTCAGTTCTTTGTACTTTTTGTACCCAGACCTGGTATTAGATTGACCACATGTAACCTTTTGGTCTCATAGGTTATTTTGGCCTTTTGAAGACGTTAATGTTACATTTCATTTCATTTCATTTCTCTCTCTCGGTGAAATAGGCACAAGCACACATCACATACCCATGTGGTGTCACATGCTAACTTCTGACTTTGTTTCTCTTTTCAGGTGTGTGGTCCGCCGGGCATGATGAAGCACATATCAGGTGACAAAGCACCAGACAAGTCACAAGGAGAGGTACACAACATATGGAAATTATCCTTTGTGGAAAATGTTGTTTTTGCCAATAAAATCCCCCTCCCCTCCCCCCTCCCCCCCCCCGGCTTCAAAACATATTGTAGAAAACAAACTGAAATTACTATGTATGTTCTTACTTAGATAGGAAACTACAATGATAGAGGTGTATTGGGTGCAGTCGATGATAAAGACATGGTACATGATGGGCTATTACCCAAATCACGACCTCTCTTATTTGAGCCTTGGTTCCTTGTACTTAATAAATGTTCCTTGCCCTTATGACGTAGCCCGAGAGAGAGAGAGAGAGAGAGAGAGAGAGAGAGAGAGAGAGATGACATCGTGGTGGGGTCCAAAACCCTTTCAAGGGGCCCCACTATGTTATCTGAGAGTATTTGCTTCTGACGAGTTGTACAAGTCATGTTACCTTACGCTCATGCAATAGATGTACAGTGTACCTTGTCGGCTCTTGTTGCTCTGCTCTTCTCCTCCTCCTCAGCTCCCAGTCACTCCTCTAGTGAAGGCTCCTCTTGTGGCTGATGAGTGATGGTGTTAAGAGTGTTAAATTTAAGGCTTCTAATGGCTGAAAACGTTCCTTCGCAGGGCCAAGATCTAAGATCTAGAGGCTGATCCTTCTTGGGTTTGATGTTGCCTACTTCGGACTTCTTCTTTGAGGATTCTTGCGGCTGCATGATCTCTGCTTTGTGGGTTGAAATGGAGCTACCATAGTGTATATGAACGGATTGCTGTTGATGACTTACTAGGCTGAAACCGGGCAATATTAAAGGATGATCTCTGCTTCAAATTTGAGGCTTTGGAAGCGCCTTATAGATCTGAAGATAGGCTAGTTTGGTTCAGCAAATAAAGCGAAAGGGTAACCTAGGGGTTGCAGTCCGGATCTGGTGATACTTGCACAACAACAGGAGTAGGAGAAGCTTGCCTGTTAATACTGCGATAAAATGTTGCCTTCAGTTTGTAAAAACTCAAGGGCTGTTAGAGATCTATGGTGCCAAGCTGAAGGAAAGGTTGCTAGTTGAAGCGCTTTCGCCAGGATGTCCTGCTTCTTGCTCTCCCCTTACATGGGGAGAAAGGCAGGGTGAGGGTCACTTTAATGCTGGTTTCTCGGTATCAGATAGATTATTATAAATCTACGTGCTAAAACACAAAAAAATGTAGCTATCCCAATAGGTGCACACCTCATGTTGCATTATCCGAGAAGCGGGAAACGCAAACTGTGTAGTTATGCACATAGGTGCACACCTCATGTTGCATTACCTGAGAAACGGGAAACACAAACAATGCTGTTGGGCTAGTATTTCCCAGGCTTTCCTATTGTAAGGGTTGCTTTGAGGCTGTATTAGCATGTCCACATGGCTCAGGATCCACATAGCCAACGCGCATCTCCTCCTGAGGTTGACTGAGTTGCTACTCCTTTAGACTGATGGGTGTCACTTTGCTAATTGATATAGTCCTTGGATGGTTCCTTGATCATCTTCTATGATTCACCTTCTCAATTCCTATTGAGAGCCTGGTGTAAATTTGTACATGTCATCCCTAGAGAATTGTGTAAGCGAGGATTTTTGTGAACAATCAAGTGGACAATGTAAGAAGAAGGGAGTATGTGCCAACGATTTTCGAAAATTCTCATTGATGGGAATCTTCGCAGGATTCCTCCTCGGCTCTTTGCATGCTCTTTCATAGCAAGGAGATCCCGCGGCCAGTACGACACGCATGGAGAGGACTCCTCTCGCTCACACTCCTTGCACGTAGTGTGTTTGCAGCTGAGGGACGACAGGAGGAGGGGGAAGGGCGGAGGCCAGGCCAACTTTTTGTTTTTCTAATTAAATAAGTGAAAAAGCCAGCATTGTGCGAACGCAGCCCGAATGGTCAGCTCAGAGAGTGTAGAGCGCAATATACCACCACCTGTGTTCGAACATTGCGCATAGACTTTTGAGTGACTGCAGCGGAAGGTGAGGAGCAAAGGAAGATTGGAACGACTAAACCCCCTATTACATGATTATCGGTGACTAGGTTCTTCTTAGATTTCCTAAGATATATGATCAAGGAATTCACTGTTTGAGCTTCCTTGCGGACATGCAAGCTATTCATAGTATTTATCACAAAAATGGAAGTGTGAACTTAATACTTTAAAACTAATTAACTATTTACGTGGAATTCTGCACAACATAAAATTGGAAAAAACAATGCAGAAAATTGACACAGCACTAGGGACCAGAAGATGGGCTGTCCCCCTGTCACAAATTGGTGACGTGGCAGATCCCCTGGACACACACACACTGCTGTGCGTACGGATCTCCGGAAAATGCGCCGACAGGTTGACGTGGCAGGAGTGTACGGACACTCCGTAAAAAGCGCTATCAAGATTTTCCGTAAATTACATTGGCTGTTTTTAGCAGCTTTTGGAAGACCAATTGCTTTTGGAACTTTGCTTTTGAAGTTTAACTGATTTTGGGGCTCTGCTTTTGGGCATCCCTTGTAAGAATAAATAAGCCTTAGGGGCTTACTTCTCTGGGCATTTGGACGTAGAGATTGAGAGTGAGCACCCGCGGGCTCTTTGTACTTTGCACACAGATTAATATAAAAAGAAATACCGAGGGGCGCCAGTCTTTGGGGCCAATACCTCTTGGCACGGAACTACGTCGGGCCGTGTCATCTTTTGTGAACCGTTTTGAAGTAAATCTTTGCTGTGTCGCGGTAGATTCTTAACTTGGGGTGTCCAAGTTTGTTACACCCCCCCCTCCCGAAGGAGATTTTCATTCATTTCTGAACTGTTACAAGCACGTGAACCCGAAACAGAATTCATTGTTCATGTCCCAAATATTGTTTTGATGCATAAAGATGCATGGTTTCATAAGCGTGTTGGCTGAAATTCATCATACTTATAGCCAGGAATGGCTATGTCTGCTTCATACTTGGATTTTCAGCGCGGGAGAGGCTTCTATTGATATCTGCTCGTGTAGGGGATGCCCACACGAGTTCTCCTTGGCTGGAATCTACTTCAAGAACGCGTAAGAGTGCAGAAATTCTCGTGGGCAACCGGTTTTGCGCTTGTCTGAGTGCGACTATTGCTTGTAGGGACGCACACAAGCTCTATGGCTGCACTCTACCTCTGTCGTGCGGTCCACAGCCTCTGCACGGCGTTCACATACACTAGAGCAAGAAAATCGTGAGGAGAGAGAGAATGGGCTGAATTGAGAGCGGAGAGAGGGGACTCTGTGCGTGGGTGGAAACTGCTGCAATGAGCCCACAAATAATAGCGCTACCTTTTTTTCATCCTAGCACTAGGATTTTCCTTGCCAGATGGCGCCAGAGAGAGAGAGAGAGAGAGAGAGAGAGAGAGAGAGAGAGAGAGAGACGACTCGCAAAATTTTAGTTGCTGATTTTCAAGCCTTATTTTAATGTTTATCATTTGACCTTGTTCATACTGACCCGGCCACTCAATTTTTAAAGGTTTTGAATTAAAAACGAGTGTTAAAACACGGGTTTTTGGCTAATTTGGAGTAGTAAAAGCCCGGCCGAATTCACGTCTCTCCCGTCTAGTCTGTCGGCTCCCACAAAAAGGTATTTCCATTGTGTCCAGCTGGCCACGTCTTGGGCGGCCACCGCAAAACCTATTAAATTATAGCTTTTCTGAGCGAAGTGGGGACACCATCTTATTCATGTGCTTGTTCCTTGAGATTCTATGGACATGATCGCATTAAGAATTAGTTAATCCGTCGATATCAATGAGGTCGTGTCACAAGACGGGCACCATGTGCCAATAGAAAAGAACAGATTGAACAGACTTTTAACACTTCAATAACAACCGAACTGAAAGAGAGACGACACGCGACACGGAGTGGCGGAATTCCACCCCAGAGAGTATTCGCCCCAAACCTTGGCGCCCCTTTTGGTATTTCTTTATATTGCATCAACACTGTACAAGCCGGTACTCCATCCTCTGCACCTTCTCCAGGAAGCATGCTAGAGAATGAGCCCTAATCTCATATTTAAAGGCCCTTGGCCTGAAAAGAAATTACAGTGAAAAGCTTCAAACTCAAAAGCAACTGGTCCAAAAAGTACTAACACCAAAATCTACCAGCACGTTTTGTGGAAATCTGTACAACTGCCACGTCAGCACTATTAGTGCGTTTTGCGAAAATCTGCCACGTCAGCACTGTCAACGGAATTCCAGGTCTGTCCATACAGCTGCCACGTCATCAGTCCACGTGTGTATGTGTGGGTCTTGCTTTACTTCAATGTCTTTATGTCACTTGGGCCCCATCAAACGGGTTCCTGTAAGTTGGTAGGACTTCTTTTTTTGCTGTTGCTTGTTCTTCTTAGGGTTTAGGTCCCCTCGGCCGGGATCTGCAAGTCGGCTCTATTCTTGAGTGGCTTGACACCTCAGCAATTTGTGACAGGTCCGGTGTGGATCTAGATGCGATTGCTAAACACGTTGCCGAGAGATTATGGTCCTAGATCTCGATGGATTTTATGTGATTTAATTTGAATGTGATTTTTTTTCCTCGAGAAAAAGATCCTTCTATTAGTTAATGAAACTGCCCATAGGGCTACAACAATCATGATGGGGAGACTCTCCCAATGAAAAAACAGCATATGTACAATGAGGCTAATCAAGAAATGGGAGGGGGGAAAAGCCACACAGATGGACGGTAATGCCATCTGAGTACACCCTGGACCATGGTGAAAAAAGGCCCATGACGCCAGAGTCGAAGGAAGGCCTCTCTACGCTCCCTTATGCGATCGGAGCTGCCCTGGAGTCTCTCGAGCTGTCCTCTGAGAGTATGGACCAACTCAAGCCAAAGATCCCGAACAGTCTCTGCTGGTGGTACAGGGCGAGCCTCGAAGATGCGGAAGCAACGGGCCCGCCAGATGAACCAAAGTGTCAGGCCACTGATGAGCTCCCAACACTCCTCTCTCTCACTGCACCACTCCTATGGAGTAAGCTCTGTGGCAGGGCTGGAGTGTAGGTCGCCTCCCCCTGCATCACTATCATCCTGCTGGTGGAAGATAGCTCAAACTGAAGTGCCGGGCCCGTGAGAGTGGACCAAGCAGCTGCCCCCCAAGTGTATTGCCGAGCTGTGGAAAGAGGAGGCATCAGCCGAAGAACACGAAGCCACACCTGTTGTGCCAAAGGACAGTCCCAAAGACAGTGACGCTGACTCTCCACAAGATGGTCACAAGCTGCACATACGACCGAGAGACCACTATGTACAAGCCAGCTCCCTATTGCTGTAGCTCTGTGTGCGACCAGCCACTGGAACAAAGTGACTCGACTCAGCTGTCTGGAGTCCCACAACCTCTGCCAAAAAGTTGCCAAGACCTCAACTGTGAGACCCTCCTCCTGCGGATGAGGTGCTGTAGCAAGGCGAGCCTCTCTCTGTGCTACCAGTATGTGACGTCCCAGTCGAACAGTGTACTGAAAGAAAGGGAAACTTGGGTGGTCTGCAGAGGAGAAAGGGTCCCTCCAAAGCCACTCTCCAGGATCCCACTCGTGCCAGTGGACAACTCTCCCAAGCCCACAGTCTCCAGTGTCTAGTCTCTAGAGCTGCTTGGTCAGGATCGATGACACAAGTCCTCCCACAGATGCCCACCACTCGGATCCTCTGAAAACAGCACTCTGCCACATGCGGGGCCTCTACT
The DNA here is from genome assembly GCF_014529385.1 of Adiantum capillus-veneris. Lineage (NCBI taxonomy): Eukaryota > Viridiplantae > Streptophyta > Polypodiopsida > Polypodiales > Pteridaceae > Adiantum > Adiantum capillus-veneris. The sequence continues at coordinate 40,143,977 of NC_140956.1, read as the reverse complement.
ACAACTCGGTGTAAGCGTCCCCCACCCTGTATCTCGAAAAACAGGGAGGGAACAGTCTCTAAGCAAGCCCGAACTGAGATGAGAACCTCGAGTCGCGTGAAGGCTCCCCTCCATCTGGGCACTGCAGACTCAACAGGTGTGAGCCACTTAGCTGGTACTACCTCTGAGATATCCTGACAGATGCTCTGCACCCCTCATGCCCTGTAGCTGAAAGCCCTGAAGCTCCTCTGACAAGCCTGAAAACTGTAACAGTCACCTAAAGAGCGTGCTGGACCCTCTGCCATGGGACCCTAGGAAACATGAGGCCGACTACCAACCAAGTGGCCTCTCTGAGTGCTAACCATGGGGTTCCAAACAAGGGGCTGTCTTTGGCGCTCCTCCGTGCAAGTAGGCTGATGTTGCTCCAAGCCTGGCCGTAGATGCTCCCAAGATCGGAGCAAACTCACAGCGAAGCGGTCCTCCAGTCTCCTGCTCAAGCCAACTCTGCGTATCTCTGTGAAAATCCATCTGGTGAAGGTCGCCAAGGGCCTCCAGCCTGAGGCACCCTATCACGAAGCCGCTGCAGCAAGAACTCCTTCCAGGGCTCCTCACCTGGAAGAAGTTCTGACGATAAACTTCCCAAGAAGGGCTTTGCTCTGATGTGCTGGGTCTATGATCCCAAGCCCTCCCTGAGAACAAGGAAGAGTGATGACCTGCCAAGCCACTTTGGCCCGGGCTATCTGAGTGTCACACCCTGACCAAAGGAAGTTCGTGATCAGCCTCTCTACCTGATTGATACAAGAACTCGAGAAGATCCAGCAAGAAGTAATGTACCACATAGTAGCCAACAACACCTGGTTGGCCACTACAACTCTGCCTGCGAGAGAAAGTCCTGCGGAGCTCCAATGTAACAACTTCCTCCTGATAGACAGGAGGAGGGGAGCAATCTGCTGCTTGGGAGACAAGTCCAAACCAACCTAACAGCCCAAGTACCGAACTGCAGTCCCCGAGGGAATCCACTTGAAACCCTCACCTAGCATCCAATCGGGCATAGGAGCACTACCAACCGAGAAAGCCACTGTCTTTCTCCAGTTGATCAGTGCGCCAGATGCACAACAAAAGGTCTCTAGAGCCTGCTCACACCTGTGAAGGTTGGCCTCCTGGCCATCCAAGTACAAGGCTGAGTCGTCTGCAAACTCAGCGTCCAGTAGCTCATCTCCCCGAATAGGAAGTGCTAAGCCCCGTAAACCAATCTGCTGCGACACCAAAAACCTGCTCATCGCCTCAGCATAGAACAGAAAGAGGAAGGGGGCAAGAGGGCAGCCCTGTCTGACCGAACGTATGAGCATGAAACGATCACCTCTACCTCCTGACAAAAGAACTTGACTGTGTGCCCGTCTGTACAAAGCTGACACCTTTCTGATCCAAGCATCTGAGAAGCCCATCGTGCGTAGAGTGCCCTCCAGAAAGTCCCAGTCAACTCTGTCATAGGCCTTCTCAAAATCGAGAAGAAGAATCACCAGTTCCTCACCACGAAGCCGCGCTAGGGCAGAAGCCTCCCAAAAAGTAAAGATGTTGTCAAGGATACTACGCTCCTTGACAAAACCTGTCTGAGTTCCATGTATAAGGCTCTTTAGAAGTGGCTGAATCCACAAACTCAGAGCCTTGGCAAGAATTTTGTAGGCTAAGTTGAGGATGGTGATGGGGCGCCACTGTCAAATCTCATCCAAGGAGCCACCCTCCTTGGGAATGAGGTAGATCAGGCCCTCACTCATGCTGTCAGGCATCTCTCCTGTGTGCAAGATGTACAGAAAAGCACTACAGATATCTAGGCCAAGCAAGTCCCAGTACTGTAAGAGAAAACTGGGAGTCAAGCCATCCTCATCTGGATAGCTACCATGGGGGAGTGCACTAAGAGCCGTGTGCAACTCCTCAAGCTGAAATGGTAGCTCAAGCCTCTGACGCATCTCCTCAGTCACAAGAGAAGGCATCTGTGCCCACACCTGCTCTTTGCATGCATCATGACGCTCTGCAGATAGTAACTCACGGTAAAAGTCAGTAGCAATTGCACGCATGTCCTCTGGCTCAGAAGCAACTGACCCGTCGGGCCTCCTCAACTGACTAACCTTGACATGCGTATGCCGAGGTCCCACTGCCTCAAAGAAAGCACTAGTCACTCTATCACCCACCTGTGTCCACTGAGATGCCTGTCGATGGAAAGCAAATTCATGGCGCCACACATGCCGAGGTCCCACTGCCTCAAAAAAAGCACCAGTCACTCTGTCACCCACCTATGTCCACTGAGATGCCTGTCGATGGAAAGCAAACTCATGGCGTGCTTGCTATAACTTCTCCTCCAACCAAGGACTGTCTGGATGCTGCTCCTGCATCCTCTGCAAGGAAGCAACGCCCCGTCAGAGACGTTGCTCCTCTCTCGCTGCAGCTAGGCGAGCCACAGACTCTTGGAGAAAGAAACGACTAAGCTGAGCTAGTCCTGGGGCCACTCTGTCAGCAGGAGAATCCAGCATGTCTAAGCTCTCTGTCCAAAGAGCCTCCACTCGCTCTCTGAGTGTAGACTCCAGCAAGACCGGCTCAGGGATGCGAAGCATCGTGCTTCCCCTCCTCTGCCTATCTGTCACTGTGAGGATCACTAGTGCATGGTTCGAGAAGGAAGTCCCTGCGAGAATGCCAATTGTCCCACCCAAGTCACAGAAATGGTCACTAGTGTAGAAGCGATCTATTCGCGATAGATTTACTCCTCCCACTCTGCGGTCCGAACGAGAGAAGGCCAGGCTGTCTGGGGGCCTCACAAAGCTAGAATGCTGCCACACATCCAAAAGCCTCAGAGTCATACAAAACCTCTCCCAAACTGCCAGCTCAACTCCATGCATAGTAGTGTGGCTACCACCAATCGTGTCAGAGGGGTCTTCCAACATGTTGAAGTCACCCCCTATCCACTAATGCTCTGCCTGCGGCAGAGACTCAACAATCTGTCACCAAAACTCTACTTGGGCACTCGCCACATTGGGCGCATAGATGTTCAGGAAGCCTCTCTTCCACTCAGATTGATTGATGAGCATTGAGCAGAGAGGAACCTCGGACTTTGTAACTTTGCAAAAGCATTAATATAAACAAATAATAGCGAAAGGGGCGCCAGACTTTGGAGCCAATACTTCTAGGCACAGAACTATGCCATGCCGTGTCGACTCTCTTGAATTGTGATAAAGTTTGGGAAGTGTTTTTAAGTGATTCTCTCGTGTGGCGTGTCAGATTCCCGACTTGGGTGTCCAAGTCTGTTACACATCGGCTCCTCCAGTCTCCCAGGTGTGTCCATAATGGCCCATTGTTGTTCCACATTGCGATGTGTAGCTCTTTGTGTGGTGTCTCCTAGACCGTGAGTCCCCATTCGATTGCCTTGCCGCTGTATATACCTCTCGTGCTCTTTGCGGGCCTGTACGACAGAAGGTATGCATCCTCTCCTATGCTCAATCTGCGTCCGTGTGAGATCATTACCCAAAATGATTGGAGCTTCTTGGAAGTACTTGCAACACTATCCTCTTCCTCATAAAAGTAGTGTGTGCCTCCTCATATGGGAATGGGAGTAAGAGGCCTCTCTCCTCTGTATTATCTCCTCCAGCTCTTCGAGCATTAATAAAGGATAGTGGTCTATCTTGATTGTGTTTGGGCTTCATGCATAACCTTTTCCCATCACTTTATAGGGGTCGATGTACTTTATACCGGTGCTTGAATGTTGAGCCACCATGTCAAGCTCTTCTCCTCCTCTATTGTGGTTTGCAGTATTTGGAGCTCTTCTCTCTGGGCTTCCTCCTCCACCTGTTTGTGAAGGGTTCTTCTTTACCACCTCTACCCATCCTTTGCTGCGTCCATTTTTCTCTTTGCAATTGCTTTTGTGAGCTCTTCTTTGATGGCCTCTTTATCGACGTTCACACTCCCCATCCTCCCAGGATGGCCAGCCCTGAAATCATGCTTCCTTGTTCTTGAGGATGTGTATCTCCTCACGCATCACCTCCAATTTGTCCCTTCTTATTTCCTCCTCTCCTTCCCTCCATCTTTTTATCCATCTTGGCAAACTTGGCAAAGAGGTCATGATTGATAGCGTTGATAATGCTATCAATCGTATTCTTGTTGCTGTTGATCATAGGGTGAGCTTGGTCTCAAGCACTGTGAGAGGGGCATAGATCCTTTGGAGGCCACCCCCTAGAGGGTCCGCTGCTTCTCGAGGCATAGCAACGTGCTATGTAGTGGGGGGTAGGTGGTGGAGAGAGAGAGAGAGAGAGAGAGAGAGAGAGAGAGAGAGAGAGAGATCTTTAGTGCACATTCTTCTGAATGAAGGCGAGAAACTATATTACATCCATTCGCATCCTTATGTGCAGGTATCTGGCCTTCTGAAGGAGGCTGGTTATTCAAAGGACATGGTTTACAAGTTTTGAAAGGGCGTTGGGACTTATGATGGTGGTGACGAGTGTAGGTGTTCTCTACATTGATTCGGTGCAATCACAGCATTTTTGAGGGCTGGTGAGGAGTAAAAGTCCTTAACAGTAACAATGGGTTAATGCTCCCCCTCCCAAAAAGGTTTTTGATAGGACAAAGTCTTAGCTGAGGCATGTGTAATCCACATCTGTTTCAAAGTTCATTTTATGTTTGTGATTCTTCATGGACAGTGTTTCATCAAGAGTGGACAGGGGCCATTTACTTAATAAGAAATCCGCCAAACATCGTCACAATTTTTTGCATAATCTTTGGATGAGCTTAACCTTAAAAGTGTATCAGCAGACCACTTAAACTCAATGCTCTACTCTCGGTGCTCTCTTTTAGTATTGTTGCATGTTTGTTTAGGGATTCCTTTTTTGGTGGATTGATATTTCTCTTGATATCTAATTAACTTGTTTCTTAAGGAGGTGGAAGTCACATTGGCAGTAACAAAAAAACTGAAAAGGATCAATATGAGGCCCTTATTGAAAAGGATCGATATGAGGCTCTGAATTGAAACCGTTTGAGAAGCCAAGACACGTGAATGAACAATGCGAGAGAGATTTGAATCTAGGTCTATCACTAACAAAGTAAAGACCAAGAAGAATTTCAAGGATTATTTTTTCAGCGGCTACACCTTATAGCCATATGGACCTGATGGACCTGGTAGGATAGGAAAAAGCTCCTAGCAAACAAGCTTTATTTTGTAGAAGTTTCAAAAAGTAGCTCCTTACATGCTCAATGATTCAAAAAATTGTCGCCTTTTCAGCTAGTTCAAGTATATATCTTTCTCTAAGTAGAACTTTATTTACTTCAAACATCTCTTAGGTAGGTTTAGGCTCATTTTGGTGTCTGCTTTCACTACTCACAATGTTGCGTATGTCCTCTCGAGGATATATTGCATGGGGGCAACTAACCATTTTGTGCATACATGATGCAACATCTCTAGTGGCGTTTGGAATAGTCTAGGGTTATTACAAACATGTGGTTGATGGTGTAGGTTTAGCGATTATGTTGCTAGAGTTGAGCAAGCACACTGGGACGTTAAAGAGATGTGTAGGTTCATGTGCAAATATTTAATGGATATAAATATCAAAAGAAGCATAGGATATACTTGCTTCTTCGTATACAAATCTTAATTTGGCAAAACTTACCTACCTATGTAAAGAGTTAGAATCGCAGTTTATGCACAAGGAGGGTGAAATGGATGTATTTCATACGGAGATCACCTTTCTCAATTAGCAACTAATTACTATTGGTAACATCAATCCTTATAGTTCTCGTGTAAATGTGAAGATTCCAAGAGGATTAATGAACCCTCATGTAGAGTTTGCATGTATTCAAAGATCAATGATGTGATGTTTGAGGGTTGTGTAAAAAGTCCAGTCCAACAAAAATAGAGCTAATCAATGGGCTACTAAACAAGCATTCCCTACACTACAAAAGAAGAATACTACTATTGTTGCCACCAATGTTGAAGCTCTTCAAGTAGTAGGTTTGTCTTCGAAGGTGTTGCTTTCTTAAATAGCAATAGGCATAAGAAGCTTGGTGATTAAAGGCAAGAAGAAGATGAAATGTCATTATTGTTAGACAAATGATCATCTCATCAAGCAAGGTCATAAGCTTTAGGTTGAAGAGGTTCACAGAAAATTAGAAATTCCAACCATTGTAGCTACTTCAAGTGTAAATTTGACAAAATTTGTGCAAGATGCAAAATAAGCTTTTAGTGCACATACTCATACCATCGATTGCATATCTATGGATCAAGTGTGATACTTTGACATTAGTACAACTAAGCACATCATCGCTCATTGTAATCTTGAGATTAGCCCTAATACGAGTTGTCATGTGTCAGTATTTCCTATTATCCAGTTACAGGAGTTGAAAAGATTGTGCTTACTACTATATGTGGCACTTCTATCAAATTGTTGATGCTTGTAAGTATCTTAGTTCAAGAAGAACCTTTTGTTTGTGTCTACACTTGTAAAAGTTGGTTTTGTAGTCAAGTTTGTGAATGATAATTGTACTGAGTTTTGGTGATGCTAAAAGTTTTCTAAGGATGGTTCTATGTGGACTACTTGCAAATTGCACCTTGTCCATGGTGATTTTTGTGATGCGATGCACATTTCATCGTTGGAAATCATTTGTACTTTGTGACTTTTATTGATATATACTCCAACCATGTATGGGTACTCTGGGAAACTTTGTGCTTTCTATGGTAATGGTAGTGTCCCTCCTCCAATTTCTTATGTTTTGGCTGTATAGTGTGTATTGTTATTTGAAGAATGATACGTGGTTTTTCTGCGACTTTCTCTCTAGCATAAAGATGGTTGATACTAAGTGGGTTTTCAAGTTGTCAGGCATGCTTGATAGTAGTGTTGATCACTATAAAGCTAGACTTGTGGCAAAAGGTTATGCTAAAGAAAAGAGCATTGATTTTGATGAAACTTTTGTACTCAATTATTGTATAACTAGCATTCGTAATGAATATACTTCAATTGCGACAGAAAGCATGGATTTTTGAATTGTGAGTTGTATGAGGAGCCTATGTAGCACAACCTCATGCTTCTGTTAGAAAGGACAAGAAAACAAGGTGTGCATGCCTAAAAAGGCTTGTGGTTTGAAGCAAACTCTATGTGCTTGGTATGAGAGGATACTTACTCAAGGTCGTCAAATGTCCAATCTTCATATATCAAGCACGCAGATGATATATTTTTGATCGTTGTGCTCCATGTTGATGATATGTTACTCATTGGACCAAATGAAAGACATTTTTTTTATTTTTAAGTTAATCCGAATACTTATTTTGAAATATCAAATTCGAGACTTTTGCATCATTATTTGGGTATACAATGTAAGAAGATTGATGAAGGTATTGCTTTGTGAAAGACAAAGTAATGACATTGTTGCGTTGGTTTGCAGCCTTGAAGAGACTCTTACATAGACATGTTTGAAGGCTAATCTTCTTGATAATGGAGATTACTTTGATGTCAATCTTTATTAGTGGGTTTTTGGTTGCCCAATTGTTGGATCATTGTACGCAAGAACTGGCTACAAGTCATGTTTAACCAACATCAAATCACCCGAATAGCCCGTCAATCCAGCATAAGCTATCCAGTATCCTGCAAAATACGAACATTGCTCAGCAAATTCGTGTTGATTGTGCTCTTGCAAAATAACAATGTCTGCCTTATAACATAATCCGTGTACATTAAATGAAACAAAGTTTGTTGGTGATAAAGAAGCCCCATGAATCACTGCATCTCTGTAAGAATGTGCCCCTTGTTCCATGCTTCCGCAAGCGTACGAATGTCATTACAAGGAAGAGGTTTTTGCACTACAGATTTCACTGTAAAAGGTACATAGTTACGAGAAGAAAGTTGTGAGCGTGTTTTGATGGCCTTCTTGGGGTTTATCCAAGGAGATCCTTCCCCCGAATCGACATTCTTGCCCTTATTCCGTGTCTCCTGAGCAATTGCAAGCTTACCCTTACTGTGAAAGTTTTGGGAGCCAACAAATTTGACTTTACGTTTATCTAGAGGCGGAGCATTAGGCAAGGTAGAAACCCCAATGGAGGGGGATGGAGAGTTCTTTTTTCCATTAGAAACAACAAGCTGTGGAACCGTTGAAGGAGGAGGTTGCAAATGAGTCTCGGGACATTCATATTGCATATGTCCAAATTTACTGCAACAAAAACGTGAATTTGCAAATTTTCCCCATTTGAGCTTGAAAGGACGCTTGCCAATGAGAGGGTCCCCCGAGTTGACAGTAATACCTTGAGGCGTGGGAACGTCTATATGTTTGTTATCTGGCAAGCTAACAAGAGCCACTGAATGCCAAATTATTGTGGCCTTTTTTAATTTCTCTATCATATGACATGCATATTTTTGTCTCTCTTATTATTTTATTGAATGTAATGAGAACTTTTTAATTCTATTGGATGAAAAGGCCTTCAAATTGTCACTTATTTATCCATGGCACTTAATTTTGGCCTTTTGACTTAAAATCCAAGTGTGACAGTTTGACTAAGGTTTATAAGCTAAGGTTTATAAGCTAAGTTTTATGAAAGTTTTTGGATAATGAATATGAGCGCTCGGTCGACTTGAGTACTTTGTCTACCTTCTTATTACATCTGCTTGTATCTCCCTTTGCAAATTGTATTTGTGATTTCGCAACGAGGTTGAAACCTTTCTGCATCAACGTCAGTCTCTTGTGATATTTTCAAGTTTTTAGCATGGCCTTTCTCTTTCTATTTTTGTTCATTTCTCTTGCTTCATGAGTCTATTTTGAATGATGGCTTTCCTGCTTCCCATATCAAGCAGAAACTTGGTTTCTGGACAAGTCCTCTATTGAAAGGTGATGTCTTCTAGCATGCATTTGCAATGCTGATAATTTCCACCCATGCAATCGCTCTCTCGTACATCGACTTGCTCAATTTTTGGTACTACAATTGATCCAGTAACTCCAATTTCTAGTGTTTGTTGTCATAGCATATGTTGTGTCTTGGGACCTTTTGCACTTTATTTCAGTGGTTCTAATGCTAAACTAACGTCTCTCAATGGCTGGTCACTAATGTTGTTTGGTGTGATCAATTCTACAAACCAGGCAAGATAGTTCTGAATATTTCTTTTGATGTTTCTTGGTCTATTTTCCATGTTGCTTGCAGATGGATCGTCATCAACAACAGATTCTTACTCTCCTTACAGATTCAATGCAGCTTGTTGCCTTAGAAGGTCTTTCTACTGAGGGCCGAATGAAGCCTCCCTACGGGATCCTATGCCCAAAAAAATGGCATCTCTTACTTTTGGTTATGCAAGAACTTTAAGTGATACAACAGGCATGCTCAGTAGAAACTGTGTTTTCTCATACTTTAGAAGTGCTAGGTTATTAGCTAGTACATGTGTAACATGACTAATAAAAAGGGAGCAATGGAATGCTTTCAACAAATTCTAGTGAAGACCGGCCTGTGGCATGGAGCAAGATGTTGACATAGGTGAGAGGATATGTGTCAGCTTATGAATCAAGTGCTATTGTAGGAACATATCATGTTTAGTGCTACCATGGTTGACAAGTAGGCCGAGAGTGGCATCCTATCAATAAAAACATAAAAGCTCTTGATCAGTTTTCTACCTGGAGTGTGATTTCTTGGAGCACGTTGACTGCACGATATGCCCAACATGAATGTGGCAAGGAAAATAACGGAGAAACAAGATAGAAAATAATGGTTTCTGGCTACTATAAGCTGCAAAGGAATTAGCCACACCAGTCAAGCATGGATAGGAAACTGGGGAATAGCAGCAAAGGTTTGTAAATGCACGATGCAATCATACATAGAAGTTGCTAGGAATCAAGGAGAGGGCATGACAACAAAGATGAAGGGCATGGTGTTATAGTTGGATAAAGAAGCACATGGGGAGGCAAGGTTTATGGATGACAAGCTACATCCAGTGGGTGCAGATTTAAACCACACAATTTATCTAAGGTTACTAAGAGCATCCCAATCCATGGAGAGCAATGAATGCAGAAAAATCTTGCCATCTAGGTGCAAAGAAACAAAAGTTTCCAAAAAGCTTGGTCGATTAGCAAGATATGGTTTACCCCTCCAGAATCCCACCTGAAGCATGGAAAATTATAAGTTTACCTCTCTTGCATGGCACATGACCAATGAAGAAAAAACAATCGGCTCCCTACTCTAAATTCTTATACCACTCACCAGTGCCACTCCACTTGCATTGGTTGACATGTGTACATCCTCCTTTAGTGGCATGAGCAACCATCTCCAACCCTCTAGTAATGGCCTAGGTTGCCCTTCTTACTAAATTTGGTTGCCTCTACCCACACACATGCACACATTATGGTCATGATCCATCCCAAAAGACAACTTAACTATTCTCTTTCATTTCTCTATTGGTTTTACATTTAAGAATCAACGAAGGGGGTTCTTCTCTCATTGTTTACTACCCAAAAGGCTTTTTCTAGCAGAAAACCTAGACTTTGTATCTCGAAAAAACAACCAAGTATTCCTTGCCACAACCATGTTGGGCATATCATGCAACCGCTATGATATTAATGGCAACATCCTGAATAGGAGGCTCATCAAGAAACCTTTGTGCTTTCATGAGGACGTCACATTAGGCATTCATGTCGATGAAAGCATTGCCAAGTAGAACATGTTTCTACAACCACCCATGATTAGCAATCTCCTTGTGTCAAAATCATACACAACGCCACAGGCCTTCCCTTTGCATCTTTTGAAAACGGCCTGGAGGACTTTGTCACAACCATTTCGGGCATATCTTGCAATGGAGGCGCTCCAAGTGATGACATCTCACAGAGGACGTTTATCAAGAAGTTTTTGTGCTTTTGTAAGCACCGCAGTTGGGATTCATGTCAACCAAAGCACTGCAAGAGAGAAATGTTTTTGCAAAAATCCCTGACTAGCAACCTCATTTGTGAATTATCTCACCCATGTAAATATCACATGGGCAATGCCATAAGCTATAGTTGTTTGCATATGGAAACAAGACTTCTCTTAGTTGCTCCACTAAATGTAGCCCAAAGCACTCCCCACCATGTTCATCTTCTCGAACGGAACCTCGGTTGGGTGTCCTCTCTTGTTTGACACTTCAAAGTCGTGTCAAAGCTGCTACATTTTTCACATGTACGTAGCCAGAAATCTCTATACAATGCTCAAGTATCTGTGCCCGCACGTCTCTTTTGCTCGATTCATTCATAGCTAAGCCTCCTACTACTTGGTGAAGCCTCGATATGTGTATATAAATAAATAAATAAATAAATAAATACATATATATATATATATATATATATATATATATATATATATATATATATATAGGATACTTTATTACTGATAGCACAAGTGACTTTTTAGAAAAAGTACAAGGACCAAAAAAGAACGAGTTAAAGCTAGTAGGCATATCATTATTCAAGTATCAAAACAATACATCCCAACGTGAGAAGGAGTTAGTAGTAAACCTCCTCCCAATAGATAGAAAAGTTAGGAGAGATCCAAAAGTCCAAGTCGTCAGCAGCATGTCCCCAATCATCGAAAAGACAAGATAGACCTTTATATACCTGCATCCATAGTAAAGACAAACAACCGTCGATTAGTGCCTGAACAGCATTGCAGGTAAATGGGCCTACCAGTTGTTATCCATGTGCATCCCTCAATCGAAGAAGACATAACTGTTGAAAGTAAAACACATAATTTTTGCCGATAGACACCAGCATACTATTTTCAGAAAACCCAAAAGAGCAGACTTGTATCCTCTTCCAATAGTAACAGTATGTATTTGTCCAGTCATGCCCGACAATTTCCCTTCGGATTCTCCAAGAACCACCATACTTACCTTCTAAGAACATTCCATGCTAATCTTTTTAATAACTTCTTGACAAGCCATCACCAAAAGATCATCGATAACAGTAAAGAACAGTTTCTCAAAAAAATTAGTACCTCTATGCAGGCTGCCCATGTTCAAATCATAACAAAAATTACATTCTATAAATTTACCAAAAAACCAAGTTATATTTCCCTCTCAATTACTGTTCGGAACCTTATTGTTTATAGCCATTCATCCCATGAAGTCCCAAAGCGTTTAAAAAGACCATATTTTTTAGTAAAAGCAGTATCACAATCCTCACCAGTATCATGATGCAACATGTTCCGAGCTTGTGTTCATTATTGATGCATAAGTTAGTAAAATGCCCCAATAGGTTATGCAAACCTACACATGCCAGTGCACGGTTATAGAAAAATCAAATTTTTTTAGTAAAAGCAGTATCATAACTCTTACTGCTAGTATCATGATGCAATAGGTTCGTAGCTTGTGTTCATTACTGATGCATATTACAGAAAAATGCCCCAATACATATTATGCAAACCTACACATGCCAGTGCACGAGTATAGAGAACCTCCAATTTATAAAAAATGAGGTATACTTCCCGGTTAATTGATGTCCAACACCAACTATTTATAGCCATTCTTCACACGAAGTCCCATAGTATTTAGAAAACCAATTTTTTTTAGTATAAGCAGTACACTATTATTTCTACCAGTACTTAAACCTTCATGATGCTACAAGTGATGAGTGCGCGTGTGCGTGTACGGAGTGTGTGCAAGAGAGGGGAAGAAGAGAATTGGGGAAGGGGGAGATACACAGGCAGCCAGCCACTGTGTGGGTTAGTGGAGAAGAAAGAGAAGAGTCAACTCTTCCTCTTTCTCTCCCTATATTGAATAGGGAAAATCAAGTGTACAAGGGTGGTTTCCCACGGCCACCTGGCCTACACCCCAACAACCTGCCACTTGAAGGTCATGGTGGCCAATAGTGGCATTAGTATAGTTAGTCTATACAAAATTGATGAAGCATTGCCGAGGCTTCATCCTACACCCATAAGTTCTATACAATGTGTAAATCGCTCCGAGGCTAGGCTCTTTGTGAGAGCATCTGCGGGGTTGTCATCAGTGTGAACCTTGACAAGATGGATACGCTTGCCAGCCAATGCATCTCGTATGACATGGTATCTGACCTCTATGTGTTTCGACTTTGAGTGAAACACTGGATTCTTTGCCAAAGCAATGGCACTCTGACTATCACAATGTAGTACTGGAACCTCGTGGATGCCCAAATCTTCCACTAGACGAGCCAACCATATGGCTTCTTTGCTGGCGTCAGACGCAGCAACATATTCTGCCTCAGTGGTAGATGAAGACGTGCAATCTTGGAGACACGATCTCCAAGAGATAGCTGCTCCATCAAGCATGAACACATAGCCAGATGTGGATCTTCTACAATCCACACAACCCGCATAATCCGCATCCGTGTAACCTACAATAGATGCATCACTGTTTCCGAAGCATAAACACTTGCTAGCTGTACCTTTCAAATATCTGAGGATTTTCTTCACTGCTTCCCAATGTTTCTTGCCAGGGTTTTCCATGTACCTACTAACCACTCCCACTGCATGTGCAATGTCTGGTCTTGTGGCTACCATAGCGTACATCAAATTGCCAACTGCTGAAGAATATGGTACTTTCACCATTTCCTCTTTCTCAGCCACTGTCTTGGGAGAGTCTTCCTTGCTAAGTTTGGAGTATGCTTGCATTGGGGTACTCAATGACTTCCCCCCCTGCATACTAAAACGTTGCAAGACTTTGTGAATGTACTTTTCTTGAGATAATTCAAGAATTCCACGTTGCCTATCTCTCTTGATGTGCATACCAAGAAAGTGATTGGCATCTCCCAAATCCTTCATGGAAAACTGAGTGCTTAGCATCTTTTTCAACTGATTGATTTCATCGATTGATTTGCCTGCGATAAGCATATCATCTACATACAAGATCAAGATGATTAAAGAACCATCGTTCAACCTTTTTGTGTACAAGGAGTGGTCCTCTTGACTTCTAATGTAACCCTGAGACTGCATGAATTTGTCGAATTCTTGATACCATTGCCTTGAACCTTGCTTGAGGCCATAGAGTGCCTTTTTAAGTTTACAAACCAATTCTGTCTTCGTTGGTTTTTGGGTTTCACATACGAAGCCCTCTGGTTGTTTCATGTAGACATCTTCATCTAGATCCCCGTGAAGAAATGCTGTGTTCACATCCATTTGGACAAGTTCCATGTCCTGGATAGCAACCAAGCCAAGCACGGTGCGAAGTGTAGTCATCTTGACTATTGGAGAGAAAATCTCATCAAAATCCACACCTTTTTGCTGCTTGAAACCCTTGGCAACTAGACAAGCCTTGTATCTAGGCTCGGGATCTTCCGCTGTATACTTCTTCTTGTATACCCACTTGCAAGGTAAAGCATTTTTGCCTTTTGGTAATTCAACCAAATCCCATATCTCATTAGCCACAATCGAATTGTATTCTCATTGCATAGCCTGCTCCCACTTAACGCTATCCTCCATTTATATAGCTTCTTTGTAGCAGGTTGGCTCTCCACTGTCAGTGACCAAAATGTGGTGTATACCCGGCTCAAACCACTCGGGCGCACGTGATACTCTCTCAGAGCGTCTCAGTGCCTGACTGCTGGACTCCGCTCTCTCCGGAGCAATAGTAGTATCTTGCACTCGAGGAGTGGGTGCAACACTACTGAACTGAGTTGGTTCGGAGGCTACATCCTCAAAACGAACACGTCTGTACTCAACATCTTTGATAGGCTTCTTGTGCATTTTTTATTCATTGAAAATCACATGTGAGCTACGAATGACTTTGTTTGATTCTGGGTGCCAGAGACGATATCCTATCTCTCCGTTTGCACCATAGCCAATAAAGATGCATTTGTGTGATCTGGGATCTAACTTCCGACGAAGTTCTTTGGGCACATGTGCATATGCTTCACATCCAAATACACGTAAATGCTCATAGCTTGGCCTTTTGCCAGTCCATAATTCCTCTGGAATTTTGAAATTCAAAGGAGAACTAGGTGACCTGTTGATGATGTGCATTGCTGTTAGAACAGCTTCCCCCCAAAACTCTGGAGTAAGCTTAGCCATAGACATCATAGAGACAACTCGCTCTTGATCGTACGATTCATTCTTTCAGCTATCCCATTTTGTGCAGGTGTGTATGGAGCAGTAAACTGCCGCCGAATGCCACTTCTATTGCAAAAATTCTTGAACTCTGTGGAGACGTATTCTCCACCATTGTCCGTGCGAAAAGCTTTGAGCTTTGTTCCTGATTGGTTCTCAACCATGGCGAGGAATTTTTGGAATGTCGAAAAAACTTCTTCCTTACGCTTAAGGAGATACACCCACACCTTTCTGGTAGAATCATCTATGAACGTGAGAAAGTAGTTCGCCCCCCCTAGAGTTTTATGTGGCATTGGACCACACAAATCACTGTGCACCAAGTCTAGAGGTTCGCCTAGTTTCTTATTCAATGGCGAAGATGTCAATCTAGTCTGTTTTCCATATAGACAATGCTCACACAATGGAAAGTCCATGTAATCTAACACAGGTAAGTAGCCAAAACGCTGAAGTGTTTTCATTCCTTTTTGGCTAATATGTCCTAGCCGGCTATGCCACAACTCAGGAGACGGCAGCTCGGCAACATAGATAGAGTGTTCGTCGACACTCGAAACAAACAAAGAGTACAGGGATCCGTTTTTATTTCCTTTCATCATGATAAGGTTGTTCTTGCGGATCATCCAAGAACGATTACCAAAAACTGTAGTGTAGCCAAGTTCATCCAATTGCCCTATAGAAAGCAAGCTTTTGGTAAGCTTGGGCACATGTCTGACATTCTGCAGCACAAAAGTAGTGCCATTATGCATCTGAAGTTTCACATCACCAATGCCAATAATGTCAAGCTCATAGGAATCACCAAGCTTGACTATTCCATGCTTGGATGCATAAGAGGAAAACCACTCTCTATGCGGTGTGACATGAAAACTTGCACCAGAATCAAGGATCCAATTCTGTGCATAACCCTCATCCTGTGCAACCAAAGCATCTGGAGTGAGATATGAAGTGAAAATGAGAACATCTGAGGCATCTGTTGTCACCTCGGCATGAATCTCTGTGGGCATAATGATCATCACTGGAGGAGGAGCATCCTCTACTGTAGTGGTAGGCATGGGAGACTCAACAATATTGAGCTCCTCAATCTTTACTGTACTTTTGCCTTTGCGAGAATTATCCTTTTGCATGTTTTTCTGATCTCTTAGGAAACTGCGACAATCCTTTTTGTAATGACCCTTCTTGTGGCAATAGTAACACTCGACAATTTTGGCATTGCAGTCTCTACTTTGGTTCCTGTGTCTGCTAGGACTACGAGGATTTCGCTCTCTACTTTTGCTTTTGTATTTGTTCCTGTCACGGCCTCTTGCCTTCGTTGAACTGCAAGCCATATATGCATCTCCATGACTAGCATTATCGAGAGATTTACGACGAATTTCTTCAGTGAGCAATGCATCTGTGACAGCATTGAACTCTAACTTGCCATTCGGAGCTGAATTGCTAATGGCTGTGCAAAAGATATCCCATGAACTGGGTAGAGAGCATAATAAGAAGATAGACTTGAGTTCATCGTCAAACTCCTTAAAGCCCTAAGATGTCAGCTAACTGAACAAGGAGTTGAACTCATTTAAATGACTAGAAACTGTGCTACCTTCTTTCATGTTGAGCTTCATAAGCTTTTTCATGAGAAAAACTTTGTTGGATGCACTTTTTCTCTCCCATGCTGAACATAAGCTATCCCAAAGTTCCTTGGTTGTTGTCTTCTCGATGATAGTGAAGAAGACTGACTCGGCTAGATGTAGACGTATCGTAGCCATGGCTTTTGCATCCAAAAGCTCCCATTGAGCTTGTGTATAATCATCATCCTCTGTGCGCTCTTTCAATGGTTCGGAGAGGCCTTTGTTTATCAAAACATCTTTCATGCGCTCTTTCCACATGGTGAAGTTGCTACCATCGAACTTCCGAATGAAATACTCCTCCTTTTCTGAAGAAGAAGCCATCGCTGATAAGAGGGTTTGAGAGGTGTCAAACTATGGCGAGACGCTGTAGAAATTTGGGCAGAGTAACCTTTTTTTTTCGGGAGTAAAATCTCAACCGAAATAGACTCGAAAGTGCCAACAATGGAAGTCACAACTCGCGGGAATTAAATCCGGCAGAGTTTCCTTTGTATGAGGAGTCAAAACTCAACTCAAAATGCATATAAATGTGCCAACTGCACTAACTAGGCATCTGCTGCACAAAACCACTGCTATGTGAGTGCCAACTTGGCGTCAAAAGCATAAATAACCGTCCAGATACATATCCTATGGCAAGGGTACCGTAAAGGGGAACTCCAGCTACCTGTATCACCGAAGGTGTCTCAACATTCGAGCACACCCCAGCTCAAAGAAAACCTCACGCTATCGACCCTCCAAAAGGCTAATGCGGACACAAATGGACTAGCCACAGTCTCAGAAAGGGCTCTTCCGGTCGGAGTCTTAGAAACAGCCGGGAAAAACTCCCAAAATAGCCAAAAAATGGCTCCACACGGAGTACAGTGGGCAGTGTCCGCAACTCAACGTACATGAGTAAAATCGCGCTCAAACAGGCGCCAAGAACTGCTGCATGCAGTGAAAGTGATATCTGCGGGGCTATCTGCTCTCAAAAGAGCTCAGTAGCACTATTTGTGTTCACAACAAAATGCATCTGTCAACGCATGTGTCCGCAGAGAATCTGCTGTCGAAATGACTACCAAATCGCCTGTGAAAGCGATGTGTCTGGTAATCTCGAGAATCTGGGAGTGAATGGGCTGAAAAACCCCCCCTGTAGCCTGTAACCTGCGTGTCGGTGTCGCTATGTGCCGATTTCTGCCGCCGGGCAGAAATATGCTGGTCGAATAGTTGCCAAAGGTGTCGTATCCGTAAATTGTGTAGTACAGGGCGATCAGTGCACTCGGTGCCGATGTCGGGTGTCACTCCTCTATGATAGAGGTACCTCACCCGCGCATGTCGCAAGCACGGTCATCGATCGCGGAAACGCGCTCGTGTGGGGAAGCACCCGGTGTCTAGGTCGGATGTCGGAGATCCACCGCAATGAGGAGTGTCGAGCCGGTGCGCATGAGTGGTGTCGATGTCGATGTCGCCTTCCGCCGCCGGGCGGAAGTGGCTAGCCGAGTAGCTGTAAAACGCCAATGCTCGAAGCCGATATCGAGCGGTCAATACCGAGTCCGATCGGTATCAATCGCAAATCTCGCTCGATCTGTCAAGATCGCTCTCAAGCTTGTCGGACTCGGTGTGTGGACGTCGTAGTCGGATCACGATTTCAAAGAAGTCGATGTCGAAATCAGAGAATCGTTGATGATGACGATGAGACTCTGGTATCTTCCAATATCTCTCTCTCTCTCTCTCTCTCTCTCTCTCTCTCTCTCTCTCTCTCTCTCTCTCTCTCTCTCTCTCTCTCTCTCTCTCTCTCTCTCTCTCTCTCTCTCTCTCTGTGTGTGGATGTTTAAGAGAGTTGTGTGTGAGGCTGTCGACGGGTGCGGTGGGAATGGGGGTTTACACACATAGTGCAATGAGGTGATTTTTTGTTTTTTAAAAAAACTACTGTCAATTACTGCCTGCAGCTTCAGAGTCGACGACTCTGTGTGTGTGTGTGTGTGTGTGTGTGTGTGTATTTCCCTGCACACGGAGATGCTATCTCTCTCTCTGACTTGTCTTTGTAGGTAGCGCTACTGCTTAGTCTACCTGTGACACGGCCTGCTCGGTACTGCCCGACTGAGTCGATTGCTCACGACCATTGACGAAATTGGCCTACTCGGCATTCTGCTGCACCTCCACCTCTTCTGCTTGGGCCGAGGGCTGCTCGATGCCTCTATTATGCTCAGTTGCACGACCTCAATGCTTCTTGGTCGATTGCTGTAGCGCTGGTCGAATCCTTGCTTGGTGTAATACACACACAGTGTGTGTGTGCTCCTGCCGATTGCAGCGCTGCAGCCCTGCTTGATCCTTCCTTTCTGTGAGCAATTCCAATGCTCACAGCCCGATGTCTATTGCAATGCCTTGACTACAAATCAATTTCCGATTCACACACACTTAAATCGATTGTGCTTGCTTGCTTGCAATTCTGCCGACTGTGTCTTGCTACTTGCTTCGATTTCGAGCTTGCAATGCTTCCAATTTGCTTGCCATTGAGTGTGTAATCTGCTCCTCTCGTGACCTGCTGTCGACTCTCTATCTGCCTTGGTGAGCTTCCCAAAGCTCTTCTCAAAGGCCTTGCTTCTGGTTTTCTGTAGACCTACCAAAAAGCTCCAAGATCCCCTCCAAGTCCTCCAAGACAAGAGGGGCTGCACACACCGGAGTTGAACCAACGATGTCCGAGGTCTTTGATCTCTTCCGTTCAAGCCCTGATCTTCGTAAGATCTGCCACCATCGTTGAGCTCAAACTTGAGCTCCGAGCTCTGTTTTTTCCGAGTCAATCGGGTTGCGTGCGTGGTTCGTCGCTGCCGTAGCTCTGATACCAATTGATGAGTGCACGTGTGCGTGTACGGAGTGTGTGCAAGAGAGGGGAAGAAGAGAATTGGGGAAGGGGGAGATACACAGGCAGCCAGCCAATGTGTGGGTTAGTGGAGAAGAAAGAGAAGAGTCAACTCTTCCTCTTTCTCTCCCTATATTGAATAGGGAAAATCAAGTGTACAAGGGTGGTTTCCCACGGCCACCTGGCCTACACCCCAACAACAAGTTCCCAGTTTGTGTATAAACAAATGCATACTACAGAAGAAAAAGCCCCAATATATTATACCGACAGACATATGCCAGTACCCGAGAATAGAAAGACTCCATCATCTACAATAGTACCACCGAATCTGGGTATCATCACCAATGTACACATTCCCGGAGTAAAATTACAGAAGCGAGGCCATGAGATAGTGCATATTAGTATGGGATAATATCCCTTTATCATTTTGATGTTTATGCAAGTTTTTACACAGTGACCCAACCACACTAATACAGCCAGCAATACTTTTCAAAGTTTTACACAGTCAATAAGACATAACAACATGCTATCCAACGTAGCACAATAGATGTTAACCCTTTAAGAATCAAAACAAACTAATAGACACCAACCTCAGCAGAGCCGAACTCGACAATGGCATTCCTTTTTTCCATGATGCACATTGAAATGCTACCCTCTCTCAACAGCAAGTGCTCTCTCTCACAAAACCCCAAGGCACAAAGTGAGTACTTTCAACAGTACTCACATCCTCCTTAAGTAGTCAGCATCGGGTGGCCTGTGCGCACAGCTAACACTGCTATTTGTTGCATTCGGGATCCCACATGCCATGCAGCAGCATTCACTCCAAAGAAATCGTCTTCGAGGTCTGCACATGCAGGTTTGGTGAATGCGCACCATATCATGTTGTAAATGGTATTACAATTAAGATGGCCATATTTTTATTGAAGATAACCTTTCTCCTCCAAATAGGGTGTCACACCCACGCCGACCACTGAAAGAGAAGAGAATAAAAATTATGCCTAGCAGAAAACCATTTTTGGTAAATCTTTCCCACAAGTAAACTTTCTACTATATTGGTCGAGTCGGCTCTTAGTAACCCCCAGGTTTATTTTTTGTTCAAAACTCCCCTAGTTGAGAAAAAAATAGAGATATAATGAAAAGTATATGTAAGTAAAAGTAAGTATGTATGTGTGTATATGTATTTATATATACATATACCCGCGCAAACCCAGGCTTCATACTCTATGAGATAGTAGGCTCATAGAGCATGAGCCTACTGCCTCATCAGTGTGATGAGAATATCAATGTCTCCCTTTATTCCAGGCCAAAGTCTATTTTTCAAAAACTTACAAATGGTGTAAATGAGTTCTTTACTATTAAACCCATTGGACATAAACTTGGAAATAAGTTTTAGTATGTTGGTGATAGCATGTTTAGGTGGTACCAAAAAGGAGTGTCTTGGACACTCCTTTGGGAGGAGATGAAATGGGTGGTGGGTTATTCATTTTCATTTTCATATAAAGGAAAGATAAAATCTTTTTGGCTGAGAGGTTGGAATTTAGGCGGGCTGGAAATTCCATTTCACTTTAATACTAAATCTTAAAGTAGCAAATTGCCTACGCATTCAAATTCCCTCTCTCCGCCACTCCTCTAGGCTCTTTGTAGCGCTACCTCAATGGGTCCCTCCGCCTCTTGTGCCCATTCTCTCTCTCTCCCCCTCTCTCTCTCTCTCTCCATAGCCTCCACTGTGGGACTCGTGCAACGTCTCCAGGCTTGTTGGCTCTCTCTCTCTCTCTCTCTCTCTCTCTCTCTCTCTCTCTCTCTCTCTCTCTCTCTCTCTCTCTCTCTCAGTCCTCCATAGCTGATGCAGGTGCTTGCCGGCGCAGCACAAAGCCATATCAACCAGCTCCTCATTGCCAACCATATTCAGCTTCAACGAAACCTCTCTCTCTCTCTCTCTCTCTCTCTCTCTCTCTCTCTCTCTCTCTCTCTCTCTCTCTATGAGTACTATGGCACTGTTTTGATTGTCTTCATTGTCGTGTCAATAACATCCTTGCACGTTCCACATGGAATCACATAATACTCATAATGGCAGTACAAACCCCCCTTTACCTTTCTCCATTATCTACTACACAACATATGCCAAGGGATCTTCTGCTGAGTCTACGAAACTACTGGGCTGCAAAGAAGAGGGAACAAAGAAACATGCAAAAAAGGATGGCATGAGCACAAGAGGATGGTGAATTTGATGAGTAGGAGGCAAAGAAAATCTGTAGGGCAGTTGCTAAGTGTTGGTGTAATAAAAAAAACGGGCTTTCAGAGGGTCTTCAATGGAGCATTCTACCGCAACTTCTCAGTCATCCAACGTTCTTAGTGTTGCAACCCACATCAGAGACAGTTGGGAGGCTGATTTTCTCTAACATTTTTCATACATTGTCTGAGGTGAAGACTCCTCGTTCAAACAATGAGCTATTTTTGAAACGGACTATTGTCATGGCATGCCTCAATGGAGTCAATGGGGCTGACAATGTAATGAGCAATAATGATGTTGCAAAGGCATTAGGACTTCATCGAAGAAATTTCACGGGAGCCAGTTTCCGGTTGCAAACTGGTATGGAGGCGAGATCACTTCCCTTAGACACATGTCAATGTCAACAACATAGGACCAGTACCTTAACAATCAAAATCAGAGAAATCGTGTTTCAATTCTGGTCAATGGAAACCCGCATCTCCCCAAACAAGAAAGATGTCGTTCAGAAGAGAATCGGCAAGAGGGCACATGTGGTGCATCCGGTGCATCTCCTCGATTTACCTCAGGTATATCAGGTGCTTGCAAAAGCTTTGAAATGCTTTATAAGTGTCAAAGTGATTCAAAGTGCATCACTTAGAGCCTGCAAATGCTTGAAAGCGCCAGAAAAGTGCATCTCTGTGTGCATGAAAGCGGTAAAAAGTGCTTCATAGTATTTCAGAGCGCTTCCAAAGTGCACTAAAGTGCTTCATGGTGCTTGAAAGTGCCACAAAGTACTTTAGAGTGCTTCAGAGTGCTTTGTAAACTCTAAAGTGCTTTGGAGTGTTGCAGAGTGTCATAAAGTGCCTCAGAATGCTCTTAAATAGTTCTGAAGTGCTTTCAAAGAGCCCTTAAAGTGCACTTCAGTGTGCTTTCAAGTGCCCAAAAGTGCTTTAAAGTGTTGCATAGTGCTTCAAAGCGCTTCAAAGTACTTTAGAGTGCTTCACGGTGCTTTGAAGTGCCACAGAATGCCTGAGAACGCTTTGAAGTGCCACAAAGTGCTTGAAAGGACTTTAAAAGTGCCACCAAGTAGTTTAGAGTGCTTCCAAAGTGCACCAATGTAGTTCAAAGTGCACCAAAGTGCTATTAAAGTACTTTAGCGTGCTATTAAGTGTCACAAAGTGCCTCAGAGTGCTCTTAAAGTGCACTGAAGTGCTTCGGAGTACTTTCAAGTGTCCCAAAGTTCTTGACAGTGTTGTAGAGTGCTTCAAAGGGCACCAAAGTGCATGACAGGTTGCTTGAAAGTGCCACGTGGTGCTTGAAAGTTCCACAAAGTGCTTCACAGTACTTTCAAGTGTCCTAAAGTGCTTTAAAGTGCTGCAAAGTGCTTAAAAGCGCCCCAAAGTGCTTCAGAGTGTTCTCCAAGTGCACTTCAGAGTGCTTTCAAGTGCCCAAAAGTGCTTTAAAGTCTTGCATAGTGCTTCAAAGTGTTTCAAAGCACTTCAAAGTACTTTAGAGTGCTTCATAGTGCTTGAAAGTGCCTCAGAGTGCCTCAAAGTGCTTTAAAGTGCTTGAAAGTGCTTTTAAAGTGCCACCAAGTGGTTTAGAGTGCTTCCAAAGTGCACCAATGTAGTTCAAAGTGCACCAAAGTGCGAGTAAAGTGCTTCAGTGTGCTATCAAGTGCACCAAAGTGCTGGTAAAGTGCTTCGGTGTGCTATCAAGTGCCTCAAAGTGCACTGAAGTGCAGAGTGCTTCAAGTGTCCCAAAGTGCTTTACAATGCTGCAGAGTGCTTCAAAGGGCACCAAAGTGGATGACAGGTTGCTTGAAAGTTCCACATAGTGCCTCATAGTACTTTCAAGTGCCCCAGAGTGCTTTAAAGTGTTGCAAAGTGCCTCAAAGTACTTCGGAGTGTGTAAGTGGTGCAACTAGATTTTAGTACTTTATAGTATTTTTAAATGTCTTTTGTTTGGCAGAGGGATTTGTACATGCGGTTCCAAGAGGCTAATCCTAAAATTAGGATGTCCCTTAGATGCTTTGAGGGTCTGAGGCCATACTTCGTAAGTTAAAGGACCGCAACACTTGTTGTTGTGAATACCATGTTCAGCTTGTTTACTTGAATGAAGGCTTAAATCATATGCGTCATGGAAGATACGGGCTACATGGAACGTCATGCTTTTGCAGGTTTCTTGTGTGCAATCCGAGTGGTGGAATAGCACAATGTACAGCATCAAAAACCACTTTTTCATCCTTGACAGAACTATGGGAGTCTGTATTGTGTCCAAAGACAGCTGATAGTGCTTTTCACCATAGCAAATGTCTTTTGGAAACATGCACTGATTGCAGGATTGAAAGGTTATTGTTGTGTTTCATTGAAGAGACCCACTTATTGCACAAAAAGGAAAGGATAAAGCATCCGAAAGCATGAAGGTGGGCATGAAAGGGTGATGGTATCTCTAGAATGACTGTCAAGCTTTTTGACAAGGTTCCTACACAAGAAAAGGATGAAGAAGGTCTAGATAAATGTTGAAAAGACCTCGTGGTTCAGCAGCTCAGTCCGATGAGTTTCATTTCTGTGCTCCAAGGGAAACTAGGGAAGTTCATCAAACACAACTACTTGTACAGGTGGCAAGCTCAACAGTTCAAGGAGTGTTTGGCCAATTTTTGTGACGATGTAGTGGTGTCTATAGTGGATTTTGTAGAGAACTACTTCTTCAAAGTTCAAAACGAGATCCAGTCAATGCATTGGTGTTCATCTCAGGTCACAATCTTTGTTCACATTTCATACTTACGTGATGCGCTTGGTGGTATACAAAAGACGGCTCACTTCTACATCTCTGACGACAAGACACATGACACTTTGTTTGTGCAGGACTGTTTTCTTTTGACAATGAATGGCTAAAAAAACATGGCTATAGTGTCAAGCGACATTGGGTGTGTTCGGATGGTGTTGCATCACAATTCAAAGCAAGGTGGCTATTCTATTTTGTTGCACGAATCTTCAATATGACAGGTGTCGAAATGACTCACAATTTCTTTGCTTCAGGCCATGGAAAGGGTGAACATGACGGGGTTGGTGCAGTGGTCAAAAGAGCCCTCACACAAGAGTAGTTGAAATCTGACCGGTGGGAGCTGCATAATGCTTCAAGCGTTGTTGCATTCCTCAATGCAACTCTCAGAAATCAATGCCCACAAACAGGTAAGAAAGTCGATCGTGCTTTCTGGGAGGTCAAGATCGATGATGTCGATAGAATTATAGAGTGGGATTGCAAGCGCATGACAGGGTCTCGATCCTGGCACTGTGTCAATGGCTACAGTCAGGCTATAGTCAGATGGATATGCACGGACCAAGGCACATACTGCTCTCTTGATTTTGTGGTGCGTGCATCAGAGGTCAATGGAGGAGATGTGCCAACAAAGATCATGTGCAGGGGTGGGTATACTT
The DNA here is from genome assembly GCF_014529385.1 of Adiantum capillus-veneris. NCBI lineage: Eukaryota > Viridiplantae > Streptophyta > Polypodiopsida > Polypodiales > Pteridaceae > Adiantum > Adiantum capillus-veneris. Next base: position 40,118,863 of record NC_140956.1, on the reverse strand, counting down.
GCAAATACAACCCACAGTTACGGATGAAAGCGATGGAGAAGCGTCGAGCGAGGATGAGGATGAATACGCCCCCATGTATGTTGGACACCACGATGACCTGAGTGATGCCTTGATGGTTGGCCAAAAATTTGTAGTGATTGCAGAGGAGGCAGGTGCAGACTTCTACGTCCTGAAATGCACCAACACAAAGCGCCTGGCCAAAACAAATGAAAAGGATCAATGGCACAACATCATTAAGAAAAATCCGTATGTGGTTGAATCTCGCTAATAGCAATCCCATTACATGACTTAACAAAAAAGAACGTTAAGTATTCATGGGCTGCAAAAGTGCAAGAAGCTTAAGGAGAATCTTATCTCTCAACGTGTGCTCACGCTACTAGATCTCTCAAAGGCATTTGAGGTCCAATGTGATGCTTGTGGTGATTGCCTTCGAGCTATTTTACTTCAAGAAGGGGATGCCATAGCATATAAGAGTCAAAGACTCAACTTTGATAAGTAAGTATTGGGCAAATACAAAAAAGAGCTACTAGCTATTCTATATGCCCTAAACACGTGGAAATACTATCTCTTGGGGACTCCATTCATCCTACGAATGGATCACAAAGCCTCAAGAACTTCATGACGCAAACCAAGCTCGAGGCGGGCAAATTTTCTTTTTGCAATTTAAATTTCATATTGCTCACCTTGTTGGCAAGCACAATCAAGTGGCCGATGCACTTTCACAACGACCAAGGGTAAATGTGGTGTCTATGGCAACTCACAATGATCTATCATAATGAGTTTGCTACTGACTGAGACTTTAAGTACGTAATTACAGCCTTTGCAATAGGGAAGTAAAAATAACCATTCACCTTGAAGGATGGTTATCTTCCAAATGGGAATAGGCTATGTGTTAATCACCCATACAATAAGAACGTCATGTATGGAACCCATACATCTCCTTATGCGGGGCAAAGAGGGAGTCCATAATCTACTCTTCAAGGAGTAGAAATGTATTTCTGCTGGTCTACCATGAAAAGTAAACATACAAGAGTATGTTTCAAAATGCGTGGTATACCAAAAGTTGAAATTTGATCGAGGGAAGCAACTTGGATTGTTTCAGTCGATAGGCTTAACAAGAAAACACACTCTATGCCTGTCAAAAAGACTAGTAAGGCACATCAAAAATGGCAACCCTCTTCATATCTCAAATTTTCAAGCATCATGGTTTTCCAACACCCATAGTGTCGGACAAAGATCCTAGAATGACCAGTAATTTCTAGAAGGGTCTCTTTGAGAATCTAGGAAGTAAATTAAATTTCTCTTTCGGGCTATCATCCACAAACGGATGACCAAAGTGAAATTACTAATCTAACGATTCTTGATATACTAAAAGCCTATGTCATGGAAGTAGCTCAATGTTCTCAATGATAGAAGTACTTACTTCTTATAGAGTATGCGTACAATGATATTATGCATACTTCTATGGGGAAAGTACCTTCTGAGGTTAAAGAAGGAAGATCCAAAAGTCCCTTACTACTTAAAGTACATGGGAAGATCTTCACTACTGATGAATATAGCCAAGAATCACAAGAATCTTTTCCAAAGATTAAAGAGGTTATATCCATCTCAAAGAAAAGGCAAAAAGGGCTACTGCTAATAAGCATAGAAGAGCCTTAGCCTTTAAGAAACATGATTGGGTCTTGTTAAAGTTTCTCAAGGCTCATCCAAGGCATACTACGGGCAAGAATCCTATGGGCCACCAAGAGTATTATGCTAATCTATCAAAAAGATACTATGTTCCTTTTTAAATTCTTAAGCCAATCAATGAGATGGCTTATCAATTGAAGTTGCCTCAACCATTGACTCATGCACCATGTTTTCCATGAGAGCCTATGTAAGCCTCACAAAGGAGCGCCATCAAAAGAAGCAATAGTTGCTGACCCTCCAAAAATCAAAGATCAAGAAGAAGTACTTCAATCTGAGTCCATTCTATGACTTGAAGACAAGATATTAAGAAATGGTAAGATTATTTTATGTTATCTTATTAAGTTAAAGAATTATCCTTTTAAAGATGCTAAATGGATGCAAGGAACCTAGCGTAAGGATAATATGAACCTTGTCAATGTTTACAATGCTGTACTAGGGTAAGCATATGAAAATGTATTTTAAATGATGTTTTTGTCTCATTAGACTAGTCCTCTTTTTATTGTGCACAAATTTAAGAAGTATGCATGCTTAGGATCATGTTTGTGGTGACGACGTCTCCCAAACACCAAGTAGAACTTGTCACTCTACTTTGGAAGTATGATATGGACTAAAGAGCAAACATGCTTGCGGCAGCTATGTCTCCCAAGCACCAAATGGATTAGTCATCCATCTTGGAATGATGTCGTAGGGTAAAAATGGGATCCTCTACTCGCTAAGACAAATTGACTAATGACTATGACTTTATCTCTTTTACCTCATAGTCGAGGACGACTATGATTTCAAGAGAGAGGTTATGTCATTAAATATCTAATATCTAACCAACCCAAATGATTTTCTCATATTAAACTAATCATTTAATGTGGGATAATAAACGGGAACAAGGGTTAGAATATAGACATGTGCTTACGGATCTATCTCAACACAGGGCCAATGGTAAAGGGGTCCAAATGAGAGATGGTATGTCAAAGAGCAAGGTTAACTAATGGAGCTTAAAAGGCCTTAGGGTTAGCTTCATTAAAGACCTCCAATGGTTAGTGTTAAAAGTCCTTTGACCTTAAGCAAGCTAGGACTGAACTTGAGGTGGGAACCCGACCTAAACTTGTCTTTGACCTTAAGCAAGCTAGGGCTATGCTTGAGGTTGAAACCCGACCTAAACTTGCCTTTGACCTTAGGCAAGCTAGGGTTGAGCTTGAGGTGGGAACTCCACCTAAGGTGCTTGCCATGCTTGATGACTAAGGTACTTGAGGTACTTCTCACACTTAATGAGGAAGTTGCTTGAGAAGCTTCCTATGCATGGGGGGTAAGATGCTTGAGTCAAAAAGAGACCCTACACACTTAATGAGGAAGTTGCTTAAGAAGCTTCATATGCATGGGAGTCCCAAAGTTAGGGGAATCTTTTACCTAACCTTCCACTCATCCAAGGGGCACTCCTTTTCTAAAAGGGCACATGGGACACATGTCAGACTCTCACTAAGCTTAACCACATGGTGTGCTTGAATGCTATTGGTTCGGCTAAAGAGGGGTCCAATGAGCTTCTAGTTCCATCCAACAAATATCTAGATATTTTCAAGCTCTCTCTCTCTCTCTCTCTCTCTCTCTCTCTCTCTCTCTCTCTCTGTGTAAGGGGTAAGGAGGACACTTTTCAAAAGACTACCCATGTACTCGACTGCATGATGCATGTGATTGGCTAGGGGGAGAGGGGTCCAATGAGCTTGCAGCATGTGGAAAAGTTGCAACTCACCCCAAGCAAGCAAGGGGGGTGCTGGGGGGATATACACCACATACACGCACACTCATTTTGTGGATTCATTCTCACTTTGTGAAAGTTGAGGAACACCACCTCCTTCTCCAAGATTGTGAGAAGTGAGAGCCTGCATCAACACTCTTGGCTATGGAATGTAAATCCAACCAAGAGCCATGCTTCAATGCTTAATCTTTCCATCTTCTCCATCTCCGGTACTATGCTATTATGTATGCTAGCAAGAAGAGTAATGATAAGTGAGGAACTATTTCTTTCTCCTATGGAATGTTTCTTCTTTCTCTTCCTTACCCTCATTCCCCGCTAGCTCTCTCCACCTTTGAAGGTGTTTGAGGTCTTGAGACTGAGGCTTGGGATAGATAATGTTTTCTACAAGTTTATGTTATACTTGTGATGCATAAAGCTTTCTATATTCATTGCATCATGTAGGTCACGAGGAACACAAAGATTGTATTGTACCAAGTCTCCCTTGATGGGAGAAACTATAATACAAATGCCTATTGGAGGGGGGACCGGCTCCATATGAATCCGGTCCTCAACTATTGTCATGTTCTCTAAACTCTCTCTCTTGCAAAAGTATTGTTCATTCCAAGTTAACTAAGTACCATGTTTATGTTGCTACCATCAATTAAGTTCACCTGCTATGCTCACAAAGTAATCTCTAAAAAATGCTTCACCTAGTTTCCTAATTCCGCTACTCTCAAAGTTCATAGGCTATTTCCATTACACATCTCATACCGCCCATTGAATTCACCTTCAGTTACGCTTTGCATAAGATTGCACAACCCTATGTATATATCCCCATGTTGGTCTTTGAGAACCTGACGATAAGGACAATTTATGAGCACATTAATCACAAAAAGACCCACACAAATGTAACATTTAATGGTCTAGTAACTTGTATGTAGCGGAAAATAGCATGAACATAGTGAGCATTTCATTAGAATAGCTTCCTAATGAGAATAACAAGAGTTCTTGGGTGGAGAGAGCAACAAAAAGTATAACACCTAGTTAGATAACATGAACAATACTTCTAAAGAGAGAGAAATTAAACAATTGACAACATTTGAGGACCGAATTTGCATGGAGCCGGTCCCCCCCCCCAAAAGGCTTTGTATTATGGTTTCTCCCATCAAGAAATACATTTTACAATACAATTCTTTGTGTTCCTCCAATACTAGCTAGTGCAATGAAGATGGAAACTTCATGCACTAAGCAAAACACTTACCAAACACAACATCAATTCCCTCACGGTCTCAGACCCAAGACCTCACACACCTTTGAAGATGGTGAGAGCTACCGGGGTATGAGAGTAGATTGAGAGAAAGAAGTATTCTAATGAGAAAGATGTACATCTCCTCACATCATCACCCATGTTAGCATAGTTTAGCTTAGTAATCAGCACGGTAGATGAGATGAGCATGCATTGAAGCTTGGGTCTTGGTTGGATTTACATCACAAAGCCAAGAGTTGTTGGTGTAGGCCTCCCTTCTCACAAGCTTGGAGTAGGTGGTAAGCTTTCCATTAAAGCTTGAGAAGGAGAGAGAGAGAGAGAGAGAGTCTTCTTGCTTCACACATAGATTGTGTGAGTGTGTAAGTGAATAATGCCTTCGAAAAATCAGTCCCTCTCTCTCTTGGTCGACCCCCCTTGCTAATTGCTCCATGCTACAGTCCTATTGAACCTCCCCAGGCTTAGCCAATGGAATTTAAGCAACATAAGTGACAACCTTTTGGCATGTGTCCCCCTTTTGCTTTTGTGAGAGCTTTTACTAATTAATTAATGAAACTAAACTCTCATTGGACCCCATTGTCTCCAACCAAAAGGAATCAAAAAAGCTATTGGGCTGCTGAATGCTCATTGGACCCCTAGGGAGATTGTCCAATAGTCTTCTAGAGAGCTTAATTCTTATTGGTTCTTTTATTAAGTGGTTTTAAATTAATTAAACTAGAATTACTCTAGCCTAATTCTCATTGGTCCACCTCCCAGGCCATCCAATAGGATTTGAGTACACCTTGTGGGCATCTGGGCTAGGGAGATGACATGTGTCCCTCTTTCCCCTTGTGTACAAAAGAAGCTTGTGTGTGTGTGAGTTTCTCTCTCATCCCCTACTTCTTGGGCTCGCCCGAAAGACTTTTGGGACACACACAAAGCATCCAAATTTCCTAATCTTTGACCTTTGGACACAACCTTTGAATTTTGGAACCTTAGCATTTTGAAAGTCTTAATAGGTTGAACTCTTAGGTCTTTGGAGCCCATTGTTGCACATAGCTCTTTTGCAGATGGCCTCCCCTTTGGATCCCTATTTTTCCTCCTTTGGATTCCTACTGTGGCCGGTCTGCCAGCTTAACCAATATTCTAGCATTCTAAGCATTGACAAGGTTTAGGTTATCCGTTAATTACATGCCTTGCATCCATCTAGCATCTTTAAAAGGATAATTCTTAAACTTAATAGGATATCGTCAGATAAAGATATCGTCGAATAGTCTTACCGCCTCTTAGTACCTTGTCTTCATGTCGGAGAATGGACTCGAGCTGCAGCACCTCTTCTTAGGCCTCGATCTCCGGTAGATCTTCAATAGTTGGTTCTTGAGGTGTCTCTCCTTTGTAAGGCTTTAGTAGGCTCACATGGAAAGCATTGTGTATAAGCCAATGGTTGGGCAACTTGAGTTGATAGGCCATGTCATTGATTGGCCTAAGAATCTGAAAAGGACCAGAGTACCGTTTTCCTAACTTAGCATAGTACTTTTGGTGTCCCATAGGATTCTTGCCCGTCGTGTGCCTTAATCGAGCCTTGGGAAATTTGAGTAAAACCCAATCATTTTCTTTTAAACGCTTGGGCTCTTCTGTGCTTGTCACCAGCAACCTTTTGCCTTTGCTGTGAGATAGAGATAGCATCCTTAATCTTTTGGAAAGATTCTTGTAGGTCTCGGCTATACTCATCTGCAGCAAAGTTCTTCCCGTGTACCTTAAGTAGCAAAGGACTTTTTGATCTTCCCTCAATTACCTCAAAAGATGCTTTTCTCGTGGAAGTATGTACAATGTTATTATAGGGATACTCCATTAAGGATAAGTACTTCTCCCATTGGGATCTTTGGTCTACTTCCGTTACATAGGGGCTTTTAGTAGATCGAGAATTGTTAGGTTAGCTATTTCACTTTGGCCATCCGTTTGCGGCTGATAGGTCAAAGAGAAGTTTAGCCTTTTCCTAAATTCTCAAAAAGATCCTTCCAAAAATTACTAGTCATTCTAGGATCTCTATCCGACACTATGGACATTGGCAAGCCATGGTACTTGAAGATTTGTGAAATGAAGAGGGTTGCCATTTGATGAGCTTTGATAGTCTTTTTGACATGTATAAAATGAACTTGTTTACTGAACATGTCTACTATCGTCCATATTCCCGTATTCCCATGGATAGACTTAAGAAATCCAAAGATAAAATCCACGAATATGCTCTCCCATGGTGAATTAGGGATTGGCAAAGGTCGAAGCAATCCAGGTTACTTCCCTCTATCAAACTTCGTCTTTTGACATACCACACATTTAGAAACATACTCTTGTATGTTTACTTTCATGGTAGGCCAATAGAAATATGTTTCAATCTCCTTTAGGGTAGACTGAATCCCTCTATGTCCTGCATAAGGAGGAGCATGAGATTCATACATTACTTTCTCACGTAGTGAGCTAGTAACACATAGTCTATTGCCATAAAGAAGATAACCATCTTGTAAAGTAAATGGTTTCTCTTTCTTCCCTAGTGCAAGGGTTAAAATCACATCTCTAAAATCGGGTTCAATAGCATACTCATCTATCATAGAAGATAGATCATTATGAGTTGTTATGGAAACCGCATTCACTCTCGGCCGTCTTGAGAGTGCATCAGCTACTTGATTATGCTTGCCACCAATGTGAGCAATATGAAAATGAAATTGCGAAAGAAAGTATGTCCACCTCATTTGTTTGTCGAAGAGCTTGGTCTGCGTCATGAAGTACTTAAGATTTTAGTGATCCGTTCACAGAATGAAAGGAGTCCCCAATAAATAGTGCTTCTATGAGTTTAAGGCATGTAGAACTACGAGGGGTTCCTTTTCATATATGCCTAGAGCTTGCTCAACAAGGTCAAGCCTTAGACTTTCATAACCTATGGCGTGCCTTCTTAGAGCAAAACAGCTCCAAGGCAATCACCAGAAGCATCACATTGGACCTCAAATGGCTTTGAGAGATCCGGTAGTGTAAGCACAGGTTGAGAGATAAGCTTTTCTTTAAGCTTTTTGAAAGCATTGTTCTCCTTCACAGACTATGTGTACCTAACGTTTTTATTTGTTAGATCATGTAACGGTTCTGCTATTAGTGAGAACTTTATGAAACGGCTATAGTATGCACACATACCTATAAAGCTTCTTAATTCATAAAGATTCCTTGGTTTATGTCATCCTTTTATTACCTCTAACTTTGAAAGATCCATTTGGATGCCATCTTGAGAGATAATGTGACCTGAATACTGAATCTCTTCTAAGAAAAATTCACTTTTCTTTCAATTAACATAAAGTTTATTCTCTTAGAACTTGAAATATTACCTGGAGGTGTTGCTTGTGTTTGACTAATAAATTAGAGTAGATGATGATATCATCAAAGAACACTTCAGTAAAGGTTCGATGAGGCCTGAATAGCTTCTCCATCAAGCGATTGAATGTGGCTAGTGTATTGGTCAAGCCAAAAAGCATGACAATGTATTGGTAAAGACCCAACATAGTGCGAAATACGGTCTTTACAATGTCTTGATCAACTATCCTTTTTTGATAATAGCCACTTTTTAGGTCAATCCTACTGAAGTAGATGGACCCTTGTAGCTTATCAAATAGATCTTCTACCTGTGGAACGAGAAACATATTCTTGATAATGATCCTGTTTAGTGCTCTATAGTCGAAACACATATGATATGTGCCGTCTTTCTTTTGCAATAGTAGCAGAGGAGAACAAAATGAAGATGAGCTAAGCCTAACCATACCCTTCCCAACTAACTCATGCACTTGCCGCATAATCTCCAAAAACAAAGTAAAAATAAATGTTAGTCAAATACAACTCAACCGTCATACTACTTTTCACGGTGCGCTTGAAACTCGCCCTTTCTAAGACTAAAGAATTAATTTTTGCCAAATAGATTAGAAAGTTAATGGTGCTTCTATTTAAAAGAATTGATTAACACAAAACTAAAATGTAGCATTTAAGCATGCAAAACACTTAAAAAAAAAGAAGAGAAAGGCTTTGGATGTACCAAACGCCTTTCGTTCCGTGCGAAGTTTATCAATGGTTGCTAGGAGAAGGAGATTTAGAATGTGCTAGAGAAAAGAGGTATTGTTATATAGGATGGTGTAGGGGTTGGGGAGAAAAGGAAAAAAGAGGAAAGGGAGGAAGGGTTCGTAAAAGAGTATACTAGACAAGGATTAGTTGGGATTTTACCAAACCCGCTAATGAGAAAAGACAAGGATGTGTAGTGATGGAAAAAAAAATTGTACGAATTAGTATAGAGAAAACGAAGGGGCTAATGAGAAGACTTCTTACCAAAGAGAAGTGAAGGAGGATACACATAGAGGGGAGTTGGTTTGCGATGGAGAGGGTGTTAGTTGGCAACCAAGGAAGAATGTGAGAAAGGAGGTGAAAATTGACTTAAAAGTGTGGTTTTTTTAACAAGACTGAGAGCTGTGAACTTTAATGGAAGCATTGGACCAAAACCTGATATAAAAAAAAGAGTTTTAAAAGAGGATACACATAGACGAGAGGTGGTATGGATTCAATAGTGTATATGCCAAAGTCGAAAACTAAATATAAATTCAATGGGTGTATTATTTCAAATTAAAAATTCTAGCACCTTCATATACAAAAAAAAAAGGGGTTGGGGAGGGGGGGGGGGGGGGGGGGGGGGGGAACTTAAGGAGCATAAAGAAAGGCGTTGATTTAAAAATATGATATTCAAGATGTATACTTATGAAAAAAAAAAAAAGAGGATAACAATCGTAAAGAGGAGAATTTTCGATTGGGAGGGAGTTTCTCACATGAGAATCTTTAAGAAAGAGAGAGATTTTTGGAAAATCGACCTGCAAAACAAGAGGTAAAAGTATGAGGTTAAACTCAAAAATCAACCTTCAAAAATTATTTTGCATCTTTGATTTTTGATACAAAACAAGAGGTAAAAGTATGAGGTTAACTCAAAAATCAGCCTTCAAAAATTATTTTGCATCTTTGATTTTTTATAAAAGAGCTACTAAGTTTGGGTCTCCATAGGATGAATATATCAACACGTGAAAAAGTGAGAGACAAGAGAAAGGTTCGACAATTGTTAGGATAAGATTCAATTTCTGAATTTTTAATGCGAAAGTGTTAAAATGATTAGGATAAGTTTTGAAAGCAAAAATCTTCGTTCAAAGAGATTGTTCCTTGTAAGTATCGAAACAAAACACTTGTAAGGGAAAGAATTTTGGAATATCCATTGATAAGGTTTCTTAAAAGAGAATTCAAGGATAACTTTTTATAATTATGGAATGTCTAAATTCGGCTTTATGAAAGCTGTTTTTGGCCTCTCGGAGGCCATAGGGTTAAGTGTGCAAAGTTGTTACAAAACTGAAACCATTGGATTCTTTGGCTAGATGAACGTCACATGACAAGGTTTTTTATAAAATATATTTGTTGTCCCTTTTGTTTCCTTACATCATTTTTTTTGAAAGACAAGTGTCCCTAAAGGATTCAAAAATCTTGTGAATAAAAAGCTTAAACTAAAGCGACATTTACTTTGTTTGCATGCTTGAAAATGATTTCTATACTTCTATATTCTATATCTATATTATATATGAAGCAACTTAATTTTTTTAAAAAAAGAGAGACCCTCCATGTGTCACTCACTATTTCATTCAAGAGAAAACCTTATAAAACCTATTTTAAAATGCAAGACTCAAAGGTAAAAAGATTTAAAATGCAAAAGTGAATAATAACATTGCAAAAAATGAAAAAACTTAAGAATTAAAAATCAAAGGGTTTCTACTTTACAAAGTAATTGAACCATATAAACACACATAACAAAAAGACTTTGAAAAATGTAAAGTACAAAACCTAACCTACTTTACATAAAGCAAAAAGCAAATAGTCCAAATTAAGTGCACATAACAAAAAATGACAATTGTTGTGGATATTTTATTGTTTTATGAAAACTTAATTTTTAAAGATAAAATTGTCTTTGTTTTTTCAAAGAGTTTTTTTAAAGATCAATATTGATTTCTCTTAACAATTTGTGAAAGTGTATTTTCAAATAAAAAAACTTGACCAAAATCACAATAATAAGAGAATGTATTTAAATCTCAAAGAAATTACAAAAACACCTCAAGCTTAGCCGAGCCTTGAGGTGCTCAAGGATTACACATTTGTTCTCTCCCAAAGGCTACCAAAAACAAATTAACTGTACTATACTAACAAACTTTTAGTTACCGTACTTTGCCACAACAACATCCGTGTAATTTGGAAACAGAAGTGTATTTTCAAAATTTTAAAAATAACTATGAAGAGACTTCTATACCCTTTTTAAAAAAGCTTGAAAAATTGTTGACACCGGACATCTATGTTGGTGTCCCTTCTCTCTCAATTTATCGATTACTATAATGAGTGCATATATATATGTACATGCATATGACAAAGACATTAACAAAAACTCAAACATTGAATATATTTTATAAAGAGAGGAGGGCTTGCCTACTTATGACAAAGCTCAGACATCCATGAGGTAGATCTCGATGCAATTCAAGTATGTAACTAGAGAGAGAGAGAGTTGACAAAGAGGAATCTTATGGACAACCCACTGTTAGATTTAGCAAAAGTACATCTTGTGTAAATCAACTTTTGGGATGGTAGATAGGTCAATTTCAACACGTGCATACATGCTTGTGCATTTGTGTATACGTGTGTATGTAGAGAAAGATTAAAAGAGCACTTATCAACGAGAAGAAGAGAGTAAAGAGAGGTTCCATGTATGTAAGGAGAAAGAGAGAGAGAAGAGAATTTTAACATCGTAAGAAACTATCCCAAGAGACCTTAGAGACCTAACCGACGAGGAGAGTTGAACTCAAGACCTATTATTCAAGAGGAAAATGGTATAACCTTTCTATCACCCAAGTGTGGTAGATTGGTTACGCCATTTCCCTCTTGCTTAAATCTTTCCTTTTCCCTTACCTTCAATAGGACATCGTGAGTCCTCACCTTGTTTTTTTTTTGACAAAAGAGGGTGTTCGAAGATCCAAAGTTTATATTGCTACGAGTTATGTAACTTATGGTTTACACCAAAAATATCAAAAAAGGTTGAAAGATTGTCCGTTCATAAAGTCATCGTATAAATTATTACCAAAAATCACATAACTCATATCAATATCTATCTATATCTATACTACATGTTAAAGAGATTGGTTTTCCAATGCCACATGTCACAATTTCTTTTATCTGGCTACAATGAGAAGAATGCGCGCACGAGAGAGAGAGAGAGAGAGAGAGAGAGAGCCTTCGGCCGCCGGTCACACTAGTATACATTAGATCAACACACTGTTCACATAAAAGTATCTTTTATTAAAACCAAATTTAAACGTTGTATCTTTAGACAAGACACTCATAATGGATTCTCTTTTGAAAAATCTCTTCTATAAACTTCTTTATAAAAGATCTACCAAAAAATTCGTCCTTCAAGTTTAGTTTAATAACCTACAAAGATTGACTCTCATTGAATTATAACCTTTTCTTCTAAAAATCATCTATGATCATCTTTAAATCTCTTTCACACCAAATATTCAAAAATTAAATAATTAAATCCTACCCTTTTTAAAACTACTTTATATATCAAATATTTTTCTCAATAGCTCCACTCAAATTCAATACCCCTCTTTTCTTTTGTTAAAAACCAACCACATCAAGTTACTCCCATCCTTCCCTTACATCCACTCTTGGTTGCCAAGACTCTTCTTTCCCATCTATATATACTCCGCTTTCATTCTTTCTAGAAAGAATTCTTCTCGTTAACGCTAATTAACACTTCCTTTTTTTCCATACAAAAAAGTGCACTAAAATTTTTTTTTCATAATCTAACCCCAAACAAACTACTTTTTGTAATCACTACACACTACACACCATTAGTAGGTTTGATAAAATCTGAACTAATCTTGATCGAGTATTCTGTTCCTAATTTACTCTTTTATTAACTCTCCTCCCTCTCCTCTTTTTCCATTCTCTTCCAACACACCTTGATTCTATAAGCTCAGTCCTCTCTTACACATTCTAAATCCTATCCTATACTCTTAACTAAAATTCATGATCTCTGCCAGGAACGAAACATGTTTAATATATATCTCAAGCTTTAAACCTTAAAACTGCTTCGTATGTTTAAATGCTACTTTAGTCCGATTAAAAACCTTTATAAATCAAGCTTTGATGTCTACCCCAAAGAATTTGTTGACATATTCACACCAAAATTTACCCACATGAAGAAATTGGACACAATTGTACTTAAGATGGTGATTATAGTCAGGATAACAATCTCTAATATTAATAGGGAAAAATTAGATTTGCAAAAAAAAATACAAGCAACGTAAAGAAGATGAGAAAGCTCTAATCACACAAGCTAAGGCATATAGCTTACTACAAAATGCACGATAAAAACGTCCTAATAAAAGAAAATATATCCATATGTTCCATGTAACAAACTTACCCTTCACGCAATGCTTACAACTGTCAGTAGTGTATAGATTCTCTTTAAATCCCATTCGATTTCTCTAATAGAGATTGGACACATTAATTATCTTTTTTACCATAATGTAAATCTTCTATAGGATAAATTGAGTAAAATCCTCTTCGAAGGGAGATCATGGTCCATTGGACTAACTGCCTTCTTACCTTCTTCTCATGCTAGAAATCTCTTCTTGAATGTAGCAAGCAAAATCATCATCGACACAAGCTACTACAGCAGGTCATTGAAATGTAAAAATTAAATCAAAGTTTTAAATAAACAAAAAATAAGAACATAAAATTAAAATCAGTTGTCATACTACTTTTTGCGATGCGCTTGAAACTCACTATATAAGGCAAGAATTACTTTTTGCAAAATAGTTTAGAGTTATTGATACTAATTTAAAAAATCAATAAAAACAAGATTTCCTTCCCTAGGTTTAAAGCCTCGTATAATTTGAAGAGTCCTTATGCTATGCCATTTAGTTTTAATCATTTGAGGCCTTGAAATTATACATTGTAAATTACAAAATAAGGACAGTTGATGTCAGATGTAAAACCATTTCTTGAAATTCAAACGAAACTAGCTAAATGATTTTATTTCCAGAGTGAAATATAAAAGATGGCAACTTCAAACGTTTATTGGATTTAATTAAAGCATAAATAATTTCAAAATTAAAATGTAAAAACATAATTTCGTTTATATACTTGTTGAATGTTGTCAAAGCAATTAACAATGTAATTAAAATACTAATAATTTCACCAATATTCTGTTAATCCACCTCAGGAAAAAAGACAATAATACATAGAAGATAGGCATAGACCAGCAGAAACACAAGCAATGTGCATGCAGAGAAGTAGCCATAGCCAGGCTGAAAGAAAACCTGCGTTCTTGCATATGGCACAATCGTGCAAAAGGGATGATGAGCAGCAGAACGAGTTAAATCTCACCTCAGATTAGCATCGGCACATTACTCCCATGCCCAGAGCAGACTGGGAGAACAACCCCCAGAAGCGCAATTTGTTTCTGTCCAGGCTCATTCATGTAAGACTGTCGTCACAGGTGAACAAATCAAGCCACCATCGCCAGCGGCAGACTATAAGGCCACGACACCCCACACCACCAATCAACGCAAGCAGAAAGACAGACACAAAGCAGTTCACACACAGATAGAGAGTCAGAACAATTGTAACGTCCACATAGAAGCGAAGGCTTCATCAGTTAGGGATAACTGTAGGTTTGTCTCATCATCCTCTCTCCGCCATGGCCTCTCTACAGCGGGCACTTTCTTGTCTACATTCGTCTTGAAGAATTAACAATATAAACCCTAATTTCGCCCGCTTCACATTGAAGCAAGATGGCCGCCCATCTTATAAATTCCCGACCATGCACGAGAGAAGAGAAGAGAATTTTAACGTCGTAGGATGCTATCCGAAGAGAGAGAAGAAGAGAGTATTTTAACGTCGTAGGAAACTATCCCAAGAGACCTTAGAGATCTATCCGACGAGGCGAATTGAACTCAAGACCTATTGTTCAAGAGGGAAATGGCATGGAGAAAAGAAAGGGTGCATTCAGACTACCGAGAGCCACGAGCATGGGCATCACTTTTCTAGCTTGCATTTGTTCACACTATGCATAGACAAAAATACAAAAGTTTCCTAGCAATGAATCACCGTAGTCTTTGTGGTTATCTCAGATGGCACAAGTAGGTCAGATCAATCAACACCCCTCTACGCTTGGCGCTGCCAAGTTCGAGGGCTCCGTTTTGTGCTAAGGAGCAAAGGCCGCCCGTCTCCTACGTGGGTTCAAAAATTGAATATATGTTCACAAACCAATGGGCTGTATACTGCCACCTCGATGACACACTCCTCCTTTTAATGTTCCGCACAGTTTGAACCTAGCCAAAGATAGCGTTAGCACATTAGGGCAGATGGAAAAACTCTCTTATCCCACTTCAAACCTCCAAACACTAGCACATAAGGCCAGATTCGCACGAGCCCAAGGTAAAAGCTTGCTTTTTCAACTGCCTCCCCCTTATGTGTCATAAGGGATGGTAGAACACCAAGTCCGTGTAGCTTAGTTTCGGAGCACAGTTCCTGCTTGTGCCATCTAATTGGGTTCAAGTCTCATTCTCCATGCATCACGCTCAAAAGTGGGATGGAAGAACTCTATTATCGAGCTCGCTAAGAAAACCAACCCTCAATTTCTTGGGTCAGACTTGCGGTTGAATGGCCTTATTTGCTCAGAGAGAGAGAGAGAGAGAGAGAGAGAGAGAGAGAGAGAGAGAGAGAGAGAGCCTTAAAATAAGCCCTAAAGATTATAATGCGGGTGTCACACTGGGGTGGACATGCATTGGCCATATCGAGCTAGCAGGCTACTATTGACCGACCAAAGAAAAAGATGACCTAGCAAATATGTAAAGTGGACAGGCAAACATCCTCAACCAACTTTGAGAGAGCTTGGGTCAACTGCAAAACTCGACACGGGAAGCCACAGGACAAGTTTTGAGCTCTATCGGTCAGCGCTTCACCATCTAGAGCCTATGCCGATTCATTGGCTAGAATCAGTAGTCTTTTTGTTTGAGTCGTAGTTGATATCTCCTTGTTGCCTGCAAGTAAATGAAGATTGAGGCACCCGCCCAATGTGACACGGGCCTAAGTCTCATTAAGAGCCCTCAACCTTTGAAGAGTGCACGGTGCATATAGAGTGCGAGAGAAAAGAAGAGAATATATAGAGTGTTTGTGGAGCTCCCAATGAGGATTCAAATTGGCTCACTACTTCTTATTGTCCTATAGGATCAAAAGAATAGATAAGGTTAGTATCGCCAGTGTGATGGGTGTCGACTAGTTGGCCTGAACCTTAACAATATCCAACTTGAAGACCGACGTGGCCCAAGTAACTTGAAGACCAGCGTGGCCCAAGCGGCATGTGTATGTACATCCGTAAAATCGTGAAGCAATCCAAGTGGCTTCACCTTACACCCATCATTTTCATGCAATGTGCAAACCATTGTAAGGGTAAGCTCTTTGTGAGAGCAATGTGTTTCTGCTTGGAATGAAACACAGTGTTCTTCGCCAAAGCAATCGCACTTTGACTATCACAATGTAACACTAGAGTGTGAGTGATACCAAGATCTCCCACTAGGCAAGCTAACCATACAGCTTCTTGCTAGCATCAAAAACTGCCACGTACTCTACCTCGGAATACATAGCCAGACGTGGATCTTCGACTATCCACACAACTTACATAATTTGCATTCGTGTGACCCACAATGCATGCATAATTGTTCTCAAAACACAAGCACTTATATGTCGTACCTTTTAGACATCTCAAGATGTGGTTCATCGCTTCCCAGTGCTTTCTGCTGCTATAAATTTGCTAACAACTCTCAATGCAAAAGCAATGTTCAGTCTCATGGCTACCATGGTATACATAAGACTGCCGACTATGAAGAATATGACACCTTGGCCATTTCTATTTTCTCAGCATCAAATCTATTGGAGTTTTTTTCGAGCCTCGAGGAGCGTGTGTGCATGAGCATGATGCACTAAAAATGAATCATTTATGCTATGTGACGATGATACTTGCACTTGATATGCCTTAAGGAGCGGGTTTTGCAGGCAATGAAAGCTCAAGAAAGATAGAATGAATTTTAGAACGCTCACAATTGGGGTGAGCAAAGAAGTGAACTGCTTTCAAGTTGGCGATGGCATAGAGCGACATTAAAGAAGAGGGCATACTTGTAACTTATTTGACCGCATGTCGAGAGGATGTCATGCCAAAATCCCTCCTCTTGTTCCTTTCAAACTCCGCCTATTCTCTCTTGTGTGAATGAGGCTCATGCAAGAGCTTTTTTTAAGATGTATATGTATACTAAGCAAAGTGGTTTATATGCACAAAAAATTTGTAAGAGCCACCACCAGTTCATGACAGAGAGGTGCGCATTAGGATGGCGAGGCTGAGATGATGAGAGGAGTCAGGCGAGCAGGGATCAATTGAGATGGGAGAATGGGGTTTCTTGGAGAGCAAACGAGCAACGAGAGGTTGAGGAAAGTGCTACAAACAGGAGCGCAGTGGCCCTGCAAAATACCGAGAATAACATAATACAAACCATCAAGATGACCATACTATATACATGGCACATCCACAAGCACGTGATCGACGATATACAGGCGAACATAGAGAGGCAACGAGCGGGAGAGAGTGAAAGAACACGTGCAGATGCACCTCCTAGAGTGGAGTGCTACGTCGACACGGCGAGAGAGAAGAGATGAGAGGAGAGAAGACACAAGCACAGGGTACAATGTCCCCCCATGCAAGAGTGAGCATTTTCCTCTTGCACAATTTTATTTATAGATTAGTGAATGCTCAAATGAATACATATTGACTGGCTGGCCAATAATTGGCCATGGCTCATAAAGAGCACTTAAATGATAAAATATATTATCCTTTTGCATAACCACTACAACATAACCCAAAGTTATCGACGCACTATATATCGACGCCCGTACCTTTCCACGCGGATATCGACATTCTTTTACCCCATCGATATACGCGTCGAAATGTCCGTCGATATGCGCGTGGAAATACGCATGGCAAGGCATGATTTACCATGCGTATATCGATGGACATTACCACGCGTATATCGACGCACATTTCGACGCTAAAAAATTGGGGGGGAAAAAGGGGAACCCGCACGAAGAGGCCATTTTTGCCTTCAACGCGCGCGCTCAGATCTTGGCCGAAACCTACTGCGCAGGTATTATGGAACTCTTCCCCCCCCCCCCCCCCCCCCCCCCCCCCCAAAACCCCTCTCTCTCTCTCTCTCTACATCGTGTGTGTGTGTGTGTGTGTAGGAAAGAGAGAGAGAGAGAGAGAGAGAGAGAGAGAGAGAGAGAGAGAGGTGTGTGTAGGAAAGAGAGAGAGGGAGCGGGGTGTGTGTGTGTGTGTGTTTTTGTAGGAAAGAGAGAGAGAGAGAGAGAGAGAGAGAGAGAGAGAGAGAAAGAGAGAGAGAGAGATAGAGAGAAAGCGGTGTGTGTGTGTGTAGGAAAGAGAGATAGAGAGAAAGCGGTGTGTGTGTGTGTGTGTTTGTGTAGGAAAGAGAGAGAGAGAGAGAGCGGTGTGTGTGTGTGTAGGAAAGAGAGAGAGAGAGAGAGCGGTGTGTGTGTGTGTAGGAGAGAGAGAGAGAGAGAGAGAGAGAGAGAGAGAGAGAGGTGTGTGCGTGTAGGAAATTAAAGAGAGAGAGAGAGAGAGAAAAAAAAATGTATGCGTAGGAAATTAAAACTAAAGAGAGAGAGAGAGAGAGAAAGAGAGAAAAAAAAATGTATGCGTAGGAAATTAAAACGAGAGAGAGAGAGAGAGAGAGAGAGAGAGATGTATGCGTAGGAAATTAAAACTAGAGAGAGAGAGAGATAGAATTAATGTATGCGTAGGAAATTAAAATTAAAGAAAGAGAAATTAAAGAGAGAAATGAAATGAAATGTTATATTAACGTCTTCAAAAGGCCAAAGTGACCTATGAGACCAGAAAGTTACAATGTGGTGGATCTGATACAAAGTCAGAATAACAAGATGACAAAATGACAAAATAAAATATTATGGAATCCTAAACTGTTGGGTGTGGACTAAGCAGCTAAAACAGCTAGCTGGGATAGGTAGATCATAGGAGATCCAACATCTGTCTCGCTGGCGGACCTCATCAATCTCCTCCATGGTCAGTAGTCTGACCGGGCGTTGTGCATGTCGAGCCAAAGTGACCGGATTCTCTGATGCAGCCTCTGTCGACGTTGTGTAGTCTGGCCTCCGCAGTCGTGGGCGTCTGGATCTCCCTAGCTCAGTCGCTCGTTCGATCAGTAGAGAGAGAGAGAGAGAGAGAGAGAGAGAGAGAGAGAGAGAGAGAGAGAGAGAGAGAGAGAGAGAAAGAGATAGGGAATAGAGAGAGAGAGAGAGAGAGAGAGAGAGAGAGAGAGAGAGAGAGAGAGGGAAGTGGAGAGCGAGACAGAGAGAGAGAGAGAGAGGGAAATAGGGAGAGAGAAAAAGATAGGGAAGAGAGAGAGAGAGAGAGAGAGAGAGAGAGAGAGAGAGAGAGAGAGATAGGGAAATAGAGAGATAGCGAGAGCGAGATCGAGAGAGAGAGAAAGGGAGATAGTGAGAGCGAGAACGAGAGATAGGGTACGCAGAGAGAGAGAGAGAGAGAGAGAGAGAGAGAGAGAGAGAAATAAAGAGATAGAGAGTGATATATATATATATATATATATATATATATATAGAGAGAGAGAGAGAGAGAGAGAGAGAGAGAGAGAATTAACTAGAGATAGCTACAGAGGTAGAGAGAGAGAGAATTAACTAGAGATAGCTACAGAGGTAGAGAGAGAGATAGATAATAGATAGAGAAAGAGAGAGAGAGAGAGAAAGAGCCAGGTTGGCTGACCAATTGTGTAAAAAGGACAGAAACTCTCTCTATCTCTCTCCCTCTAGAAGAAACTATGGAACTAAAAGAGGCAAAGGGGTTTTTCCCGCTACATGCATTGCCATGTACACCTGGGAGTGCACGTATGTGTCTACCCATATAGGATTTGACCAATAAAGACGAGATTTTGACCCAGTGGTCCTGATCTCCGTACACCTCTGGACCAAGGTTTATGGAGATTGGGCAAGACTAGAGAATGTGAGGTAGTTTACATTGTGAGGAGTATATATATTAAAACAACATTCATAATCATTGTAGATGGCAACGTCATCAACTAACATGGAGGAAAATATTGCATGCCCGTACACGCTTTGCAAGTATCAAATCCTGCGCAAGCGTAGGATATGTAATGAGCATGTGCACAAGTACGGAGAGTTTGCTAGAGAAACCGCACAGAATCTACGATACGACTCCTACGGAACGGGCATTGATTTTCGCGACATAGCATCTATATCTAAGAGAGAGAGGAAAAGGATTATGCGTGAAGGTCCAACCAATATAGAGCCAAGGATGGAAGCAGAAAAGGGCTGAAAGACAAAAGACGACGGCATGGAGGAGATGCTGGATGTCTTCTTCCATACAAGCGAGGAGAACGCTAACGAAGAAGCACCAAAAGCCGTGCGCCTATCTCCTGAAGACATGCTGAGAAAGTTGGAACGTCAACCAATCTATGAAGGCGCCAAAATATATGTGCTTCGTACTTGTTTGGCGTTTTTGAATCTTCAGTCAGTGTACGAGTGGTCAGATGCAAGCGTCACTGCTTTATTTAGGTACGTAATTTACAAAAGAGATTTTTCGATTGCAACGGTGACGTGCTTGGAGAGCTTTTTAATTTAATGTGGGTTAAACAGGTTGTTGCGGAAGCAACTTCTCCCGGCTGGCAATGAAATGTCCCCCTCCAGGCCAGACGCAAAGCAACTATTGACCTCAGTTGGCTTGGACTACAACAAGATTCATGCATGTCCAAATGATTGCATTCTTTTTCGCAATGAATTCGTAGATTGTCTGTCGTGTCCTAAGTGCGGAGCAATGCGCTACAAACAAGATGCAGTTGGCGAGACAGTGCCAGCTAAAGTGTTGCGGCATTTCCCTATTATTCCTAGGATAAAAAGCATGTTTCGTTGTGGTTCCATTGCAAAGTTGATGCGGTGGCATTCTACGAATAGATCCACTGACGCAACATTTAGGGTGCCCGCTGATTCAAAGGCCTATTGCAGCCACAAGGGCTAACTCCATTGAGGCAGTTTGCATGATTGAGAAGTATCTACCCACGAGCTGCCTAACTATCCAAATGCACTTGCTCGTCCATGTAGTAGATGAGGTTGCAATGGCAGGTACAGTCCACAGCTGTTGGATGTTCTTTCTAAAGCGGTTCATGAAAACACTTAAGGGTTTTGTTCGCCAAAAAGCGTGTCCAGAGGGGAGCATGACAGAAGGATGGCTGGTGCAAGAGTCTCTTGTCTTAACGACCGAATTTCTATCCGTTTCTGACCCAAAAATGCCTCGACTATGGAGCAATGAGGAGGATGCAAGACTGGTGGGAGAGGAGCCGCAAGGGCAAGGGGTGCCAAAGAAAATGAACGACGCCATGCGAGAAAAGATCATGAAGTTCTATATACTAAATTCAGCGCCGATGCAAAAATAGCTTGAAAGGTACGAAGAAGAGAAAGAGAGACGCAATAGGGAGCGACACAATTTCAGGCGAAGCCGAACGACTAGAGGCTTACCCTTGCCAGACTATCTCGCTCCTCTACCTGAATTCCCTACAATGGCATGGTTGGACAAGACAGTGAGAGCAGCTCGACAGATCGGAGAACCCATATCTCTAGAAGAGGAAGAGTTGGCTATTGGATGTGACTGGAAGTATCATACATACATGACACTGTGGTTGATGGAAAGCATTTCAGAACACAACAAATTGACAGCAGAAGAAACACATTTGACAGTGGGGTAATTGTTAGTTTCATGCAAAAGAGCAGGGCCAGTGCCAGAGACACGAATGAGAGCACTAGCAACCTAGATTACTGTGGTCTGGTGTCAGATATCCTGGAAGTCAGCTTCAAACGGTTTGAGATGTTTTTGTTGGATGTGAAGTGGTTCAAGGTGATTACTTTTGGTCGCAATGCAACGGTACGCAGAGATGGAAACAAGCTTGTGCAAATAGATTCTACAAAGGTTTGGACAGATGCGAGCGACACATTTGCTCTCCCCGAACATTGCGAGCAAGTGGTCTTTGTACCGGACCCTCGAGAGCGACAATGGTGGTTTGTGGTTCAGGTTGCTCCAAGAAATAAACAAGTATTTGAAGGGCAAGAGCTCCTGGAGGAAAGTCGGTCAGACGACGTCCATACTACTGTGGCATTAGATGAGATGGACGAAGGTATGGCAGAGGAAGCTGACAGATATACGAGGGATGACGCAGACGAGGCAGAATTGACACTTGTAGATGAAGATGCAATGGATGAAGACAATCTGCCAGAACGAGTTGGGACAGAGTTATGTCTGCAATTAGAGATAGACGATGATACGGTGCAAGATCTTATCGATGATGCCTCACTCGTCGAGGCCTAGGCCTGTAAGTGTGTGTGAAGACGTTGATTTAAAATTAAGCTTAAAGTTAATTTAAACAAAGGTGTTCTGACGCTTTATTTTACTTTCTTTGTGCAGAACTTTAGTATGGCAGACCAGTTTCCAGATCCGGCTTCTATGAGTGCAGATGCATTCATGGGCTTCATCACACGGATGATGCCCAATCAGATGGCAGAGGCTTCTCAGTACTGGGCAGCCAGAGGCACGGGTACTACGCCTCCGGGCTTCACATGTTACGAGACTGGGCACCCTCCTATTGTAGTGGTTAGCTGCAATTGGGATAGCTGGGCGTAATGGTTAATTATGTGCTGTCTATTTATTTTACTAATTGAGTTGATGATGATTTTGTAGAGTGGAATGCGGGGAGTTGATGAAGAGGCGACGGCAACTACTCTTGGCCACTTTATATTTGCACAGTATCTTAGAACATCATTTCAATAAGCCACTATGGCTCTGTAAATAGTTGTAGTGGGAACTCCCCTTATGGGTCATGCAAGAACTAATGAGCTTCACTCATTTGCAAAAGTAAAGTGGTTGTAAAAGAGGGGCCTCAATTTTTGGCACCTTAAACTCAAAGTAATATATTAAATACCAACTCCACAAGAGAGGTGCCGTGGAGTTTGGGGCTAGATTTAGGCCTTTCTCTTGCAGATTCTCTTCTCTACTCTCTTAAGCTATGGTTATTTTGCTGTGTACTCTCTAATCTAGTCTCCATCTCTTACACATCTATTACACTCTCTTACAAGCATGTCTATGTCAATTCTATGTTTACTGTGTGTGTGTGTGTCATAGTTTAGGTGAGTGTGTGTGCTTGGAAATTGGAAGAAGAGATGGACAGTTTGATGGTGATGGCTTGAAAGCTTGTGTTGAATATTCTAAGCGGTTGATCTCCCCCTCTTCTCCCAACAGTGGTATTAGAGCAACCAGGTTCGAGTAAATTGGCATCGGATTTCAATTTCAAGAAGGGAATTTCTCGAATCGACAACCTCGAAATTGCAATTTATCAAATTTGCAATACAAAGATTCAAGGATTCGTGGAAATTCAAAGCTTAATCGGTCTAATTTGCAAAACAAATTCTACTCGGTCATCAATTGGTGGCGAATCGGCTACTAATCGATAACCGGCTTCCAATTTCGGCTTCACGACGATTAAAAACGGGTATGCGCAACATCTATTTTGCGATAAATACTAAAATTTGTGGAAATATGACGATACGGGTAAGAAGGTGAAAAGAAGATTCGAAAGAAGTTGGAATAAAAGCGATGGAACTGACTCGGCATAGGAGGATTTTGAAAGATTTTAGAAGGGTTGTACTCGACGGAATTAAGAGAGGAAATCTTCTCTAAGCTTGGCAAATTTCACGTTGCGGAACGAAGTAGGCGATCACGGCTATCAAACAAAAGACGAAGAGAAATTGAAGGTCTTCCAAGGAAGCTTGAATCCCTCGAGCTGCAAATTCAAGCTTGAAATTCACCCCGAGCAACTCGAACCGAAGCAAACTGTGGGACACAACCCTTGCACACAAAATCAATCTTAATTGACCTGCAATAAAAGTGCCTTTGATTGGTAGCAAGAGAATCGCCTTTGCTTGGGGAACATACTTTCCTACTATCACAAAGCCCAATTTCCATTGTAGAAAGTGCTATCTCCCAAATCATCACAGCCTGCTCGTTTTTCTTTTGTACTCGCTGCCAAGACATTATCATGCATAAAAGTTAACTTCACTTTAACTTTGAAAACTTTGAATTCACGTCTGCCTTTTTGAAAGCTTAAAAGTCTCCTTTTGCTATTGAAGTACCAAACCCACCAATTTAACTCAAAAGTCTTCCTTTGCTAAGAAGTCAGTCACCCCTTCTTTCGATACTCTTGGTCCTCGACAAAACTCACCCATCTGCCACGGCAGCGAATCTTGGTCGGCACCGGTGAAAATTCTTCAGCTCCGGATTGGCCAAAAATAAAATTAAAAAATTAATCAAAGCCGTACTTTTTTCAAAAGACGTAGATTCGACAATTCTCTTACAACTGCTCAACCTCATACGAGCAACAACAACAACAACACCCAACAACGAGGCAACCAAAATTCTTTCAACCAGCGTTCTCCTCCAAATTCTAATGGTAACAAAAAGGTGAAGTGTTTTAAATGCTTTCAGTATGGTCACTATGCAGACAAGTGCCCAAATGGTCATGCTAAGGGCAATGGTCAATCCAATGGCCATTCAAATGGAGTCAACAGGAATTCAAATCAGAAACCCTTCAA
Source organism: Adiantum capillus-veneris (assembly GCF_014529385.1). NCBI lineage: Eukaryota > Viridiplantae > Streptophyta > Polypodiopsida > Polypodiales > Pteridaceae > Adiantum > Adiantum capillus-veneris. The sequence continues at coordinate 40,094,348 of NC_140956.1, read as the reverse complement.
CAACAACCGCCCCAACGGAGCTACTCTTAACCTCATCGAAGATGCTACACTTGACGACAATGAAGTGGAAGTTAACTACGGTGAGGGATATGATCCTGATTATGATAACGATGACAACCCATCCTCAGGTACTCCTATATCTCCTCACACTTTGTTTAAAGTGCAAGGCACTGTTAAGGGTGAAAATGTCACCATTGTGCTAGATGATGGTAGTAGCCATGATTTCATTTCCACACGATTGGCACAACAACTATCACTCTTTGAAATTTCATCACCTCATAAGGTCAAAACTGTTTTTAATAATCAACGTTTTAATTGTAAAACTCAAGTCACTGTTGAAGTTTGCATTGGTGAATTCACACAAGCACGTACATTTTTGGTAGCACCATTGCATGGACTCGATATGATTTTGGGAATGCCATTTCGTCACGAATTTGACCCGTTGAGTAATTATAAAACACGTACAATGTCTCTCACTCATAATAATAAAACTTTCTCCATCCAAGCAACACTGGCACATCAAAAATTTCCACTCCTCTCTCACACTCAAGCCAAACGAGCAATTCGAAAACTGGGGAAAACATATCTAGTCTTGGTAAATCAAATTTCTGCTGAAACGGAAACTTCACATAACTCCACCCATGATGAATTCCTCTCTCAATTTAAAGATTGTTTCATGCATGATCTACCACCTGGAATTCCACCATCACGCCCCGAAGACCACAAAATTGACATCATACCGGGTAGTGAACCTCCTTGTAGAGCACCTTATCATGTAAATCCTACCGCACACAGGGAAATACAAAATCAAATCACTGATTTACTTGACCGAGGCCTAATCCGACCCAGTAGTTCACCATACGGAGCTCTAGTACTTCTTGTTAAGAAGAAAAATGGAACCTTTCGTATGTGTATCGAATACAGGGCTTTAAACAAGATCACCATTAAGAATAGATTTCCTATTCCTAGAGTGGATGATCTACTAGACAAACTGAAAGGGGCAAACATTTTTAGCAAAATTGACTTTAAATCAGGGTATCACCAAGTCAAAATGTTTGAACATGATGTCTACAAAACTGCTTTCAGAACACAAACTGGGCACTATGAATTTCTTGTCATGCCATTTGGTTTGACAAATGCACCAGCTACATTCACACGCATGATGAATCGCATTTTCATTGACCATCAAGATTTTGTGATTGTATTTTTTGATGACATTTTGGTATTCAGTAAATTTGAAGAAGAGCATAAGCAACATTTAACATGTGTATTTGATCTGCTTGCACAAAATCACTTGTATTTGAATCCTGAAAAGAGTTCATTTTTCCAATCTGAAATTGAATATTTGGGACACATTGTATCGGGTAAGGGAATACATGTCGATCCAAAGAAAATTGAAGCCATTCAATCCTGGCCTAGACCCAAAAACTTGCATGAGCTACGATCTTTTATTGGTCTTTGTAGCTATTACAGGAAATTTGTTCGTAATTTTGCTTACAAAGCACATTATTTGACTCTCTTGTTGAAGAAAAACACGCTTATGAATGGACTGATTTGCAAGAAAGCTCATTTAATGCACTTAAACATGCTTTGACTAATGCACCTGTATTGCAATTGCCTGACTTTGAAAGACCATTCTTTGTGGTAGTCACGGATGCTAGTGGGAAAGGTATCGGTGCAGTCCTTATGCAAGATAACCATCCCATTGCTTTCGAAAGTCGTATATTCAAACCGTCTGAAACAAAGTTCAGTACTTATGATAAAGAGTTAACTGTTGTGGTACATGCATTGAAAATTTGGAAACACTATGTAATGGGTACTGACTTGATCATTAAAACTGATCAACAAAGTATCAAATATTTACTTTCTCAGCCCTTAATAGATGATAGACATATTAAGTGGGCCGCTTTTATTCAAAGTTTCCAGCCCAACCTTCAATACCAACCTGGTAAAGAAAACGTTGTAGCTGATGCTTTGAGTAGAAGACCCTCACTTAATCATCTATCAACCATTACGGGAACTTCCTTTGATACTATGCCTGACACTTATGTACATGATGATGACTTCAAAACGACATGGTTGCACATGCTTGATAATTCTGTACACACATTCCTCGAATACACTATTCAAGAAAACTTCCTTTATTTCAAACAAAAATTGTGTGTAACTAAACCTTTTCGTACATTAATTATTGAAGAATTGCACAAACCACCTTATGCTAGACATAGAGGATTTGCTGCCACTTTTCAAAATTTATGTCGTCATTTCTATTGGCCTGCTATGAGAATGGATGTTAAACAGTATGTGTCAACTTGTTTGATTTGTCAAAAAATCAAAGCAGCTACAGGTAATAAATTGGGACTTTTACACCCTCTCCCCATTCCTGAAAGACCTTGGGAACATATTTCCATGGATTTTGTTACTGGTTTCCCACTCACAACACACAAATATGACATGATATGGACTATTATTGATCGTTTCTCTAAACAAGCGTACTTTGTTCCATGTAAGAAAACACTCACAGCACATCAAGCTGCACTTTTGTTTTTGAAGACTGTTTTTCCACATCATGGTTTGCCTAAAGTGATTATTTCTGATCGAGACTCAAAATTTTGTAGTGCTTTTTGGACTACTGTATTTGAAAATCTTGGCACTACACTTGACTTCACTTCTGCATTTCATCCTGAATCTAATGGCCAAACCGAAGTCACCAACCGCACTATTATTGACTTGTTGAAGGCTTATGTTTCCTCTCAACCTAAGAAATGGGATGACTACCTACATATTTTGCAATTTGCATTCAATAACACCACTCACACTGCCACGGGTAAATCTCCCTTTGAAATTGTATATGGTCACTCACTTCCTACTCCTGCTTCACGTCTTTCTAATGTTGTGCCTGCCGCTGATGATTTCACTACTGATTTTCATGATATTTTTGCAAGTGTGCATTCTGCCATTAAACACTCACAAGAACTTTACACCAAGCATGCTAACAAGAACCGCAAGGCACACCAATTCAAACAAGGTGATCATGTTTTACTTCGCATCGAAAAACGAAGGATCAAAAGTGTTGATACTAATGTCTTTGTTAAGCTTGCTCCTCGTTTTTATGGACCTTTCAAAATTTCAACTGTCATTAACGATGTCTCTTTTCGTTTAGACCTACCTGCACATTGGCACATTCACAATGCCTTTCACATTAGTCTTTTACGCCCATTCCGAGGATCCCTACCTACACACCACATTTATGAAGACCCACCTTCACTTGTAGACCAAGAAGAGCAACTCATCCCTGACAAAATAGTTGACCATGACACCACCACTACATGCACTGGAATGGTTTATAACCGTTACCTTTTGACTTTTAAAGGCCACCCTAGAGAGGATGCCAAATGGATGCCTGAAAAGTTTTTTCGCAACTTTCCTAACCTTCTCCACACTTTCCATCACTCACGGTCCAGTTGATTTCTCTATTGAGCAACTGAGGACAATTGCTATCCCTGGTGGGAGGGATGTTACGAGACTGGGCACCCTCCTGTTGTAGTGGTTAGCTGCAATTGGGATAGCTGGGCATAATGGTTAATTATGTGCTGTCTATTTATTTTACTAATTGAGTTGATGATGATTTTGTAGAGTGGAATGCGGGGAGTTGATGAAGAGGCGACGACAACTACTCTTGGCCACTTTATATTTGCACAGTATCTTAGAACATCATTTCAATAAGCCACTATGGCTCTGTAAATAGTTGTAGTGGGAACTCCCCTTATGGGTCATGCAAGAACTAATGAGCTTCACTCATTTGCAAAAGTAAAGTGGTTGTAAAAGAGGGGCCTCAATTTTTGGCACCTTAAACTCAAAGTAATATATTAAATACCAACTCCACAAGAGAGGTGCCGTGGAGTTTGGGGCTAGATTTAGGCCTTTCTCTTGCAGATTCTCTTCTCTACTCTCTTAAGCTATGGTTATTTTGCTGTGTACTCTCTAATCTAGTCTCCATCTCTTACACATCTCTTACACTCTCTTACAAGCATGTCTATGTCAATTCTATGTTTACTGTGTGTGTGTGTCATAGTCTAGGTGAGTGTGTGTGCTTGGAAATTGGAAGAAGAGATGGACAGTTTGATGGTGATGGCTTGAAAGCTTGTGTTGAATATTCTAAGCGGTCAATCTCCCCCTCTTCTCCCAACATCACACTCGAGGGTCCGACGCCTATGGGGGGACACAGATGATCTCGGCAGGTGGAGGTGGTGGTTGCTGTGGAGGAGGGTCCACAGATGCTTCGACCCCTCCTCGCTCACGACCCCCGTCCTACCCAGGCACACCTCTCAACACACCTCTTGGCACACCTCGGACACCTTGGGGGGCACACGATCCTAGTGCCTCCAAGCTCTATACTGTATGGGAAGATGGTTCTGTTGACATGGATAGAGTCGGGACTGAGATGAGACAGCGGATTCGCCAGCTCGCGGAGCTACAGTTTTCGACCAGCATACTGACGCCTTGGCCTGAGCAGGATGAGGACAAAGTCAGTTATATAGTGGAGACCATCATGAGAGAGTACCAGCCTACTCCGGGTTCAAAGGCTGTTCCGAGGAGATGGATCAAGGGTGTTGCACGGGACACCGTGAAACATCGACGAGATGCAGCTCGGCAGGCTTTCAAGACCGGCTCGCCGAAGCCTTCGGGCATCCCATATGAGACGTGGTAGCAGATCAGGGAGGATGAGCGGACAGCGGACACGCGGTTTAGACAGCAACGTCAGGCCGCGCAGATACGACAGATAACCAGGGGACATCTCATCTTGGCAGCGGAGGCTTCGACACCTTTCGCTATGAGTTTGTGAGTTTCTAATCCAATCCTAGCTATGGTGTTTTTTAAAACGTGATGAATCATGTATTCTTATTACTTTGATTTTTGTATAAACGCAGAATCTTGCGATGCATCGAGCCCCGACACGCCAGGAGGAGACAAATGGATATCGCAGAGGTATCTATGAAGTATTGAATGATCTTGATGCTTCAGGAGAGCCTGTAGACTGGGAGGCCTTAGAGTCTTGCTGATCGCTTGAGGTGAGACGTTAATATGTGTGAGTTGATTTAATTAAATAAGTATATGTAAAGTAATATCAATACTAATTTTGTGACTTGTCCTATGTGCAGGTTATGACACCTAGTCATCAATGGATTTCATATATATGCTTTGTGAGACACAGACACGCTTTTGTGTCTCTTTTTTGTATAGACATATATGGTTATGGTTATTGTTCAGACAATTATTGTTTTCCTTATGATTATGGTTATTGTCATTGTCATTGTCATTGTATAGACATGGTTATTTCTCCTATTCTTGTATAGACATGGTTATGGTTCTTGTTTTGTTTATGGTTATGTTTTACTTTCTGATTATGCTTATGGTTATTGTTAATTTTGTTTATGGTTATAGTTATCTGCATTATGGTTTTGATCAAAGTGGTTATGGCCGGTTATGGTTTTAATTTGGTTATGGTTTTGCACAAATTAAGTTCGTTACGGTTATGGTTTTAAGTTGGTACGGTTATGGTTTTGCACAAAGTTCATTTCGTTTCTTTTATTGGCCTTAAATCTCATGTGAGATCCTACATGGATAGCATGTAGGAGGCGTATACATGATATGGTTTTTTTTGAAAAGTTTATGTAAAAACGAAGGGAACTCTGCCGAAATTTTTGCGGGAGCACGGTTGATTTTGGTGCTGCTCGCTTTCTTGGGCAGAGGACAGGCAGTTTGGCTGTGGCTGTGTCCATCTTTTCACTGGGCACAGGCCAGGCTGCCTGTCCTCTGCCCAAGATTTTTTTTTTCTATTATGGTCGTCGCTATATGCGTCACTAAGCCCGTCGAAATATGCGTCGATAATATTACCTTTCGACGCGTATATCGACGCATATAGTGACGTTTTTGTAGGGACGCGTATATCGACGGGCTTTTCGATGGGATGCGTCGAAACCTGCGTCGAAGGTCCCCTTTTTTGTTGTAGTGAACCCTTGGCCTTTTCCACCAGTCAGCTGCATAAAATATTAAAATATCAATTCCATTACATACCTCTCCATTGGAAAGCAACTATCCTCAATTGCAAAGATAAGAATCTGCATACTTGTCAAAAATAGTGATTAGTATTCTCTGTCAAAAAAATATATCACATAGGAAAAGAAAAAATGATTAAACTAAACAACATAGCTTATGCATGTCGTCATCCACATACTACCTATTCTAGTGTTGCATACCACTAGAATAAGCAGTATATGTCATACCCTGATAGATCAGGATATCATTGGTCACACTGATCATTCAATATTCAATTCTCATCAATCTCAAATCCAATTCGATAAATATTGTTGCGACAAAAAAGCATCATATACCAATTTCCAATCCAATTCCATATCCTCATATCTGCCAACATATACCCATTTCAAATCCAAATCCAAATATCCTTCATTTTGTATACCCGAGTAACAAAATCATACCAGTTGCAGTGGTGGCCAGCCACCACAGCATGATTTTGTGATAGTGTTGCCTACATCGGCGAATGAGTCTTACCACGCACCGAGCGAGTTTTTTTGAGTAAAGGCAGACCCGAGCAAGTGTTTGTACGCAATATAGTAAATTTTATCATCAACATAATATTTATTGTTTGTTATATATTGATGCACTACAACAAAAAGAGTTTTCAATGGATAAACTACCTCCTAATTCCAAAAGATCAAAGTTGACTTTAAAAAAAAAGTAACACAATACTTGAAAAATTTATCTTTTGGCTCAATCTCTATTTATCTCACTGTAATCTCATCTCCTCTGCTTCTACTCTTCTTTGGCTTGGATTTTTCTCTCTTGGGCTTCACATGTTTGAGCATGAAGTAAGATTGATAGACTAATAAGAGCTCTAGGTCTTTACTTAATGCTCAAGTCATCCTATGTTTCTTTTTGTAAGGCAAGTGCTTCCTTGTCTAGTACTTTGGTTCTTGGTTGTCATTTATACTTGAGTGCATGTGCATCCTTCCTCCTCTTAGCCACATCAATTTGATAACAATTTATTGCACCTCATTAGTTCATTTATACACCAATCGTCCCTTCCATGTCGTCTTGCCCTGCCCATACTACAAGGTTGTGATCTTCATACAAGGGCACCATTTTTACACAACACATGTCTAACAAACACCATTAATTATGAAAGACTTATTTTGTTACAATAAAATCATGTTTTTCTTTAATTGAACAATATATGCCCTTTTTAATCAATTTACAAAAACAACAATCAAAATTAATAGAGTTCTATGCCTAAAATTTTCTAGAAAGACATCATCATAATTGAAAAAAGTTAGTTGAAAATAAATAAAGTATTGAGGATATTTTTACCATACAATGTGACAACTTCAAAGCTTTTCTTTCACAAAGATTGAAGATGTTGCTCCTTTCCATTTTGAATCGTTGTTTGAAAAAATATGACAGATGTCAGGAAGGCCATAGCATCCACCACACAATGGGCACATCATCGTCGGAATATGCTTTACATCTTTGGTCATGTGGAATATTCATGCCACCACCAATTATAAGAGGCAAATTTGGCTCCAATCTATGAAGATAAAAGCCATGCCATACACTAAAAGGTGGTACTAGAGCCTTCTTCAAATCTGGAACGATAGTTACAACAAGAGGGAAGGTCGCTGCACTGACTTTGCATACTAATTTGTTTGCAGCAAATTCACTTGTTTTGAGCTTGTGTATGCTCGAGATAAGGTGGTATCCATCAGAAAGAACAATGCTAAGTGAGAGAAGATGCTTAGATCTCTCTCTCTCTCTCTCTCTCTCTCTCTCTCTCTCAACTGAGAAACAATATCACTATCATTGGCAAAAACTTCATTAACAACCAGGCCTTAAGTGTATTTATAAGGGCCCTAGTTTTGAGGGTGGCATTGAAGGAAACTGGCTAAATTTGGAGGATTTTAGTGTTAAACTCGGTAATAATACAAAAAAAATTTGTTAAGATATTAATGTTCTTTTTTCTATTGGTTCCTACAAAAAGTTTTGGTGAACACTTCCTTGCAGGACCCTCTCTCTCTCTCTCTCTCTCTCTCTCTCTCTCTCTCTCTCTCTCTCTCCCCCTTTAGTCAAGAGGATAGAGGATCCTTGGAACACCATTACTTTTCAAGTCATAACCAAAACTCCTATTAACTATTTCAGTATTCAGACATCCACTCACAATTTTAATTGGTATGGATCTTCCAATCATTCAAATTGTCTTGCTAGAAAGTGGATATTCACAGCATGACTCCATCAATGCTAATGACTAGCCTGTCGTACGGATATGGCACATAAAAAAGAAGCTAAACTATAAACTATGAAATAATGGCTTGACCTAAAACACCAGTCAGCAGGCATCATGGGCATGTTTTTTCCTCCAATGCAGCAATTTTATTCTTTTGGTGAAAAGTAGCTTAGACAAAGCAGACAGCCCCATCAAACTAGACTTTTAGCATGGTTAAAAATCGAGCGACAGTGAGACAAGCCCTAAAATTTTCCATTGCATGTACATCATTCCTCATGATTGCATTGGTATGATCAACAAACTTTTGGAAGCACATTTGCTTCATAGAGCCAGGTACGTCTATGGCAGTGAGTTTGCCCTACTGCATAACATCTTTAACAAGCCAATCCAAGCCATCAGATGAGATAGCATAGAGCAAAGGAGAAAGTGGGCACCCATTGTATTATGGATTTATGCAATGAAATAACATCTGTAAGAGTACCATTAACTGAAATTCTAGCTGATGCATTCCCAAAAGGAATGTGAAAAAGAATCTGTCCAAACCCATATCATTTACATTTTGAAGTATGAACTCCCATTCAATTCTATCATAGGCCTTATCATACGCTCTGTGGCCGATTGTTTGTGAGAAGATCTTTTAGAAGAGAGTTTTTTGCAATTCTGTAGTGCACTGATCAACATCATATCCAATAAGCAATGAATTATTATGCTCTTCGAATGTACGCTGGTGCTAGTACTACTACTTGTAGTCATTTGAAATATTGGCATAGTAGTGCAGGCTGCTACTCATTCCTCTGAGCCTTGTTACCAATCCGTCTTCTTGCCATCGATTGTAATCCTTCGTCTTGCCATCGATCGGGATCTTGCCCTTGGTCTAGTGTGTGACTGCTCTGTGTTTTGCACGAGTTGATGAATAAATGAGCAAGAAAGTGCCCAAGGCCGAACTCAAAACCACTCTCGAGCCTGACCCCAATCCCGAGCCCAGAGGTGGCGCTCAGATCCTCTATATCGTCTCCTCTAGCCTAGCTCCCATCTTGCAAACCTCGGAGACCACGAGGCCTGATGCCCTCAAGAGAGTATGGGACTACATCAAGGCTCACAAGCTCCAGAGTAGTACTGAGAAATCACAGATCTTATGTGATCCTCCCCTTAAGAAGGCATTTGGACGAGACAATGTTAAGGTGTCAGAAGTGCTCAAGTACTTGAGTCCCCACTTGTCATCACATTTTTTGTTGATGCTATCAGGTTGTTGGCGATGTAGACGACAGAGGACAAAGAAATAGATTGAGTATGTGCCTACGTTTTTGGAGAAAGAAAAGTAGACGAGAATCAAATGTGGATTCTGCGTACAATGAAGAAAAAATGAAAAGTAAAAGGGGGGAAACATTCGTTGTCGCTAGCAAGGCGGAGGGGGGGCAACATTCCTCGTTGCTAGCAGGGTGAAGGGGAACAAAGGCCTGGCTTGGTGCAGTACTTGCACGCCTCAAGCATGCACAACCGAGCATCGCATGGTGATCTTATTTTTTTAAATATTGCAGGCAAATTTTCTAGACAGTGTTACCGAGTTGATTTGATGGATATTGTTGAATGGCCAAGGGCAATAGATCATGATGTCTCTACCTAGTTCAAATCCAACTGAAATCTAGGTTTTACCCTGCATTCTTGTAAGACTACAAGGATCTGGAAGCATCTATGAAGATTCGTGGCAATTGAATTAGAGTTGAACGAGCAAGTCAACATCATCTTACCATACATACTCTTGCTCTACCCCAATATTATAAGGGCGAATCTCCTCGTTCTCAACCTCATGACGTTCACATGTTGCCCAATCGTGTGGACCACTTTCCTGTCCCCTGAGGTCCTGTGCGCCTATGGCAACAGAGAGCAATGGTGTACACCTGCGCCCCCCCCCCCCGTTTACTCGCATGTGCAAAACAGCGGCAAGCCTGAGAGAGAGAGAGAGAGAGAGAGAGAGAGAGAGAGAGAGAGAGAGAGAGAGAGAGAGAGAGAGAGAGAGAGAGAGAGAGATTGAATTATCGTCCATGGAGGTCAGATATGACCCATGGGACCAAAAAAAAAACATTACAACCAGTTCTTCTAAGTGCGGGCAATCGATACATATCAATTAAGGAGTGAGGGTCCATCAAAAGAAAAATAAAAGCCTAAGGAGAGGTCCTATGGGGTAGGGGCCAGTTTAGGCGTTCAAAACTCTTGAATGATGGCCTTCCCTCTGCGGTATACTGCCCACTTGCCTTTGGCTCGTGCTTCACGCACTTTTTTCAACTCTTCACCTTTGTGCTTGACTTGTGTCGGGGTGCGTTCTTCGGCGATCCAAAATCCGGTGTCTCTAAGGAGACGCGATTGCTGGAGTAATCGGAGCCGTTCCTCCTTGTCTTTGAACTCAAGAATGGCATGTCCACTAGGTGTGCGCTTGGTGTTGAACTTGTTGACGATACATTCCACCGGTCGTAGTCGATATGGACCGGTTTAAGAGTTTCGTTGAGGAGGTCGATTAACTTGCAGAAGTCTTGTTGGCACTCATCCCATGCTTGGGGAAGCCCTCCAATGCGAAGCTTGAGGGCATTCTCTTCTTGAAGCTGACGTTCTTGCAATTCTGTCTTCACACAAGTTTCCACTTTGGCGAGTGCAAGGTATGAGCTTGAGTGACCTTTTCTTCGACTTCCTTCACCTTGTCTGTTGTGAGGCCGATCATGGAGTCAAATCGTGCCTCGAGCGTGCTAAGACGCACTTTGAGGTCGCGGTTTTCTTCCATGACCATGTCGAGAGCAGCTTGCAATTGTCCGATGCGGTCTGTCTTGCTAGGAGCTGCGAGGACAACGGCAAAGCTAGCCCGTGCTCTCCCCGATGTTTTGGGGCTGTTGGTGGCCATCTTCTCGCTTGCTGGAGGCTTTGGTGAGAACATGTTCTCATAGCTCTTGAAAACTTGAAACAAGTTCACCTTCTTGTTGAGGGTGTGAGTCGAAAACTGTTCGAAAACAAAGACCTATCTCGAAAACCAGAGACCTGAGGGGTGCTCTATGTAGGCGGGAATAGAGGCTTTTTAATTTAAGTTGAAGCCTTAGAGAGAGAGAGAGAGAGAGAGAGAGAGAGAGAGAGAGAGAGAGAGAGAGAGAGAGAGAGAGAGAGAGAGAGAGAGAGAGAGAGAGAGAGAGAGAGAGAGAGAGAGAGAGATGCACCTTCCCCGGCTCTATGCTCACGAGAGGCAAGATGTGGAGTAAACGTCAAAGTGGACATGAGGGCAGAAAATCTTATAATGGTTATAATCCTCGAGGAATTAAGCCAACGGCTTAAGTGCAGCCAGCTACTTGCGCTTTTAGTAGAGTGTGTGAGGGGATTAGTGGCAGACAACTGAATATCGAGGGAAAGGCATTGGGGAATATTGCCACTAGTGCAAGTCATGGTCTGATGAGCCTTTGGCTTTAGTCACACTCCTCGTCCAGCTCTGTTGATAAGCTATTTGAAAATTTGATGAGGCAAGCATTTCGGAACAACCTGCAGACAAACAGAAACATCTCTCATACACAGGTGCAATTACGAAGCGATGGCGAGGCCTCACTTCTCCTCTCTCTCTCTCTCTCTCTCTCTCTCTCTCTCTCTCTCTCTCACACACACACACACACACACACACACACACACACACACACACACACACACACACAGTCAAAACAAGAAATTCTTTGAAAGAGCACACATCGGCGCGCGCTCTTTCAAAGAGTTTCTTTTTTACCAAGAGAGAGGGAGAGAGAGAAGTGCGATTTAGACTCGAGTAGCAGTAGCCATAGCTGTCCAATTTGACGGCGTTGCGGCTTCTTCCTTCTCTCTCTTGTTTTTGGTTCATTGCACCACCCTTCTCTTCTATCTCTACCCAAGTTTCCAAAAGAATATAATCTCCCTCTCATAGTTGCGAGTCTCCATGCTCTTGTTGGGTAATTACCCACCTTCCTTCCTTGTCGACACATTCATTCATGCATCCAAAATATGATGCATATTCCTTGATCGGTTCATGCATTCCCCAAGCCAATAAACACACACAATGACCTGCATAAGAGTAATGCTTTAAGCCTAACCTTAAGTGGGAAGGTTGGGCATTGGTATAGAACCCTAAGGGTGGAAGAAAAAATGATTTACCCTACTCTTAGGAGACTGTTCGTAAAAGAATACATACGAGAGGGAGTGCTTTGGGGTGTAGCCTTTCAGCTCCAGAAAGCCCAACGAGAGGAAGGAGAGTTGGTGAGAGACTTTATTAGTCGCTTGAAGCATTTGAATTCTCGTTGTAATCCAAATGAGCGCTTCAATAATAATCAATTGGTTGATAAATTCATTAGGGGATTACAACATGAGGAAATCTACAATGGCCTAGTCATTAGAGGTATCACCACTTGGGAAGTAGTCACCACCAATGCAATCCAATTGGAGGATAATTTAATGATTCAAGGAGAAAGAGTGTCTATTGAGCCTAAATATATTAGCTCGCAAGCATCGGGACATTAGCCAATGACCCTAAAGCCTATTGCTAAGGAGCCAAAGATGACTTTAGCAGATCTCACCAAGGCCATTCAAGAGAGTCTTAGATACAATCGTGCTCTGCAAAACAATCATATGTATCTAAGAAGGGAGCAACAATGGTGCTCAGTATGCTATGGACCGCATAGTACCAGTGAATGCCCTACTTTTAGAGTAAAGTTCAATGGGAACTGCAATGCATGTGGGAGGTATGGTCATCAAGCTAAGGATTGCATAGTATTTAAGCGCGCGATGGCGAATAGACCAACCTTAGCATGGATAGACACACCTCGGGTGCCTGCATTGATGCCGGTCCCACCTCTTGAACAAACGTCACAACACATGGTCCCTAGGGCCCAAAATGTTGTTCAAACAACACCCTTACCACCTCTACTGCTAGGACCACAACCACCACATCCGAGAATCACTTCTGTGAATCAAGTGGGTTGTGAGTCATCTATTGCTTGTTTGGAAGGCTGTGAGGAAGATATAGACCCTAATATTGCCTATGGGATGGATGCGCTTGAAGAAAGTCCACAATACTACATGGAGGACTATTGGGGACAAGTCAAACTTGTCTATCAAGTAGCTGCTCTTACTGCAAGAGGCCAAAATATCAATTACACTGCTAAGAGACCACCTCTTCAATGCTATGAGTGTGGAGGTCCACATCGTGTGATCGAGTGTCCTATTAGGCTACAGAAGAACGCCACACTAATGCAAACCAATCAAGCGAGCACGTCTACAATGCCGATACTCATGTGTAAACGACGTGGCATAGATCATTTGATTGCCCAATGTCCAAATAATCCAAATGCACCGAAGATCATGCTATTAAACTTGATTGAGGTTACCGAGGAGCCATCACAAAGTACACGTGTGGTACTAATAAACGTACTCACACGATTGATGCTCCAAAAACAAAATTATATTCTTGAGGAAAGAGACACGGCATCAATTGCCCAATCTCAGAAAAAGAAGAAAACACGAAGGAAGAGATTGCAAAAAGCAACGAAGTCAGACCCCAGTTCTAAGACAAACATAGGGACTGGTGACGACCCCGTATATATGAAGGACGTTGAAAAGGATTCTTATTCGGGTGAAACCATAGAGACCAGAACGACCACTAAGATAGAAACCAACAAGGAAGATCTTCATGAGCCACAATGGCTAGGATCCAAAAAGAAGATAGGAACTTATCCAAACCCTACAAAGGAGATTGAGTGAGTCAAGCAATTAAGGAGTTTGGTAGAAGATACCCAAAGGTATCTAGAACCAGCACCTAAGCAGATCCAGATTGCAGACACAATGTTCCCTACGCAACAACAACTTCACCAAGTCCATAGACCCTTAGCCATACCTAGTGTCATCCAAGAAGAAAGTGACTTAAAGTCATGGGAAAGTGGGCGTACTCACTTCTTGATGGAAAGAATGTTTACAGAGGGACTACCTGATCCTATCGAAGAAATGGAGATCCCATCTTCCCCACGTCAAGGGACTGAAGCCCAAAAGGCGCCGTTAAACATTGCCAAATTGATGGATTTCATGTCTTCAGAAGTTAGAACCACCATCATGTCCAAACTATATAAAGACCCTGAGCTAGTCTCAGCTCTTCGAGCCTTCCTCAATGGAGAAATAAAGTTTGGGCTACCACAATTTGCACAGATGGATGGAGCTGGGGAGATGCCAATAGAGGAGGAACACTTAGATCCTCAACCCAACCTAAATGAGAACCTTGTGGTAGAAATACCTGTTAACAAGTTGGGACAATACTTTGAGGTTGATGAATCCAATGCGACCATACTAACCACTACTAAGGGATTAACTGTGAAGGGAATCCTTGATGGTGGCACTGGGGTTAACATTGTGACTAAAAATTGTTGGGAAACTATGGGAAGACCTCACATTGGAACCACAACCATAGTAGTAAAGATGGACAATGGGTCTAATGTTAAACCTATTGGGATGCTAGAAGATCTCAAGATCAAGGTCTTCGGACATAAAATAAGAGTTACCTTCATTGTTATGGATTTCTCCAAGCACACTATGGCATCTGAGATGATCTTAGGATGTCCTTTCATGAGGGAAGCAAAAATGGTGCATGATTGGTCTAAAAACCATGTCTACTTGCAGTTCCAAGATTTTGTCATTCAAGTGGATCTTATAACTGGTAGAGCACATCCTCTAGGAAACAAGTTTATAATTGATCATAGATCTGACACCACAATTCACTCGGTCCCATTGCAGTATTGTTACACGTGTAAAGCGGACACTGATGTTGGGGAAGAATCTCCTTATATGGACTTACTACCTGGGATGACTGAGTCGGACAATGTGGATTGGGTCCACCTAGCAGCAACCATAGACACTTGGGGAAATAGAGGGACGACCTGGGTAACACCTGAGGGGGGTGGAATGCCACCACTCGTACCCTTAAATATGCTAGAAGTAATGCATATAGCTTCTAATGACCTATAAGATGAAGGTTTGACTGGCATTGGAACTAGTAGCACCTCACAAGACTATAGCCCACACGATTTGGGGTCAGAATCATCAATTGAAATTGACTCTGAGGACAAAGAATCTCAGTTAAATCTTATTGCAAATGTGGGGACAAACCATTCAGGGCCCAGTGGTACCCTAGATGACAATCTATCCAAGGGAGCACAAGACACAAGTAGCGATTCATCTAGTGACTCTTCACTAGAGATCGGCTGTAATCGAAAGTTAGACAAGAAGAGTAAGAGATACAAGAGGCGACGATATCGAGCAAATGTGCATGCTAGAATAAATGAAAAGAAATCTACCGCGGAATGGCTTAATTATATAGGGGCATGTGATGCTCATCGGAAGTTGGTAGATAACTGGGGTGAATACCTTCAAAGCGTTATGTGGTGTAGTCCACAACCCATTGACATCGCACAACTAAAGTCTATAGAGAAGCCAAAGTTGAGCCGTATCGTAAGGAGACAACAAAATTGAGAGTTAGCTCAACAACAAAAGGAATCGAAAGTGAAATCACAGTCCACAGAACAACAGGACCCCACAGACTTACACCCCGCACCTAAACATTTCAAATCCTATACCACAGAGGAACGTAAGGTTGTGTATACAAAGGTTCAAAGAAAACCTATCGATGGGAGCAATGGAGTCTATGAAGGTCCAATGAGAGTTAAGAAAATAGAGTTAGCAGACCCAGGAGAAGAGTCCAAACCTGTTTTCATTGCCCAAGATCTGACAGAGACTGAGGAGTGTGTACTTAAAGAACTTCTCAAGGAATTCAGGGATATATTTGCCTAGACATATCATGATATGAAAGGCGTTCCACCTTTCGTGGTGCAACACACAATCCCCATGAATAGCATGGCTAAACCAGTTCGGCAACGACCCTACCCAATGAATCCTAAATATGCAAAGATCATTCAAGAAGAGATTGAAAAGCTTGTGAAATGTGGATTCATATACCCTATTGAGCACTCAAAATGGGTGTCTCCAATAGTGATTGTGCCAAAAAAGAATGGGAAACTCAGAGTGTGTGTGGATCTCAAGAAGGTCAATGCCGCCACTAGGAGGGACCATTACCCCTTGCCATATTCAAAACATGTGCTTGAAAGAGTTGCAGGGAAGGAAGCTTATAGCTTTTTAGATGGGTACTCTGGCTACAATCAAATCACAATTGCGCTGGAGGACCAAGCTAAAACAGCCTTTATAACCAAATTTGGAGTGTTCGCATTTCGTGTTATGGCTTTTGGCTTAACCAATGCCCCTGCTACCTTTCCAAGATTAATAAACACTGCTTTTAGAGAATATTTGAGGGAGTTTTGTGAAGCTTTCTTAGATGACCTTCATATATTTATTTTTTTTGATGACCTCGATTTTCGGCCTTGGGAGAATCAAGAGGTGGCAAGAGCTGAGCGGGTTGAAGTCCAAAAGGGGAATTGCCAGTGGGTTTCTCCGATTTGGGCATGTAATCATTGAGCAGGAAGAAGCAAGGCTCTGAAGTGAGGAATTTTTTTTCATTTTCAATGTTTTTTTGGAGGGGTTTTATATGACCTTGAGGGATGGGGGCTACCACGTGGCTGGCATTATTCCCATATGCGGAGAAGGGAGACAGTTTGGTGGGCTATATGAGCCAAGGAGTGCCCTCATATGGGGTATCGAAGAGAGAAAGGGAGAACTCCCTGTCCGTTGGCGATGGCGGCACTATGTGCGCTCGAGCCTGGCGGTGCAGGGCGGAATCGTTGGCGGTTTTGAGAGATGTAGGCGGCGGTGCCCTACGTCAAAGGCGCGCTCTTGCAGTGGAGACCGGTGCCGACTGATGACGTGGCAGCTCCCGACGAGGGCCCGTTCTCGCGGCCCTTGAAGGCCATTTTTTGAAGGCAAAAGGGGAGGGCATTAGCGACATGGTCACGGAATCAAAGGACTCAACAAACGGCATGCTAGGAGTGCTCAAAGGGAGCCAAACCAATATGAAAAGCATAAGAGACATTGTTATTATGGGCACTTGGAGTCGGCACGTGAATTCGAAGGACATGGTTGACATCGGACACGAATACAAACAGATTATCAGTATGACCAAGGTCAATAGATTACGTCCAATTTTGGTAGTCATTACCATGATTTGAACTAAGGAGCACGGCTCCGATCGAGATAACCTCTACATGGATTTCTAAATGCACAATTGTCTCGTAGTGAAGGCAGCTCAGGCATGGCTTGTGCCTTATAAGGCATCGGTGATTGGCAAGGACGATCATTCTTTCATTTTAAGCAGCAGGCAATCCGACATGGTGAAATTGAATCCACCATCGGCCATGTCTATTGAACCACACATCAGTATCCGAAACTTCTTGCTGGCAACTCATTTGATTCTTCCAGCGACAAGCTTTGTCAGCAAGTGTACTTAATGAGGTACGCAATTGATATTTGTTTATTCAGCATGTGCTTGACCACTATGGTATACGATTGATTATGGGTATCATTCATACGACTTAAAGTATGTACAAGATGCACATACTTTGCACACATAATTCCGTTTTTTCCAGCATATCTACAAATGGACAAGGTCTATTTTTTGTGAATGGTTGACACGGTCGACTTTGTTTTGCTATGACATCTGTCGCCAATAGCGTTTGTTGGCAATGAGGCCAGAGGACATCATATGCATTGCGACTCCCCATGTTTGGCATATGGTATGACCATACACAAATTGGGAACAAATAGGCAATGTGTTTGCAGGTTATTTGGTATTGCAGGTTATTTCATTATGTACTAGATAGGTGTATAGGATATACGATGGTGTCTGTGCAGATATGGTTATAAGCCGTTTTGGAACGAGTTTTTCCTTCCAAATTTCATGACAACTGGTTGCAGCAACAACGACCAGGTTAGCCAAGTTTAAGTTTTTCTTGTTTTTTCCTGTTTAAACTTTACTTGGCAATTACTCGCATTGTGCAAAGCAAAGTGTTTTGGCAATTTCATATGAAGCAAGGCTTTGGGGAACTGGCAAAATAGGGAACATCAGCTCACAGAATCCCTACCAGTCTAAATTGTGCAAGGCACTCATGGTTCTCGTTCTCACGGTTGAGACCATCACTCTCGCCAAGGGCTTACCATACTGGATGCAAGGCATGCTACTTGGGTGGATTCAATTCTACCGCCTCATGAATTACGCTTCTGCTATCACATTTGCAACCATGTCACGAACAGACTACAAAAGGGATTGTTTAATTTGATTGTCGGTTGCTATCAACACACAACAACCCTAAAAGGAACCTAAAATTTGGACTTCTTTCAGAGGCAAAGTGCCATTTTTAAGTCATTTTCGTAAAGTCACGACCCCATACATGGTAAGTAGGTCAAGCTGTGGCTTGTGTTTTTTGTTACCTCTCTCGATGAGAGCATTATACAGGCAGATTGTTGCATGCTTATAGGATAAGCTGCAAGTCAGGCATAAGATGTGTAAGAGCACACTGATTGGGCACCCACTCTAGAACTTTACGAAAAGTTCCTCAGCCCAGCATGCTCTTCTACTCTCTCCTTCTCTCTCTCTCTCTCTTTCGAAGAATAAGGAAAACTTTCTAAGAAGCTCTTTGATACATGTTTTTCTTGTGAGTCAGTTTGAGCCAAGGTGCTTGGCCAAGATGCCATTCACATTAGTCTTCATCGGTTCACCGATTGAACACTAATTGCCAAAAGGGCTAGGAGCCACACACACTGGCTAAGAGTCATTGTCAGATCTCGGGTATGACCCAAATGCTGGCATTCCTTGGGTGATTGTTCTTAAGATCGAACAGATCTATCCACTAGACTACATAACGATGTTAATGGACAAGCAAGCATCTTGTCATTACGGATGTTTATGGTGTCATTTTTGCACGACATAGTTTCAGTGCGACACTCAAGTCGAGTTTTTGATAACCATAAACTCAACTCAGCTGATTTCTACCACGGATTTTAGATGCAACATACCGTTGCGACAGCATGGCTGTCCATAAGAGCTACACTTTCCACTTATGTGGATCTCATGCTCTCTCATTAGCACTACGAGTGTCTATGGACGCATTGTTTTGGGGTAAAACAATGCGTCCATAGACACATTGTTTTACCCCGCGAGTGCTTTCTAAATCACCCCATCGTCATGGAGGATCACAATTTGATCTATTCTCGTTATACTTTCAAGGAAAGCAGTCCGCAATATACCACGCGGTAACATATGAATTCAACTTCTAAAGTTGATTCCACTCATTCTGTACACGGTTGCCTATGTTGGTTACCGTTACCTGCTAGTCGAGCAGTTTCTACAAAGGATCTTACCAAGAGGTTTGACTACGTCGATTCTAATAGAAGGGTTTGGATTGCAAAGGCAACACCCAGGGTTCCGGTGCAATGTTGCTTGTTTTTTCACAGGTGGACGACGTGCTCCTCTGTATTTGAATACGGGTCAGTGAACCTTTAGTTCAATCTCCAGGTACGCATCTATTGATTTGGTGTTATTCCAGTTTTTAGTATGCATTGCTTGGGTTTATCAAGTTGTTTAAATACGCTTGAATATTTCAGGGCCATGCCAAGGGCATGTCGAAACAAGTATTTTGGGCCGTAATGTCCAATGTACATTATGCTGTTATGAATCCACTTGTAGGATTCGATTTGGCACATGTTGTCACATGGGATACAACATGGTATAGGGACTCAAGGAGTTCGGTTTAGCCATTGTGGAGCAATGAATGAGGGTCCCTCTCACTCTTGTCGTAGAGTGTTTAGAGTTACCTCCACACACAAGTACATCTTGTACTTGTAGGATGTTCTTTTTTCAGACATCCTTAGTTGAGACATATTCCACATGTGGCGAATATGAGTCTCTGGGATTGACACTGGCGCCCACTATTTCAAATATGTGTCACGATAAAGTCCCTAGGTACTGGTCACATTTGTTTTCTAGACCATTTTTAGCATGACGTATCAGGAGCAATTTCGGGGGCCAAAAATTGTTGGATACTTAGAATGGCTTGTTAAGGTACAAGTGCTGCTAAACAACATTACAGATGGTTGTTTTACATATAGAAAGGCTATGAGTTGTTAATGAAAAAGTTTCATTGTTTCAGTAAGGCTTGCAAAAGATTGCAACTGAAAGTATTTACTTTCTTTTCATAACTATTTACAATCCTCTTTAATGTGTGCTAGGTGCATCACATTTGCCAAAAGTTGAAGGCAAGGATCACCATGGATATACAGGTTTGGATCTGTTTTTGCTAAATGCATGCACACTAGGTGTTATGGACCTTAGTGTTTAGCAAAGGCTGATTTGGAACGGCATGCATATTCCTCAAGTTGCTGCTTATGAAGCATTTTGCACTCTATGTGCAATATCCCTAGGAGATTACTTTTGGGTCTACTAATCACCAATAGAGGTGATGGCTCGGTTTGAGTGTTTGTGGATTTTTCAAGTTAACCATGATGGTTATTCCGGACATTGTTGATTCCTCAACAATGTTACACGATATTGTGATTCCCATTTACCAGTCATGTGGAATGACTGTCTGTAAACCGTAAGGAAACACACCTGAGTACTGTCAGTTATCCAAGGGGATAGGCAGATTACAAAGTGTAATCTTGGGCTAAAGGATATGCAAAGTGCGTACATTAGCACCAAGCATATCCAATTAATAAGCATTTATTGCTCTATTTGGAGTTTACTTACTATCAGTTAAAGCATGTTTGCGACTAGGTTTAGTCTCTTCATGTATAAGTCAGGTTCTCAACTTTGAACATTAGTTATGGTTGTTTATTGATGAAATTTGAGAACAAGTCACGGACTTAAACTTGGCTGATGAGTTACGTCAACAAGTCACTTTAAAGGAAACTGAAAAAAGTTACACACTTTAGACTCGAACATGTGTTTTCTGTTATGATCTAATGTGTTACCTAAGTAAATGAATGCTATCCATCTATGATGATTCATGCATTCTTGTATTCTACAGGCTAGGATAAAGGTTTGTTATTGCATGCACACTAGGTGTTATGGGCCCTAGTGTTTAACACTCTTTTGTCTAAGGTGGCATGAGACTACATCTCTAGTTGTTTCAAGGACGAAACCTCTCTTTCAAATGGAAGGAGTAAATCATCAATCATTCTTGTAACTTAAGTTATGAGCATGTTATAAACAAAGGTTTATATTCTGCAACTTAAGAAAGGACAATAGACATTCTAAGAGCATAAACTTGCTACGAGCATAAAATATAGGTGGCTACACCATTTAGAGGTGCTAAGAGCATACATTTAGGATATGCTAAATAATGTATGCACATTACAACTCTTGATATGATTCTTATGATACGGTTTTAAGATGATTTGACTAGTCTACCGTCAAGTCTATTGCTTTACAACTGTTGTGAAAACTTATTCTTTTCACTCTAGTTTTTGAGGACGAAAACTCTTCCTTAAGGGGGGAGTAATGTTAGGACAAGGGTCCTATGGGGCAAGGCCCAACCTAGGGGGTCAGGGACCTAGGCCAAAGGCCTGGACTGGACTAGTGTGGACTGGGGATCCGCTTAAGGCAAGAGCTAGGAGCTAGGCCTATATAAAGGGTGGTAGGGAGGAGGATCCTACGTCTTAGTCTCCTAGGTCTTACATCGACAAAAGCCATGGCCTACCCAAAATGATCGGATAAGCATTGTCTCCTGCCTTCATCACAAAAAAGTCTATCAGGCACTCTATGCCCATCACCTTGACCTTCACATCTTGAGCCACACCTAGACACCTGGCTTTAGTATGGTTGGCTATCCTCGTGCGCACATTTGACTTGGCTATCGCCTTAACTCCTGTCTCTTTCATAGCTGCTTCTGTCATGACACAAACTTGTGCTCCACCGTCTATGTAGGCATGTACCTACATCCTCTTTTCCATAACAACATCCACCATCTTTTGCTAGGCTCGGGCTGCTCTTTGCCTTCATACACCTTCTCTTTACCCTTGCGAGCCCTGGTTTCACGCTCTGTCTCTGTCTCTCTCTCAGCTCTTGCCCTCTTATTGGCCAAAACTTCAACATCCTACTTATCCACCTTGATAATATTCACTCTTGGGACGTCACCTCCGTTTGGCAGAGCTGGCTGCATAGGATTTTCCAATGCTTGCTCCCTTGGACTATTGAACTATCCTTGGCCTCGACCTCTACCAAACAGCGGGTACATGCCTCCTCTCTCTCTGTGGCTGAGGACAATTGGGTGCATAGTGCCCCTCTTCTCCACAATTGTAGCACCTACCTGGCAGCGGCCTTGCCCTGCCCCTTGCTCCTCTCAGCTGTCCTCTATCCATCACGCTTAGCCGCAGCTCCTGCATTTGCTCAGACAAATCCTGCACTGTGTGTACCCAATTTTGCGGTACAACAGCTACACCTCGGTTTCCATGATTTTCTTCATGCATAGCCTCCCTCGGACTCTACGGTTGAAGGGGGGCCATCGTCTCGTAGCTCGACACACCCTGTTCTATCTTTTTCTTTATCTTTCTGTTCTTTGATCGTGCAATTGCCACCGTGTCTAAGCAAGATTAGGAGAGCAAAGTGTTCACCTTGCCTGACAAAGAGATGGGAAGACAGATTGTGCTAGATTTGAAGACCAAGGAGAACAATTCTCATCCTATGGCAATTAAAGATGAGGGCAATACGACGAGCTACGAGTATGAGACAGAGATGGCCTATGATGAAGGCTACACTAGCACAGAGGAAGAGGAGAGCGGGGAAGACATGCTGAAGATAGACGCATATTTATTCGAAGTCACCATAGATGACTCCCCTCTTGAAGAAATAGGTATGCGGCCTCAAGCTCATGGTTTAAGCATAGAGGAGGTTTCAAACATGTTAAGTGAAGATTTGACCAAGGGTGAGAAGAGAGTTATGTTCATCTGTGTGCATCCTATCCAAACGTGTTTGCGATGGAATACAAGCATTTGCACGGTGCAAGAGGGGTAGAGCAGAAGATTGTTCTCAAGCAGGGACATTGGCCTAAAGCACAGAAGCTGAGAAGGCTAGGGAAAATCCAAAAGGAGGCCCTTTGGCAGGAGATCAATAACTTGCTGGATGCAGGCATTATATACCCTGTGAAGGAGCCATAGTGGGTCTCACCAGTGGTTATAACCCCTAAGAAGAATGGGAAATGGAGGATGTGTGTCGATTACAAGCCACTGAATGCAACAACCAAGAGAAATCACTATCTGTTGCCGTTTCAAGACGAGATCCTAAACCAGCACTACAAGAGGTACTTCACATTAGCGACGCTCGCAGTGTGACGCTCAAAAGTGAAAATCCACGGCGTCGCTATCAACGTCGCTATTCTATTTGTTACATAGAGACACCCATAGCGACGCCAACATGGGTAAAAATAAATCGAGAGCGCTCAAAAACTCAGATCTTAGATTTGAGTTTTTGGCGCTCAAGCAAAGAGGTAATCCGCGCTCTCCCTCTCTCTCTCTCTCTTTCTTCCCCCCCCCCCCCCCCCCCCCCCCCCCCCCACACACACACACACACAAGGAGAGGAAGGAGAGCCAGGTATGCTCCTTCCCTCTCCTCTCTCTCATGTTCCCTTCGCCTCTTTCTCTCTCTCTCTCTCTCTCTCACGCACACACATTGTGTCTTTGGAAGAGAGAGAGAGAGAGAGAGAGAGAGAGAGAGAGAGAGAGAGGGCACATGCATAAACAAAAAACACATACACACACACATATGCATAAACAAAGAATGCATACACACACACATTGAGAGAGAGAGAGAGAGAGAGAGAGAGAGAGAGAGAATGAGAGAGAGAAAGATATAAAACAAAGAGAGAGAGAGAGAGAGAGAGAGAGAGAGAGAGAGAGAGAGAGAGAGAAAGAGAGAGAGAGGAGAAAACACAGAGAAAGAGAAAGAGGGAGAAAGAGAGAGAGAGAATAAAAAACCAAAGAGAGAGAGAGGGGGAGAAGACAAAAGAGAGAGGTAAAGGGAGAAAACAAAGAGAGAGAGAGAGATTAGGTTAAGATTTAAATTAGATTAGGTTAGATTACATTTAGATTTATGTTTATGTTGAGTTTAAGATTATGTTAGATTTAGATTTACGTTAGATTAAGATTATGTTAGATTTAAAATTGGGACAGTATTAAAGATTAGCTAGCTATGTTATATTTAAGTTAGATTACATTTAGGTTTAGGATTTAAGTGTGGATTAGATTTAGGTTTATGTTGAGTTTAATATTAAATTAGATTTAGATTTAAGATTAATTAGATTAAATTTAGATTTAAGTTAGATTACATTTAGGTTTAGGTTAGATTTAAGATTAGATTAGATTTAGGTTTATTTTGAGTTTAAGATTAGATTAGATCTAGATTTATGTTCAATTTAAGATTAGATTAGATTTAGGTTAGATTTTAGTGCATGTCAATGAAGGCGCACTTTGCCCAAAGAGCAAACACTAGTTACACAACAATATGTATATTCCCATCAGAATCTGACATCTATTAACTCACATACTAACCATATTCAATTAGCCGCGAATCACCACATGTTCAATTAGGTTAGATTTAAGATTAGATTTTGGATTGAGTTTTTATATTAAAGTCTACCTCCGGGATTACGATAAAAAAATTAGAGTTAGACGAACGGTGATCCCTCTCTTTCTCTCTACGGATGCAACCTTAAGTTGGAAAGCTTTCAACGACATGATACTCAGGTTGGAGGCCAACATGTAATATGCTAAGTAATCCCTCAAACAAAGATCTGCTTTGAAGAGATGTTAAGATGCTGTGAATTGCTATAGCTAGAGAAGAGGCAAAGGGGTTTTGTCCACTACATGCACTATCATGTAGACATGGGTGTGTAGATTTCTCATTCCCACAAATATAGGCATTGACCAATAAAGACAAGATTATAACCCGGTGGTTCTAATCCCCGTGCACCTCTAGACCGAGGTGTGCGGGGATTGGACATGACTAGAGAATGAGAGGTAGTTTACAATGTGAACACACACACACACACACACACACACACACAGAGAGAGAGAGAGAGAGAGAGAGAGAGAGAGAGAGAGAGAGAGAGAGAGAGAGAGAGAGAGAATGCCAATAGAAGATTAAATTTATGTCCAAGTTATAAGGTTTTTACCTTCATTATGAGTAGTGACGAGGATGTGGGGCCGTCCAACCGAAACACCTATCTCTCAACAAGGATCTTATGTCGTTGTAATCAACGTAAGCATGCTGTGCGACGGAGAAGACGCGTTTCTTTGCAGCACGTTCACAAATTTGGCGAGTTCAATCCATCTATTATAGATCGAGTTGTTGCCAATTATAACTCGTCGGACTCTAACGCTGGCCAACATGTAGCAATCTTGCAACCCAATAGACGTGTTCGTAGGTGCTTTGGTCAAGCAGCATACGTGAGGCCACAAGATGTAGCCTCTGACATCTTGGAGGATGATCATGCATACCACATTCCCAACGAGGCAATGTTTGAGCCCGAGATCAATGAAATGATCGAGACGATCATTGATTCAGAAAGGCTTATCTATGATGATATGAAAAGTGAAGCCGATACGCCATTGTATGATGGAGCACGTGTGTCTAGATTGATAGCACTCTTAGTTCTTCTCAACATGCAGGCAAAGTTTGGATGGAGTGACACTAGCGTCACATCACTTTTTAGGTGATCTATTACAATGTGTTTACTTTAATAAAAAACTCTAGATGTATAATGATATGATAGATTACTTACACAAGTGTACCGCATTTTTTTCGATGTGTAGATTGCTCAAAGAGCACATACTGCCAGCTGATAATGTGATGCCAGATTCCAGAGAGAAAGCAAGCAAGATCTTGTGAAACTTGGGGATGGATTTGTTGGGGTATAGGCGCCTGTGCCT
Organism: Adiantum capillus-veneris; assembly: GCF_014529385.1. Classification (NCBI taxonomy): domain Eukaryota; kingdom Viridiplantae; phylum Streptophyta; class Polypodiopsida; order Polypodiales; family Pteridaceae; genus Adiantum; species Adiantum capillus-veneris. The sequence goes on along the minus strand of NC_140956.1, from coordinate 40,068,151 downwards.
TGCCCGACCGCCCAGAGTCTGGGCACTCATTGACTTGTATACCTTATACATAGCATAAGTATATAGGGGGCTGCCCACTCTTTGAGTCTCCCCACCCATATCTGTGTGTCGTGTGTGTCCTTCTCTCTCTCACTCTCTGTCTGTGGTGCTCTCCGATCCCCTTCAATTGGTATCAGAGCGACAAGTGTGAGAGCGTAGATGGACGGCTTCGCGATGAACTCGTCGTCTATGGCGGAGAGGTCACAGATCTGAGCAAAGAAATAGAGGAGGCTTGTGGGTAGCCATACAGAGGCTTGTAGGAGAGCTCTCAGGAGGTTCCTAGTGCTCACAGATGAGTCCACAGTTCCTCTACAGATCAGCCCATTGTGTACAACATTTTCCCTCTTCTCGGCAAGCTTTGCAACGGCTACATCGGCGACAGATTGGAGCTTGGAGCTTCCATAGACATGGGTGGATATGTATCTTCGTCCACTATTGGAAGAGCTACAACAATTGTGGATTGGCATAGAAGTGGTGGATATGAGCCGACACACAGGTCGACGGAATGCTTTGATCAGAGGCATTCTAATGTGGACCATGCATGACTATCCCGGACTAACAGAATGCTCAGGTGATTTACACTCAAACTCAAACAATGTAAATCTTGGTTTTTCTCAAGCTTATCTATTGTCATGTGTATACATGCAGAGCTTCAAACAAGCGGATACAGAGCATGTGTCACATGTGGACCTAGACTGAATGCACGTCGGGATTAAAGAAGCAAATCTACGAAGGTCATCAAGCGTATCTTCCAGAGAATCACGTGTTACGCGATGGCTTTTTGTAAAGAGAGCCACCGAGGATGTCTGCACAAGCATGGTTAGAGCAGAAGGAGATGTGTGATGACGGTTTGTCCCTAGGGATGAAGAGACTCTCTCTATAGTACGAGTTACCATATTGGCCCCGACTCATGATCAATCACTTGCTCAATCCAATGCACATATTCAAGAATGTGGGTAATCTGGTATGGGACCATCTGACTGGTAAAGAAGATACTTTGGGAGCCAGGGTTGACCTTAGAAATGTGGATCGTATGGAGCAATATTGTCCGTAGACAGCATCCGATGGATTGATAAAACTCCCTAAAGCGCCATGGATTTTCACAGGAGCCCAAGAACACAAAGTAAAAGAGACCATTCAATCTATGCGGACCCCCACTGGTGTAATGCACTCGCTCCGAATGTGTTTCACTAAAGAAGGAAATCTTACCGGTTTGAAGTCACATGACTGGCATAAAATGTGTCAGATATGTTTGAAGTGGAATATATCATAGTGGGAATTGTGTAATAGATTCGTGTGTGGACTTTAATATCATTGCTAGACGTGTTTGCAGTTTATTTTACCGGGTGGCCATTGAGGGATGTTTGTCTCCTGACGTCCTTAACACAATCTACAAACTTGCAAAGGTTGTGCAATGGATCTCACAAAAGGACATCAATGTAGACTACATACCATTCGCCAAACTAAATGCTATGGAGGTTGTGTGCATGTTTGAGAAACACTTTCCTACTACCATGCTAACCATTCAGGTGCATCTTCTTGTTCACATAGTTGATGAGGTGGAAATAGCTGGCACAGTACATTCCAGATGGATGTTCTTTTTTGAACGTTTCATGAAAACACTTAAGGGATATGTTTGTCAAAAGGCACGTCTGGAGGGTAGCATGGCAGAAGGTTGGCTGGTATCAGAGTCCATAGTTTACATTGGAGAGTGGCTAGACGGATTTGATAAAGCCCGGGACACGCTATGGAGAACCATAGATGATGAGCACATATCTGGGATTGTCATGTGCAATCTCGGTGTTGAGAAGAAGATGACGGAAGATATAGAGGCTAAAATCAATCGATTTTGCATGCTTCACAATCCAGTGATGCAAAAGTGGATTTCACAATACGAGGATGCAAAGCAAGAGCGATAAAGGGCATGAATCGAGTGGAGACGGGAAAGACGACCACCGATGCATTATCCGGTGGGTATGGAGAGCCTACCAACATTCATGAGCTTAAGATGGTTGCACAACCAATTGAAAAGTGCACAACAGTGCCGTGAAGAAGTGACTGAGGAGGAGTGGGAGTACTCTCAGGGTTGCGCGACCAAGGTAAGTTTGCAATATACGACTAGTGACTTTGTAGATGTTTGAACGGCCAGTCATAATCTTTGTTGGTTGTAGTATAAGTCATACATAGCAGCATGGTGTAAAGGTCGACATTTTAGGGTGGAACAAATCATAAAAAAGCATTTTACTCAAGATTATGGAATCATGGAAAAATTTGAACAGTCTAGTCGACGATGGTCCTCTGATGTAGATCCTATGGTGGAGGAACTCACTTACTTCGGCACGCTTCAAGAGATTTTGAGGATCGATTATAGAGGATTTTTTGTCGACTTGTTCGACGTGCAATGGCTCGAGATAAACATGGAGGGTCGCAATGCTACTGTGCGTAGAGGAGTGTTTGGTTTCCTTGAAGTGGATTCAACTAAAAAATGGACCGACCTAAGAGACACTTTCATACTACCGGAGCATTGTGAACAAGTAAGTTATGTGCTTGGAAGCTATCCAATTTTAGAAGTTATGTGCTTGGAAGCTCTCATCTAAGTTATGTGGCTATGACAGGTGATATTTTATCCTACAAAGTCTGCATCAAACTGGTGGTACGTCATAGAGGTAGACCCTTGTAGTGCACGGACGTATGAGGGCTACCATGTGTCAATCATAGCGGCATCAATGGAGGAGATTGGAGAAGATACTCAGTCAGAAGTCGTTGAGGTGGTGCCAGACAAGCATCAAGCTGCTACTCTCTATGGGGTGCATGCAGAGGATCTACAAAATGAAACGGAGGACATCTGCCTAAACGGAGAGCTCTATATAGATATAGGGAGTTATGTTGAACTATGCGAGGATGAGAGAGAGACCTCTTAAAGCCATAAACATTGTATTTGAACAATTTTGCTCCATTTTATAATATATATTGTATTCACGTGGCTATACTTGAGAAATTTAAATTGTGTTTAATCGTCATTACGTCCACTCCAGGTACGTATGCTCCAAGTATGATCTCACAAGCATGGACACTTCTTGCCCGACGAGCACCGCGCTCTGAGTGTGATGGAGACTGAGGCTGCAATTGCGAAGGAGGTGATCCGTCTCTACTCATAGATGCTGCTCGTCCCTCCACTAGATCTAGTTGATCGGGTGAAAGAGACGCTAATAAGCTGCTCGTTCCTCCACTAGATCTAGTTGATCGGGTGAAAGAGACGCTAAGAATCCAACATCTATGAGCAGAGACGGATCACCTCCTTTGCGATTGCAGCCTCAGTCTCCATCGCACTCGGAGCGTAGTGCTTTTACAAGATACATAGAATGCACATGGAAGACAAATTCACAAGAACTTCACAGGAATCTCTCTACACGGGAATCCCTCCCTCTTTATGAGTCCTCTCTCTCTCTCTCTACTTGTCCGTGTTTTCTTCTCCATTCAATATTAAGATTAAATGTTCGTGTGTTTAATGCAGGTATAGATGATGATGAGTTTCTTTCTTCTTTGTCACCCCGGTAGAGGCAGTGGTACGAGGATCATCATCGCTTTGGAGTACCATCACGTTGTTCTACTCCTTCAGTGTCTCCCTCTGTTTCGGAGCATTCAACGCGCTCTGAAGCTTCGGTGTCAACGAGATGATCTTCACACTCGTCGAGGCACCAACACTCTAGTGGTGGCGGTGACGGTTGTTGTGGGGATGCCATCGCTGATGCCTCGACACTGCCTCGTGTTCGACGAGGCTCTTTACCTTCCCCTTCTTTGCCCACCCCCACACTAGCCACGACATCGCCATCTACGCCAGGTTTTGCGCGGCTATCGGCCGTTCTTTGCGACACACCACTAGCTACTCCTCCGGGAGTCACCCCAGTCAACACTCCTCGCTTCGGGGCCCAGACTCCAGTGGAGACACCTGACGTCCGTACCCCCATCGACATGCCGCTAAAGACCCCTGCCGGGACACCCAGGTTCACGCGTCACAGGCGAGAGGGCTTGCCTTACTCCGTCGACTTCAGCGGCGGCATCATCTTGGATGATGAAGGCAAGAAGGTGATCTCGCGCATGCGCTTGCTCTCAGGTGTTTAGACACTACATACTAAACACCTGGAGTGAAGCACCAAGTGAATTAAAAGACAGAGTCATCAGCATACTGCATGACGAGTTTCCCGTGTGAACACGGGATGATCGCTTCAATGAAGACCTGATGAAGGTTCGAATGCACGAATACTACAAGCACAAGCGTTCTGAAGTGCAAAAAGCAATAAAGCATGTGTGGAATAGACCAGATTGGCTAGCCAAATAAGATTGGAAGAATGCAAAGCAAGCAACGCACGAGAATCCTGACAAGTGGAAGCAACAAAAGGAGGGAGCCAAAGCGCGAGTAGAGGCAGGGAGCTCGCACCACTTGGGGAGTGGCGGGTGGGCGTCATTTGAGGCCGATTTTGTAAGTGTTTTCGCATTGCTCTTTAGGTTTGGTAGTTACGTCTATGTACTTTTAAATTCTAACATAATGGATTTTTTGTATGTTTTGAACAGTGGTCGATGAGACAGGACACGACCCCACATCGTACGAGTGCGAGGACGCAGGCAGAAAGGGCTTAAACGCCTTGATGGACATTCTGAGTTCTCGCGGCAGTAATGGTTAGTATTAGGATTTACTCTTTTATATTTGTTGTATTGTTTTGTAAATTATATGTTTATACTTACAGAAAGCTGTGTTTTTTTTTTTTTGCAGAATCCGACAGATACACTGCTTGGACGCGGTGAGGCGTTTGATTAGACGACGTCAATCTAGCTATAGCTAGATATCATTAGTTTACTTTTGTCATAGCATATGTATGATGAGATGACGTGTATACGTCTTTTTGTAACTATTGGAAAACCATGTATATTTTCTCAATAATGACAATGGTGTTGTAACTATTACATTTGCAAAGCTTAACAATCAAGAGATTTTGCCTATGATGTGTACAATTGTCATTGATTTACTTTCATCAATTTACTTTTGTCAATTTTGTATCTTTATTCTCCAAACAATACTATGGATGATGGAGTTAATGGTTATATTGTCTTGTGGGTGACTACTTTGGGTCTATACCTAAGCTTGCACTTTCTTTCAAAGGTGAATCTGGGCTTATCTTGGATTCATTTAGTTTTACTCTATTATTGAAACATTCAATATGGTTAATGCCCTGCCACCAAATTTTTTTACTCTCAGGCGTCGCTATAAGCGTTGCTATATAAGGCTCTGCAACGTCACTATAAGCATCACTATAGGTAGCCTGTAAGCGTCGCTATATAGTGATGGCTATAGCGACGCATATAGCTACGTTCCCGTATTGACGCTATTAGCAATGGTCTTAGCGATGCCGGAGAGTAAAAACCCAATGTATTTCCGTCGCTAAAAACGTCACAAGTGCACACAACCTCTTGTAGTGCAGGTGGTTGGGCACGAGAGATATTCGATTATGGATGCCTTTTCGGGGTATTTTCAAATAGGCATCGCACTTGAAGACCAATTGAAGACCACATTCATATCTCCATGGGGTTGTTTCGCTTACTGCAGGATGCCGTTCGGATTGGTGAATGCATATGCCACCTTCCAAGATTGGATGAACATGGTATTTGGTCCATACTTGGGATACTTTATCAGGGTCTTCATGGATGATATAGGCTGATACAGTTCAAGATCATAGCCTATTGAACTTGTAGTTATGCTTTCAAAGGCTTGATGAAGAAGGAGGTCAGTTGAACCCCAAGAAGTGCAAGCTAGTACAACCTCAAGTACAACTATTGGGTCATGTGGTATCGCAGAATGGTATAGAGGCTGATCTTGAGAAGGTGAAGGTGTTGGTGTTGATGGAGCCACCATCAGATGCTCAAGGTTTGGCTTTGTTTGTTCATAAGCTAAAGTATCTATCACGTTTCTTTTGGATGTTATCGCAATATGTGCATACTCTTCAAAAAAGAGCTCAACAGGTGCACGGTTATGAGTGGGATGAAGAAGCTCAGGAGGCTTTTGATAGGGTCAAGGAAATTTTGTGTCAGTTGGCAGCAATGTGTCCTCCCAATCGAGAAGACAACTTCTATGTGTCTATGACGGTGGGCACTATTGCTATTGGAGCGGTTCTACTACAAAAGGTAGGGAGAAGCTACAGAGTAGGGTGATTAGCCCAGGAGAGGTTACCTACATCGAGGCAAAGCAATGGGTGATGGCTCTAGTCTTCGCTTGCAAGAATTTCAAGGTGCATTTAATTGTGTGCAAGTTTTTTGTGTTGACAGGTAACAATATATTGCCAGAGGTAGTGCTACATTTGAAGCTAGGAAGGAGGATTATGAAGTGGGTGTTGGAGTTGCAAGAGTTTGAGTTCGAGTTCAAGGTAGATCATACCAATCGATCTCACTTGGCAGACATTCTTGCCAGCAAGGCCGTTGATTTGCCAACCTATCCAAGGGTGGTGCGAGATGAAGCTAAGGAGGGGCCTGATTTAGAGAATGCTTTTACAATGTGGTTCGACGGAGAATATCGAAGGGTAGTACAGAAGGTAGGAGGAGGTGTGGTGATACACGACTCACACGGTAAAGCTATATTTTTGAAGGCGTATGATTTGGAGGACGTCCACACCAATAACGAGGCGGAGTATCTCACTTTGCATTTGGGTTTGAAGCAGTGCATAGAGTTCGGCATTTTGAGATTGGTGGTGAAGGGAGATACGTTGCTAGTCATCAAGCAATTGCTAGGCCAATGGCAGGTAAAGCAGGATTCTTTGAAGCGTTGGTTCTTTTCCATCAAGAAAATACTAAAGTCTTTTGAAGAGGTTCAATTCAAGCATGTAAGAAGAGAGCAGAACCAAGAGGCGGACCAGTTAGCGAGTAGCAAAGTGTAGGTGCATGTTGCAGGTCTCTATGTGGCCCCGGCCACTTATGCAGGCAGGGAGACTCTCAAAGAGATTGAAGGGTTTTTGAGTACAGGGCAGTGTTCAGAGGGTTTGTCCAAGTTGCAAAGGAGAAGAGTGGTGCAAAAGGCCCACAAATTCACACTGGTAGGTGAGGATCTAATGAACTATGGGCATGACGGAGTGCTTAGAAGGGTGCTGTACAAAGAAGTGATGGGTATGGTGTTGGAGCAATGCCACGTAGAAAGTGGACATTAGGGCAAAGACTAGGTTCTGTTTTGAGTGCTTAGAGCAGGCTTTCGGTGGCCTTCCGTAGTGAAGGACGTGCAATACTGGTGCAAGACGTGCCACGATTGTCAGACTATAGGTGAAAGACAACTGGTAGCGGAGTCACAAGGTGCCATCATCCTACAAAGTGCTTTCAAAAATTGGGGTCTCTATGCCATAGGTCCTCTCCCAAAGTCTACAAGCGATAATAAGTACGTGGTGGTAGCCATTGACTACCTTACAAGATGGATCAAGGCCAAAGCTGTGAAGGAAGTGAATGCTAATATGGTGTTTCAATTTGTGTTTGACAACATCTGTTGCCGCTTTGGTGTTCCATCGGTGTTAGTTTCTGATAGGGGTCAGGGGTTTAGAAGCAAGCTCATGAGTGCATTAGTGGAAAAGCTAAAGATTCAGCATTGATTTCCCTCACCCTATCACCCCCAATGCAATGGTCTAGTCGAGAGTTCCAATGGGCAAATCGTCAAAATGTTAACAAAGTACATGTATAAGCAAGAAACTAAGTGGGAAACAAACCTAAAGAAGTTTCTGTGGGCGTATAGGACATCCTATAAACTAGCTACAAATTTCACTCCATTCGAGCTAGTCTATGGTAAGGAGGCTATATTGCACTTGCATGCACAATTGGGTGCTTTGAAGGGTATGTGGCATGTCAATGCCACTCAACAAGGAATTCTACAAGATCGGATGGCCAGTTTGGAGGCTTTGCAGATGGATAGAGAGGCAGCAACAGACTACTATGTAAAGCAGAGAGAGAAGCGGGTTGCCAAGTTCAATCCGAACTTGCAAGACAAAAAGATAGAAGAAGGAGATTTGGTCATGAAGTACGAAAGCTACCTGGATTTCACATTCCAAAAGAAGTTCAAGAAGAAGTGGACAGGTCCGTATAAAGTGCAGAAGACCTTTCCGAATGGGACCTATCAGCTAGTAAGAGAAAATGGCAAGCTTCTTAGGAACAGGGTGAACGCTGTGCGGCTCAAGTTATATTTTGAAAGAAATCTAGTGCCTGACATGCATCAGATTGTAGCCAAGGGGGGTGGGCAACCCACCTAAAGCATGCAGTGTGCGGGAGAAAAAAACAAAGATTTTGTACATAGCCTGTACATAGAGTTATGGTTTTGCGAGTGCTTTCAATTCTCAATTTGGTGTGCCAGTTTTAAAGTTTTGCACATATGCTTTTGGTCGAACATAAATGTTCGACGAGGGGGTTGGGCAATGATGGTGCAGCCAAAGTTGGTCCGAGCTAGAAAGTGGTCTATGCCAGACAAAGGCTGTAGGTAGGTGTAGTGCAGAATGCTAGAGCAGGTACCAAGGTCCTGGGCAGCCAAAGGGTAGCGGAAATGTATGTCTTAAGCGGTTTCCTAGGCCAAGAGATCTAAAGGATGGTCTAGATGGGATAGAAAGTGAAGGTGTTTGAAGTGCTGAGTCAATGTTCTTGAATGTAGTGTTCGATGTGCTCTAGAAGCCGGTCCAAACGGCTCATCAAACGGAGCCCTGATGCTCAAGATACGAAAGTTCAAAGTAAGAAGGTTTAGCAGATCCCCGACAGACAGGGTAGATGGGGGTAGGTGGCCCAGGCAGATGTTAACAGATAGATGCAAAGAGCTTGAATTATGGAGCACACTTGTCTTCTTGGATCGCCACTCAGAGCTTTGGATAGTAAGTTATGGCCACTAGAAGTTTTTTTGGGGGCCAGGTCTGAGCCCACTTGCACGCATTGGAGGATGTGCCACCTGGCATTTCTTGAGCGTTGACAGGATTCTAAAGGGTAGCATGCATCATGGGAGTAAACAAAAATTGACAGCGCGTGATTCTGAGCCTCGAGCACCAAGTTATAGATGAACAAAGTTTGGGGCAATTGCTCGGAGAAAGGTGCCAGATAATTTTTTCTGTTTTTGACGACCTTGGTTTGCGGCCTTGGGAGAATCAAAAGGTGGCGTGAGCTGAGCAGGTCAAAGTCTAAAAGGGGAATTGCCAGTGGGTTTCTCTGTTTTGGGCATGTAATCATCGAGTAAGAAGAAGCAAGGCTCTGAAGTGAGGAAAAAAATTTCATTTTCAATGTTCTTTTGGAGGGGTTTTATATGACCTTGAGGGATGGGGTCCCCCATAGGCTACCACGTGGCTGGCATTAGTCCCATATGCGGAGAAGGGAGACAGTTTGGGGGGCTATATGAGCCAAGGGGTGCCCTCACATGGGGTATCGAAGAGAGAGAGGGAGAACTCCTTGTCCGTTTGGCAATGGCGGCACTGTGTGCACGCGAGCCTGGTGGTGTAGGGCGGAACTGTTGGCGGTTTTGAGAGGTGTAGGCGGCGGCGCCCTGCACCAGTGGCGTGCGTTGGCAATGGAGGCTGTGCCGGTTGATGATGTGGCAGTGCCCGACGGGGGCCCGTTCCCACATCCCTTGAAGGCCATTTTTTGAAGGCAAAAGGGGAGGGCATTAGCATCGCTAATGCCTCCCCGGCATGAGATGGAGGGCAGCCCCATGTGAAATGAAGAGAGAGAGAGAGAGCCCTAGGAGGGCCGCCCTGTGTATAAGGAGTGGGCGGGGCCGTCTCAAGGCGCCGACCAAGCAAAGGCAAAGGGCAAGGAAGAGATGGCCGGGCACGACAGGACCAAGGTGGAGGGTGAAGGAAAAAAGAGAGAAAGGAGGCTAGTGAAGGGTGGATCAGTCAAGGAAGCCAAGTCAAAGCCAAAGGGTAAAAAATAAAAATAAAAAAATAATAGTGCCTAGGGGCAATAGCGACATCGCTAATGCCCCCCCCCCAAGTGAAAAAAAGAGAAAGAGGGCAGATGAAAGCAAGCGGCTACATCTTCCAAAAGATGTCAAATTTTGAGGCCAGATGGGCCAAGGCGGTTCCAAAATTGAAGACCCCCCACTATAAAAGTCAAATTTTAATCAAATTAGGGCCTTTTTTTGTGCTGTTTGAAGCCTACAAAGTAGAGCTCTCTGACAAACTAATCCCTTTGTACTTTTTTCTTGAAAATGACCATGGTGATGGAATTGCAAGCCTTTCTATATGCCTTTTAAAGTGCAATCAAGCCAGCGTTGCCCCACTTTGCTGTTGTTTCCCCTTCCCCCCTTCTCTTTCTCTTGCTCTAGTGTTTCCCCTTGGTGCCAACAGTGTGGATGTGTGTGCCCCCCCGGACCGACGATGTTTTGAGTGAGAGAGTGAGATTGAGTAGCTGTGTGTGTGTGTAAGGGTGGAGACAGACCGTGGCAGTGGTTGTGTGTTGCATGGTGATTTGTGGAGTGTGTGAGCATTGGGAAAAGAGCAGGCGGTGGTCTGCTTGTGATAAGTGTGTTTTGAAGGTGTTTTCTGAGAGGATAGGGGTGATGTGGATACCTTGAGCTATAGAGAGGCCTTTGTGTTTGTGCCGGGCGTGCTCCGCTCCCCCATTCCCCCTCTCCATCGTGTGTCATTAATAAAATTACTCAATTAGATCAAGTATATATATTTCTATGTAGGAAGAAGAAGTAGAGAAATTGTAGTACTGAAAGAAGTAGAAGACGAAGATAACATAAGAAGGATAAAGGATACCGGAGAATTTGGTTTTAATGTGGTGCAAAAAATGTAGAGAAATTTTAGTGCCACCGAAACGACTTCAAGGGACCTGGGCTAGAATTCTAAACCTACTACTCAAGGAGAAAGTGAGATAACCAAACTACCACACATGAGGGGATTTGTAGAGGGGTTAAAGGTCGTGGGAAAGCCCCTTAGAAAACCCTTCGTTTATTTTTTTGAATTTATTAAAAAAATGGGTGTTCCTTGCAGCATAACATGTTCATTGCATACAAACGTAGAAGCTTTGGCAGCCTGGGGTCACTGATTTGCTACACACCATCACCCTCACTTGCTTCAGTAAATGCTTGATGTCGACGCCTACAAACGAAGCAAATAAATGGAGCTTAGCTGACGTAGGTCAACATCAACAATCAAGCATGAGAGGGACACCAGAATAAGAAGCAGACAAAAGGAGTTGGAGTGAACAATGGATGGTACTAGATGACACCAGCCATGTGGAATGCATGGGACGACTGAGAGGCCACTTTACCCACAATGCATGTACACTACCTCTCTACCTCTCAATATTCACTTACCAAATTAATGCTTGGAGTCGTAGGCTCTACAACACCACCCACTCAATGCTAACATCTGGTTTTCAACCTTCCAAACATTGGTAGCTACTGCAAGTGAACCAACCTTCTCATCTTTTGGATCTCGCTGTCATGCACTGCGTAGTGACCCCACCTTTTAGAATGATCTTTCTCTCACTCTCACTTATCACTAGAAGCCTCCATGCAGATTTCCCTCCCATGCACTCATTTCTCTCTCTCACTAGCTTCCTCGCATGGACTGATTCTACCCACCAACTGGCTTTTGGCGCCACGCATCACCAATTTTTTGCCCTTTCAAACCAGAAATTTAGTCTGGTGCCTTAGACCAACTCGACCATCTTGTCACTTAAATAATGCACACCCGCCTTTGGTTGTGTTCGATGGCTGCATGCACACCAAGGCCATCATCTAAGGCTACATGAGGGAATTACCACTCCTCTTGAGGCTAGCATTGAACCCCCACACATTGTAGTACCGTACATGCATAACAACACCAAAGAAAGAGACATGTGACCATGATGGCCACCTCCCCTCAAGCACTCGACATTAGCCCTTTGTGTAGGTGTGGTGCAGTAGGCCACGAGTTCTTCAGCAAGCCCATGCTGCAACAAGAAATTTTGGTAGCGCTGGAGCCCCTCCATCACACTCTCCTCACACCACCAGCCTGCATTGCACCTCCTCCACCTCCATAGAGCCTCCATCTTAATACCTCCTCCTCACCTTCACACACACACACACACACACACACACACACACACACACACACACACACACACACACACACACACACACACACACACACACACACACACACACACACACACAAAATTGCATGAGTCTTTTCTCAAGCCTCACTACATAACTGGACAGAAAGAGCATGGCTTAGAATTAATAAAAACTCTTTGTCATCACCTTTACATCTCAATTATCCCATCCATTACATGATCACACAGGAACTACCACAATAATAACACATGTTTGGACGCTCTGCCATTGGTAAGATACGATTGGCTAAAATTACACTAAACTCCCTAGTGCGGGGTGAGTGCTTAAAATATCCTCTTAGGGGTAGGCCAAAATGGGGATACAAAAATATCTTACGATGTGGTAGAAACTGTGCTAGCAAATATAACTGCTCGAAAAATCCACGTTTCATTAAATTTTGCACATAATAATATTGTGGCCCTAAGCCCAGGGCCTCCTTTACCATTGCAAGATGGATATTGTTCCGAAAGTGTTCTTGACCCCAGAGGGTCACCCGTGTCACTCTATTTTGATAAGTCCACCATTTCATCTGCGCAACCAAAGTTCCTAATTGAGGGAATAGAAGACACTCATATTGGAGTATGGAGTTTCTCTTGATGCACTCACTTGATTGCTGTAGATGAGCAATGGCTATCACTAATACCTGATCTTGACTATAAGTCATAGATGATGAAGTATAAGGCGCAGCTTAAGACAAGATATTGAAAAAACTAGTAAAATGTTAACTAAAACTCTTAAAAATTTCTCGGTCTATTACAATGCACTCTGGAGTATAATACTCTTGTCTTATATAGACCCACAAAGCAACCTCTACCCAGTGACTATCCTTACTAAAATCGCACATTACTTGCCCACACTTGCTGGAATCCCGTAACACATTAACGCACCTTGGTCTTTTAGCAAAATATCTTCCGAGATTCTAATCCAGCTGGCTGTCCCACCTATAAGGGTCTCTCTAGAAACATCGGTTCTATGAATATTTTGTCTGCGACCATCCAGATCCAGAGACTATACTTCATAAGACCTTTTTATGATAAATCGAGCCTTGCATTGACTAGGCTTAAATAACCTGATGAGTTCAAGTTACTACTATTGCAAAAATACTAGTTTTCAGATCTACATTACTAGTTTCCTCTAGCTAAAAAAAGGCGTGGTTCTTTGAAGCCTTGTTCTCAGAATTATTCAGCTAGTTTTTTTCTCCTTTCTAAAGACCCTAGATACTTTCGAATCTTTTGCCTCATATAATCTCAGATAGCTTGGCTATTTAACCCTGTTTAGCATAAAAACTACACATTCATATTCTCTGTCACACTCCACCCTCTGCACGGCACCTGAACGTGCACAATACACAGCTCGACTGCACAAACTAGGATCCACCAGATCTGGCATTGATAACATCCCAGATAACATGGGCTTTATGAGCTACGTCGACTACAGGAACGACGGGAAGAAAGCCTGCAATAAAGAGAGGGCTACAGATTTTGGGTCCCTTCAGCTACAGCTCGGCACCAAACTCTATAAAACCCTCACACAATTGGAACAAGTAAGTACTACACTGACTTAGCATTGTTTCTTTGTGTTTTCAGCTTGTGTGTTCACCTTGTGTCTACCCTGTAAGAAGTTAAGACTGCAACATGCCTAAGGAAAGGGGGGAGTTGTTGTCTTCTCTGAGTCTCAGGGTGATTCAGATTTTGCATAAATTTGGCAAATGAAACTGTATGATAAGCGGGAATCACTGAGTGCATGTTTATGGCCTGAAACCTTACCCGGAGATTTCAATAACATGGAAATTTTTTGTAGTTATACATCTCTAATGATCGGGATTAGGTATGTGGCATGCTGGGCTCGGCCTTGTCTTGAAAAATTATAGGAATTATGCATACTGTAGGATTGAGCTGAGGAGCTCAACTGTGTCTACTGGTGGGGGAATCACAAGAAAGAAACTTAAGTCTTTGAAATTTATTTGATTGCTCCTAATAACTTTGAAGCCTGCCAATTTTCTAAACTCACCACAAATGAGGCGGGGATGGTCTGATTATGTTTTCTTTATATAGTTCATAGATTTCCTAGTATACACTATTAGAACATAGTTCATATTTTTCCTTTTATACACTAAAGCTTGTTTTTCTTCACTGATGGTCACCTCTAGTTCCTAACTTTGATGTTGATCCTACTTCTAAGTTTCAGGTTTTTATGACCTGGTATTGCATGATGGATAATGTGGCAATGGATAAAGAATTGTTTTGCTATAATAGATTGCTAGGTAGGGAATGGTCAAAGATTTTGGCCAACTATGGTACCTTCTCACTTGGTTAGTCTTATGACATGTAAGATGGCAACATCCGATAATGATGGCTCCTAAAATATTGTTAATCGCATCTGTTCCTTCTGAGTTGACCATATCCTTGAGCTACCTGGAAAATTATCTGAGTAATATTAATATAGGCATGAAGCCCCATCTGAGAATCTGATGTGTTACTCTAGTTTAACATTACTCTTATTTGATGATATTTGAATAGTGAAGGATGGTATAGGGTTTGAATATTGATGCATGGTCAGACAATAAATCTCTATGCTAATGCAATAACATATTTTTCTTGATCCCTCTAGTTGCTATAACGTGCTTCTGGTTTTTTGGTCACCTTACTTGGGTAAGGTTGAAATAATGTGCTGAATGCTTTTGCTATCTCAGGATGGGACAACTACATGGGTCAGCTTTGCATAAAAAAAACTTGCTTTGGATTAGCTTACTTAAGTCTTGAGCTGTATACTCTTAAATTGCCAAAATAACTGTTGACACCATTTGGTTTGAACAATGAAGTAGAGTATACTCACTTCTTTTACTGGTTTTTTTTATTAACCTATATTAAGGTATACTAAGTATGATATTATTACCATAAGCCATGTAGTAGATTATATGGATATGAATATAGTTTGCAGAATTGGGATGCTACATGACTATCGTAAGAGATACAAGTGAGGGAGATTGCCAAGAAGGCTTTGTTTGATTGAGGAGTCTACTCATGGGATGGGTTGTAGATGTTTTGATATGAGATTATGGAGATTTCATGTATAAAAACTAAATGAGGGTTATCCTCAAGCTAGTAATGATTGTAGTATCTGTAATCTGATACACTAACCTTTGATGTCTCTTATCTATCTATATTAGATGGACCACAGTATTATTGGGATGTAAGCTATGTATTATAGGCAGTAACTTACAAAGTACTTGAATGAATTCATATGGGTTTCTCTAGAGAGCTAGTGTGTATAGCAGGCAGGTAAGTGGGACCCTTCTGGTCTTTCAGCAACATATGAGACTTTAGATACTCACACTAGGTAACCACTTACAACATGAGTACTTCACTTGGTTTCTATTCACTTCAATTCAGGTCTTGATGAAAGGGAACTGTGGTTTCGCAAGCATGAATAAGGTCTGATATACACTCTCAAAAGGTAGTCTACACTGTGCTTGATATGATAATGGACCTATAAGGTATGTCAAATTTCATTCCCTCTAAATGATATAATTTTGACTCTTTGCTTTGGAAATGGTAACCTAAATCTGTAGGTGTATGGTACTGACACTGGTGTATGCTCTTTACTATGCTAGTCCTGGAAGCATTAAACTACAATTGACACTATAACGTGGTATAGAGGTGGTAAGCATTCATAATGAGCTGGTTCCTTTAGGGTGCTTCTTGAATTAAGTTTTGTTGCTATTAATATGCTAAATTATATTGAAATAGCATGAAGTAGGGCTTGTACTTTTGGCTAACTTGGGATCTTTCATATGGGGTAATGACTCCCTGATGTACTGAGGGCTGTGGCTCTATTTTGAGATGATTTACTTGCCCTATCAAGGCTCTTTACCTACTACTGTTCTGAATTGACCGCCTGACTTTATACATTATAGATGGTGATTCCAAGAATGTATAGAGAGCATGCCGTTTGCTGGTTAATTGTTGGATGTATGGCTGGTTAATATTTTGCAGAAGATACCTGTTTTATGCTTTGAGTTGAGCTACTGAGTCTTCCCTGTTGTGAGCTTGGAATACACATTTAAACTAGTGAGTTAACGTTAATATTGGTATGACCATTGGAAACATAGTTGTAAGACTAGGCTATGGCCTCTTGTGGATAAGATTAGGGCCTATGATATCACTTCTCTTAAGGCTAGAATGCATGGGCATTCGTATCTTCACTCTTGCCTTGAAAGATAGCTTAGTATGGATATAGAGCTTCTAAAGCCATGCCATGAAGCCATGCTAATATGATATGTTACTTTGCTCACTAACGCACTGACACTACTACCTTTGCTAAGTTTTCTTTATATACCATGTACAAATTAATGACGGATGATCCAACCATCTGACATAACAGCTGTTGTAACAACAGTCATGCTGAGATCTACCTTTCCTTGGAGGTGTGACTGTCTGCTGATCATTAGAGTGGCTTTGGTTTGTAAGAAGAGTTAGCTAATGAACTTCTTTTCTTTGCTATATAGGTTACCAATATGGTCTACTTCTATGTGCCAGATTTGGTAAATCTGTGGAATTTCTGTTAATAATGTGTCTAGATAAGAACTTATTTTCTTTGCTATATAGGTTACAAATATGGTCTACTTCTATGTGCCAGATTTGGTAAATCTGTGGAATTTCTATTGTTAGATTATGCTACTTATAGCTGCAATTACAACATAAGAGTTGTGATTCTCCAATTTGATACTAAATTCTTTTAGCACATATGTTTTCTTACTTTACGAACAGTAGGTTGTTTTTTTCACTGTAACATGGATAACAACTGGGATGCCCATGCATCACCTACATACAGAGCCAATGCTAACAGAATGTTGTGTTGTTTTCTATGGGTGCAGGTGAGGGCCACCTTCTCTAATGAAAAACATATGCTGTTCTGTTATGGTTGCCGAGTTGAAGTTCTTCTTTATAATCATGGAGTGGCAAGACTCCATCTAGGAAGATCTCTTCCGTCCTTTACCCACTGCATTTCCCCTCATCTCTGTAGAAAATTTATTTTCTAATAGAAAATAAATCATTTGTACAAATACCTTTAAACTTGCCTAGAATTATTGGTCTATGAACGGTAGTGTTCTTTTGTGAATATATATCTATTTGTAACTACTATACACACACAATAAGCGCAAATGAGAGAATGACTTGTCACTCTCTCTTAGATCATGGTTCTAGGATTTGTTGCCTATTATAATTTAAGGGATTATATTCTAATAGGCAGGGGTGCTATCACACAGTCCTAATGGCCTCTTATGACGTCACTAATGAAAGGTTGCTAGCACTACTACAATATTTTGACCTATTATAAAAATAATCCACCTCTCTTCTTGTCCACTTTATAATTACCCTATCTTTTCACCTTTCTGTCTACGAGGTAATTGAAAAGCTTACAGTGAGAATGAAAGTGAGCTCTGACCCAACAAAAAGAGTTCTTATTACGAAAAAATTACGGTTATCTAGAGAATTAGAAACTTTCTTTCCAGCCATCCTTCTTTGGACTAGGCCCTATTTTCATAGGGTTGTAAAACTCAAAAAAGTTACCTATTGAATATACTCTAAGCAGTTTACGTTGTTCCTTTGAGATATTTGCTCTAATATAGGTTATTGGAATCTTTTCAGATTATTTCGTTGTCCCAGGGCCTTACTCTGCCTATGGAGCCCCTATCCATGGCTTCTCTTCTTGTTCTAAAATGTATCCAGGATGGGGAAGTTTCCTCTCTTATTGTTGATGCCTCATAGGAGGCTAGTCTATCTCTAGTTCATCTTATTACTTTGACCAATGGGTAAAAATCTTGGCCCTCCTTGTTAAAAATAGGGCTGAAGGCATTAACCTACTACTTGAATATACTTCGAATCTTTTTGGTCTGTCCAAAACCCACAATCGGGATTTAGCTACTTTCTCTTCTAAAGGCTCTGAGTTGTCCAATCTCCTTAGAAAATTTGTGTGGGCTAAGTCCTAACTTTGTCACTGCTCCCTCTACTCCAATAGTCCCTCCTACTGACAGCCTCTTCTGTAGGAATGCTGCTGCTTTAGAAGCAGTCAAAGAATTTCAAAAGAACTTTGTTCACTTAGCGAGGCATCCCTTTTAGAAATTGTACCCAAAGTATCTAGAGCTTTTCCTCTCTTACCATCTTGACAGATTGAAGTAGAATCCTTGGGAGTAGAACACAAACTCTGGACGCTCCCAAATAAAGGGTTTCTGGCCCCCATCTCTATGCTACTTGGGTCTTTCTTGCCAACCTCGCACCTGCCACAATAGCAGAATGCAAGCTTAAAATACTCAAGGGAATGCAACTTCTGGATAAAGGAGATCTGATTAAAGCACCGTTTAACATGTTTTTCCTCGATGAAAAAAAATGTGGTTCTAACACTGGGCTTTATGTGAGAACCAAAGGAGTAATGACATTTAGTAAAAATAATGCTTACTACTATACAAAAACAGTCTGGAATGTTTTCAGACCCTACCTCAAGTGTGCCTACAGATTTTTAGATCCTAAAGCTGCTTGTGAGTCCAACATTATATGGTTTGACCATGTGTTTGGTACGCCCTCAACAATCTTCCAAGTATTTTTCCTGACAAAGCTGCAGAGTTCCATCTCTCACTTTTTTGCTCTTGGCTTGGTGGACAAGCCAAGGAATTGGTCTTAGCACAAATTTCCTTTATCCACTACATAAGTATAATGTGTGATACCCTCCAAGAGCTTGGTTCTGACGGATGTGGTACTTTGTTAACCACATATGGAGGGTATAAAGGTATCAAGGGCATGGTTGAGCAAATCAAGCCTAATATTGAAGATGAAGATGCTCAAGTATCCAAATGACCTAACTCTCTTGCCTCCCCTTCAACATCGTACACCTCCTTTTTAACACCTTCTTCGGGTGATTCTGTGTTTGGAAGAGGGAGGGCTAGAAGTTTTACAAGAGGCAGCGGCAGAAACTTACCGGTCAAACATCTCTTGGATATGTGATGTGCACGTGCCAAGGAACACCAGTGGTGGCAGACTCTACTTCCTCCAAAGAAAGAAGCGTGTATTGGAATTTTTACACACTGTTTGTTTACCAGCAAGATTCTAGAATTTTTTACTCCTCAATCGATTTTTGATGAATGCTTTAGACATGTTTTTGGACCTAATCTCCTTCTGAAAGATGTTATGTTTGGGTGGAAGTACCTTCCTTCTATTAAAAACCTTGTGTATTCCAATGATTGTCTCCGTAAAGAGGACATTCTACATTGTGATTGTATCCAACACCCTGAATTTTGTAAAACATTCACTCATTTGGCATGCATGTGTGTACGTCTAACTTGGACTTAATCTCAGACACTCAAGTAAGGAGCCTTCTGAGTAAAGGCTTAAATCATATACCCCTTTACCCCTTAAATCCTCATTTAGCCCTCGCGGCACTACTCGAATGCTTGGCTGACTTGGCCTTAAAGCTCCAACTAGAGCTTGAAATTCACTCACTACTAGTCTCTTCACTTAAAGATTTTGTTTTTTTGAATAAGATCACTTTAATGCCTCAAAATTGGCTATGCACTGACACTACTTGGATTGCTCCAAATTTAAGGATGGCTATCTCCAAAATTTTGGAAAAATGGTTTATAGTCGGGCTGGATAAAGCAACTAACACTGCTTCTTTTATATGTAAAAATTTGACTTTTGAGTCTGCCTTAGCCAAACTCAGTGGGGACGAATTCTACAAACTTAATATTTCTCCTTGTATAATTATCACACTAATGAAAGATGAAAAATCAGGACTAGGATACAGTCCTACCTCGCATAAACTACCAGTACTCTTCCCAACATATAAGAGTCATAAACATAAATTTAGATGGGTCTTTGATCCATCTAATAGCCTACTTACCTGTATTACAAATGACATTACCTATTGCGTAAATTTTATCCTACTAGAGATTGAAGCAATTTGTGCCATTAAGCGAAGTGACCTAAAACGGCTCAAGAATATTGACTACTGTCCTTTTTGGGTAGTTAAAAATGCGGCTGATGTTTACATTAACCTCCCAGAGAACATATACTCTATCTGTACTGTTGATATAACACAGTTCTATGAGAATATTCCACTAACAGGTTCTTTTGGTCTTCTAAATCCCCTATCTGATCTCACATATAGCATTTGCACATAGAGCTACTCTTGGATATACCTATTTTTCAATAAAAAAGCAAACTGGTTGGGTAAAAAAGTCAAAACTAGTAGCCCCCGATGTTTTTAATGAAGATGATTTATATAAGTATATTACTTGGATCCTTATAAGTGCTTTATCCAACTAGGGATATCATGCTACATGCAGGTTATGGGTATTTCGATGGGCTTTTCTTGCTCCCCAGTATTGTGTAACCTTTATCTAATGTACTTCAAATACAAATGGCTCCCGAAAATGATAAGTAACCCTACTATGACTTCCTTGCTCACTCACTTTATGCATTATTTTAGGTTTATGGAAGACCTTTGTAGCCTTAATAATCTTCTATTTGAGAAAACACATAAAGATATATACCCTCCTTGTCTGACAATTGAACCTACATACTTAAAAAAATTATATAGTCATGATAAGTGGGTCATCGCTAAAACTCACTTTCTGAATATCATAATCACTATGAATCCTCCATTCATGGGAAATTTTCAAACTCGCTTCTTCCAGAAGAGAGACAATCTCAAACTCATGTCTTCAGAATTTGTAAAAAGAAAAAGCAATAGACCCTTTAAAAACTCCCTACATTCTTGTCTAGGAATGCTATTCCTAATAATGTACGCCTCATCAGACATCTTTTCAACTTATGAAGAAATTAATACTCTCATAACAAAGTTTGTTAATAATGGTTTTCACAAAAAAAGACCTTGTTGCCTGCGTCTACAAATCATTAATGATGAATGATTGATCAAGCCTCAAGTTTGACCTTCAAAACTTGTTTCTTGTCTTACAACCAGAAGGACATATCTCTGATTTCATCCAGAACTAGTTTTCTCACTAAAAGTATGAGCGAATACTTCCTTTCTAAAAGGTAGTATCACTTTGTCTCTTTTTTCACTATTGAGGTAGTAGACCCATATTCTATGGGTCTCCTACCTCATAGAATATGGTGCCTAGGAATGGGTGGGCGCGCGCACGCACACAGAAAATTGCATGAGTCTTTTCTCAAGCCTCACAACATA
This sequence comes from Adiantum capillus-veneris, assembly GCF_014529385.1. Lineage (NCBI taxonomy): Eukaryota > Viridiplantae > Streptophyta > Polypodiopsida > Polypodiales > Pteridaceae > Adiantum > Adiantum capillus-veneris. The sequence continues at coordinate 40,046,808 of NC_140956.1, read as the reverse complement.
ACTGGACAGAAACAACATGGCTTAGAATTAATAAAAACTGTTTGTCAACACCTTACATCTCAATTTGCCCATCCATTACATGATCACACAGGTAGCTGTCACAATAATAACACATGTTTGGACGCTCTGCCAATGATAAGATACGGTTGGCTAAAAATACACTAAACTCCCTAGTTTGGGGTGAGTGCTTAAAATATCCTCTTAGTGGTGGGCCAAAATGGGGATACAAAAATATCTTACGATGTGGTAGAAACTGCGTTAGCAAATATAACCGCTCAAAAAATCCACACTTCATTAAATGTTGCACATAATAATACTGTGGCCCTAAGCCCAGGGCCGCCTTTACCATTGCCAGATGGATATTGTTCTGGAAATGTTCTTGACCCCAGAGGGTCACCCGTGTCACTCTATTTTGATAAGTCCACCATTTCATCTGCGCAACTGAAGTTCCTAATTGAGGGAATAGAAGACACTCATATTAGAGTATGAAGTTTCTCTTGATAGACTCACTTGACTACTGCAGATGGGCAATGGCTATCACTAATGCCTGATCTTGACTATAAGTCATAGATGATGAAGTATAAGGCACAGCTTAAGACAAGATATTGAAAAAACTAGTAAAATGTTGACTAAAACTCTTAAAAAATGCTCAATCTGTTACAATGCACTTTGGAGTATGATACTCTTGTCTTATATAGACCCACAAAGCAACCTCTACCTAGTGACTATCCTTACTAAAATCGCACATTACTTGATCACACTTGCTGGAATCTCGTAACACATTAACACACCTTGGTCTTTTAGCAAAATATATTTCCTAGATTCTGATCCAGCTGGCCATCCCTTATCAGGGTCTCTCTAGAAACGTCGGTGCTATGAATATTTTTGTCTGCGACCATCCAGATTCGGAGACTATACCTCATAAGACCTTTTTATGATAAATCAAGCCTCGCATCGACTAGGCTTAAATAACCTAACGAGTTTAAGTTGCTACTATTGGAAAAATACTAGGTTTCAGCTCTACATTACTATTTTCCTCTAGCTAAAAAAAGGCGTGGTTCTTTGAAGCATTGTTCTCAGAATTATTCAGCTAGTTTTTTTCTCCTTTCTAAAGACCCTAGATACTTTCGAATCTTTTGCCTCATATAATCTTAGATAGCTTGGCTATTTAACCCTCTTCAACATAAAAACTACGCATTCATATTTTCTGTCACACTCCAGCCTCTGCATGGCACTTGAACGTGCACGATACAGAGCTCGATTGCACACACTAGGCTTCACCAGATCTGGCGTTGATAAAATCCTAGATAACATGGGCTTTATGAGCTACGTCGACTGTAGGAAACGACGAGAAGAAAGCCTGCGATAAAGAGAGGGCTGCAAATTTTGGGTCCCTTCAGCTACAGCTCGGCACCAAACTCTATAAAACCCTCACACAATTGGAACAAGTGAGTATTACACTCACTTAGCATTGTTGCTCTGTGTTTTCAGCTTGTGTGTTCACCTTGTGTCTACCCTGTAAGAAGTTAAGACTGCAACATGCGTAAGGGAAAGGAAAAAATTGTGGGGGAGTCGTCCTCTTCTTCGAGTCTCCAAGTGATTCAGTTTTTGCATAAATTTGGCAAATGAAACTGTATGATAAGCGAGAATCATTGAGTGTATGTTTATGGCCCGGAAACCTTACCTGGGGATTTCAATAACATGGAATTTTTTTGTAGTTATACATTTCTAATGACCGCGATCAGGTATGTGGCATGCTGGGCTCTGTCGTGTCTTGAAAAATTATAGGCATACTGTAGGATTGAGCTGAGGAGCTCAACTCTATCTACTGGTGGGGGAATCATAAGAAAGAAACTTAAGTCTTTGACATTTATTTGATTGCTCCTAATAACTTTGAAGCCTCTTTTCTAAACTCACCACAAATGAAGCGGAGATGGTCTAATTATGTTTTCTTTATATATTGGAACATAGTTCATAGATTTTCTAGTATACACTATTAGAAAATTGTTCATAGTTTTCCTTTTATACACTAAAGCTTGTTGTTCTTCACTAATGGTCACCTCTAGTTCCTAACTTTGATGTGGAACCTACTGCTAAGTTTTTGGTTTTTATGACCTGGTATTGCATGATGGATAATGTGGCAATGGACAAAGAATTGTTTTGCTATAATAGATTGCTGGGTAGGGAATGGTCAAAGATTTTGGCCAACTATGGTACCTTCTCACTTGGTTAGTCTTATGACATGTAAGATGGCAACATACGATAATGATGGCTCCTAAAATATTGTTAATCGCATCTGTTCCTTCTGAGTTGACCATATACTTGAGCTACCTGGAAAATTATCTGAGTAATATTAATATAGGCATGAAGCCCCATCTGAGAATCCGATGCGTTACTATAGTTTAACATTACTCTTATTTGATGATATTTGAATAGTGAAGGATGGTATAAGGTTTGAATATTGATGCATGGTCAGACAATAAATCTCTATGCTGATGCAATAACATATTTTTCTTAATCCCTCCAGCTGCTATAACGTGCTTCTGGTCTTTTGGTCACCTTACTTGGGTAAGGTTGAAATAACGTGCTGAATGCTCTTGCTGTCTCAAGATGGGACAACTACATGGGTCAGCTCTGCATTAAAAAAACTTGCTTTGGATTAGCTTACTTAAGTCTTGAGCTGTATACTCTATAATTGCCGAAACAACTATTGACACCATCTGGTTTGAACAATGAAGTAGAGTATACTAACTTCTTTTATTGTTTTTTTTTTTGATAACCTATATTAAGGTATACTAAGTATGATATTGTTACCATAACCCATGTAGTAGATTATATGCATATGAATTTAGTTTGCAGAATTGGGATGCTACATGATTGTGGTATATGATACAAGTGAGGGAGATTGCCAAGAAGGCTTTGTCTGATTGAGGAGTCTACTAATGGGATGAGTTGTAGATGTTGTGATATGAGATTATGGAAATTTTAGGTATAAAAAATAAATGAGGGTTGTCCTCAAGCTGGTCATGATTGTAGTATTTGTAATCTGATACACTAACCTTTGATGTCTCTTATCTATCTATATTAGATGGACCACTGTATTATTGGGATGTAAGCTATGAATAATAGGCAACAACTTACAAAGTGCTCGAATGAATTCATATGGGTTTCTCTGGAGAGCTGGTGTGTATAGCAGGCAGGTAAGTGGGATTCCACATATTCATAACTACTATTGAGTAGCATTAGAGACCCTTCTGTTCTTTGAGCAGCATATGAGACTTTAGATACTCACACTAGGTAACCACTTACAACATGAGTACTTCACTTGGTTTCTATTCACTTCAATTCAAGTCTTGATGAAAGGGAATTCTGGGTTTGCCAGCATGAATAAGGTCTGATATACACTATCAAAAGGTAGTCTACACTGTGCTTGATATGATAATGGACCTAGAAGGTATGTCAAATGTCATTCCCTGTAAATGATATAATTTTGACTCTCTGCTTTGGAAATGGTAACCTAAAGCTGTAGGTGTATGGTACTGACACTGGTGTATGCTCTTTACTATCCTAGTCCTTGGAAGCGTTAAACTATAATTGACACTATAACGTGGTATAGAGGTGGTAGCATTCATGATGAGCTGGTTCCTTTAGGGCACTTCTTGAATTAAGTTTCGTTGCTATTAATATGTTAAATTATATTTACATAGCCTGAAGTAGGTCTTGTACTTCTGGCTAACTTGGGATCTTTCATATGGGGTGATAACTCGATGTACAGAGGACTGTGGCTCTATTTCGAGTTGATTTACTTGCCCTATCAAGGCTCTTTACCTACTATTATTTTGAATTGACCGCCTGAGTTTATAATTATAGATGGTGATGTCAAGAATGTATAGAGAGCCTGCTGTTTGCTCGCTAATTGTTGGATGTATGGCTGGCTAATATTTTGCAAAAGGTAACTGTTCTATGCTTTGAGCTGAGCTACTATGTCTTCCCTATTGTGAGCCTAGAATACACAGTTAGACTAGTGAGTTAATGCTAATATTGGTATGACCATTGGAAACATAGTTGTAAGACTGGGCTATGGCCTCTTGTGAATAAGATTAGGGCCCATGATATCGCTTCTCTTAAGGTTAGAATGCATGGGCATTCGTATCACCACTCCTGCCTTGAAAGATAGCTTACTATGGATATAGAGCTTTTGAAGCCATGCCTTGAAGCGATGCTAATCTGACATGTTACTTTTCTCACTAATGGACTGACACTACCTTTGCTAAGTTTGCTTTATATACCGTGTACAACCATCCAACCATCTGACATAACAACTGTCATGTTGAGATCTACCTTCTCTTGGGGGCGTTAGGGACCGTCTACTGATCATTAGGTAGCTTTGGTTTGTAGGATGAGTTAGCTAATGAAATGAAGTTGGTTGATAATGAGTCTAGATAAGAACTTCTTTTCTTTGCTATATAGGATACCAATATGGTCTACTTCTATGTGTCAGATTTGGTAAATATGTGGAGTTTCTGCTGTTAGATTATGCTACTAATAGTTGCAATTACGACATAAGAGTTGTGATTCTCCAATTTGAGACTAAATTCTTTTAGCACATATGGTTTCTTACTTTACGAACATTAGGTTGTTTTTTTTCACGGTGACATGGATAAAAACTGGGATGCCCATGCATCACCTGCATACAAAGCCAATGCTAACAGAATATTGTGTTGTTTTCTATGGGTGCAGGTGAGGGCTACCTTCTCTAATGAAAAACATATATTGTTCAGGAACATCTCTTCTGTCCTCTACCCACCACTGGGTTTCCCCTCATCTTTGTACAAAATTTATTTTCTAATAGCAAATAAATTATTTGTATAGATTCCTTTAAACTTGTCTAGAATTATTGGTCTATGAACAGGTAGTGTTCTTTTGTGAATATATATCTATTCGTCACTACTACTACACACACACACACACACACACACACACACACACACACACACACACACACACACACACACACACACACACACACACACACACACACACACACACACACACCAACTTCTTCTCATTTTATTGCCCCCCAAGTCTCCACAACTTATCAGAGCGCGTGTAGTATTTCGCTCAACGTGATGATGAAGCTACATAATGTGGATGAGAGCATGGGGTTCATGCTAAAGGGACATCATTTAAACAAGTTTTTTTTAGAAAAGCGTGGTCGCAATCTACTGGTTCTCTTCAAGCACCGACTATTACATATTCAGCAAGATGATGAAGGTGAATGCAAACAGGATCAGGATTTCAACTACTTCATAATGCCAGCTAAGCTGCTCCCTTGGAACCCTCCTTTGGATCTTCCTTTATCATCTATCCGTTAGAAGAGATCTTGTGTGTTCTAAACAAGAGGGTTCTAGACTAGTTTCTTTGAGGAAAACCTGGGAGTTGTCAGCCAAAACCCATAGCCTGTACAATCAAGCCATCCCTCATCATTTGTCTCTCCCAGGTTTTCTTCTAAGAAAACCTGGGAGTTCTCAACCACAACCCATCCCCTGTACAATCAAGCTGTCCCTCATCCCTTGTCTCTCTCAACCTATAGCGGTAGCAAGATCAATACCCTTTGTCCATATGACATCCTAACTATCAAGAAGAAAGACAAAATCTAGGCAACTATGATGGTAGATCGTAAAGTAAAAGCAAGCAGGAGTCTACACAATGATTGAGGTCCCACAAGAGATGACAATCAAGATCTAGCTTGTCATTATCAACATGGAAGGAGGAGGTTCTCCACGAGCATATAGCCAATCACATAGCTGTAAAAGTCATCATCTTCTTGAAACCTTGAATTTCTCTCCCTCGCAAGCAAGGTCTCCTTTGACCTACTCATTCATAAAACTTTTTGAGGATTGACCTCAACCACACAACATGATACTATACTATACAACACTATTGTAATCTTTTGTAGTTATTTAAACCTATCAAAGTAGCATCATGCTCTTTGTCCTAAGATCTTTGATCTCCTAAGAGATCTCCAATTTTATATATTCAAAACTAACCCCACTTGCACCTCACATGCTAGCCATGATGATGACAATTCAAAGAGGTTCTCCACCCTATGCCTTTTCCTAATCGCTATCAATTTAGAATTACAAGAGTAGCTCCAAAAGGTCTAGTTCAGAAACTCATCGCTATCGATCTTTAGATGGTGTATTTGTTAATGGTTTCTTCTCTCTTGATCTGCTGGCGTAGCACTGTGCTCTAGGAGGTGCATCTCCACGTGCTCTCTTGATTTCTCTTGCTCTTTGTCTCTCTCTTATTGTGTATAGTTTGGATAATATGCAAGTATGGTTAGGAGGTACGTAATCTATTGTTTTATGCCATGTAGTATGCTGTTTTTAGTATTTTGCAGGGACTGCCACGTCTCTGTTTGTAGCACTGGTATTAAAGCCTGCTACAAACAGATGCGTGGAAGACCTTGCAAAATAGAAAAAATACATACTGCAAGCCATAAATCGACAAAACTGTATACCTGGATAATGGCACAAGCCCATAATCATTAGGAAAGAAATGGACTCATTTTTGGGCCTTTCAACTCTAGTGAGAGAATGCTCCTTAGCCAATAGGAAGAAGGCTAACGTTACGTTGAAAAAACATTTTTTCTCATTTTGAAAATGTCTATGAAAACCATTTTGGTGAAATTGTCACTATCATCAGAAAAGTAAGGCGCTTGATAATGACATCTGGCACAAGCGCCGAACGCCTTTTTATGACCCGTTGCTGCTATCCTATAAAGTGAAGTACTTGTTCTTGTGCATCTCGCACAAGTATCAATCACCTTTTTATGAAATACTCGCAATTTGAAATCGAACAGACTGTACTTGATAGTGATTGATAGGTACTATTTAAGACTACGAAGGAGTCAGAACCAAGCAAATAGGGGTGCTTGAGGGGTCTCTGGGACCTCTATTCGCTTGGTTCTGACCTTATGAGGCCCTAGGATTAAGATATAACACTTTTTAAGCCCATGGATGCATCCGGAACGTCCAAAAACCATAGGATAGATCTTTAAAACGCTGAAATCTGACGTCTCTAGCTCAAGATATAGCATTTTTAAGCCTAGGGCCTCATGAGGTCAGTACCAAGCGAATAGAGGCCCTTGAGGATCGAGGTCAGTACCAAGCGAATAGAGGTCTGACCTCTATTCGCTTGGTACTGACCTCTATTCGCTTGGTACTGACCTCGATCCTCAAGGGCCTCTATTCGCTTGGTACTGACCTCATGAGGCCCTAGGCTTAAAAATGCTATATCTTGAGCTAGAGACGTCAGATTTCAGCGTTTTAAAGAGCTATCCTATGGTTTTTGGGCGTTCTAGATGCATCCGTGGTCTTAAAAAGTGCTATATCTTAATCCTAGGGCCTCATAAGGTCAGAACCAAGCAAATAGAGGTCCCAGAGACCCCTCAAGCACCCCTATTCGCTTGGTTCTGACTCCTTCATAGTCTTAAATAGTACCTATCAATCACTATCAAGTACAGTCTATTCGAATTTAAATTGCGAGTATTTCATAAAAAACGTGATTAATACAAATCTAAATCCAATTTCAAATATAATTCCAAATCCCAATCACTTTTATTATATACTCGGGTTAACAAAATCATACTAATGACAGTGGGGGGACTAGTCACTGCAGCATGATTTGGGAATTGGTGTTGCCTCAACCGGAAAATCTGCACCAATGAGATGTGCTGCCTAAATCAAAGAATTTGCACTAATGCTGCCTAAATCGGTGGATCTGCATTCAATATTGTTTAAAATAGTGAAATTGCAATTTGTTGGTGTGCTGCCTAAACCGACGGATCTGTACATATAACTGGTGTTGCCTAAATCGATGAATCAACACGAGGATGAGCATTTACACATTGCCTAAATCGCCAAATCTGTGTGTACGTGACCAATGGACTAGACAAGACATAAAAGAGAAAAATATGTACTATCTATTTGACACCACTTTGGAGTATAGGAAAGTACTTACAAATTTTTGTTTTGGTCATCGCATTGGCCGATAGCTATACTAATATTGTGAACTTCTTCAGGCCAACAAGGTATGCTCGCAAAGTTATGAGAGCGAGCGAGAGGATTCCCCCGTCTGATTATCCTTGAGTTTGGAACGCTCTTCTAGATGCTTGTGGCAAAAAAATGTGAATATGAAAGAAATGTAATGTTACATTGCGTGAGGTAATGGGGAACGTTTATGCAGTTGCTTGTAGCGAGGGGTGCCCGATGGCGTGCGAACAGGATGGTAGCATCCATGAGAGAGAGAGAGAGAGAGAGAGAGAGAGAGAGAGAGAGAGAGAGAGAGAGAGAGAGAGAGAGAGAGAGAGAGAGAGAGAGAGAGAGAGAGAGAGAGAGAAATGAAATGAAATTTTATATTAAACATCTTCAAAAGGGCAAACTTACATATGAGACCAAGCTGATTGATACAATCCTTGTGGATCTAATCCAATGCCTGGGCACAAAAATAAAATTAAGTAAAGTGAAATGTTGAAAACACAATATTAATGCCGACCATTCCATCTACAGAGACCCTCCATGACTGCACATTAGTAGGACATAGAAGATTGGATGATAGAGATCATCAACAACGATAGCAAAGAGGAGAAGACCTGACCCTACAAACAATATTTTCATACCATGGATCATAAGCACCGTGAATAATCATAGTACGCTAGGGGCAAAAGAAAAAAATCCCTCTCAAGATGCATCAGGCCTTGATATTCTAACAATGATGGCCATATGAGGGCTCTGACCAGATACACTTATAGCTACCACAACACAACTGACTGTTACCTCAATTATTAGAATGCAGATATCACGATGTAAGCATTTTTCTATTAAAAAGGAGATATTTTTTCATCTTTTCACTATTTTCATGAACCATTGGTCAAATAACGTAAGATTATCTCATTAGCAATACTATAATGTAACTCCATTTGCACTTTGGTGCCTTTGCGAGATTATTTTCAATATTCAATTATGTCATAACTCCCATTGTTTCTAATACTCTTTCACCGACGGTTAAGATTATTTGAGGTTAGGTACTTATTCTTATGTTACAATTAGATACCAAACCCCTTGCATCCCGAGTCTTAATTTTTGCAGATTCAAACAGGAGCTCATTAATCATCATATAATGGGTATTTAGTGTGCAATTAAATTGTCTAGAGTATTTAGTGTGCGATTAAGTTGTTATTGAATTTAACAAGAAATCACCTTTCGTACTTTGTCTTTGAGTAACACTTTTATAGATAATGCTACCATATCAGAGACTTTCCAAGTATGAAATTTCTCAATACATTCTGATAATATCTCTCTAGCAAAAGATTTCAATTATCCCTGATAAGTAAGCTCTCTCTATGTATCTTTAGACCTAAATACAATATTATCAATTCACCACCCAAGTGCTTATTCCACCTATTTTCTCATCTTAGCATCTCCAAAATCCCTCACCCTTCACAACATCTCCTTATGCAAGAATCCTCCATTTTAATATTGGTTTGATAAATTAATGCTTATTCACCGATTTAGGCATCACGTCTCATTGGTGTACATTCCTCAGTTGAGGCAATATCGATCACATAATCATGCTGCAGTGGCTGGCCACCACTGTTTTTAGTATGATTTTGTTACTCGGGTATATAAAATGCAATATATGTTGGATTTGGACTCATATTTGGAATTACAACTGGATTTGGAATTGGAATCGGTATATGATGATTTTTTGTCGCGACAGTGTTTATGAATTTGGACTTGAGATTTATGTGACCAATGATATCGTGATTCATCAGGGTATGACATTCACTACTTATTCTAGTGGTATGGGACACTAGAGTAGATGGATGCAAGGAATACAGCTTAAGGATAGTATGAACGTTGTGAATGCTTACAATGCTACATTAGATCAAGTTAATGTATATGTTTCTTTTAAATGATCAATGTTTTATAAGACTAATTCTCTTTTTATGGTGCACAAATTAAAAAAATATGCATGCTTAGAATCATGTTTGTGTTGAAGACGTCTCTCAAACACCAAGTAGAAATTGTCAATCTACTTTGGAGTTATGATATGGACTAAAGAGCATACATGCTTCCAGCAACTACGTCTCCCAAGAGCCAAATGGACTAGTCATCCATCTTGGAATGATGTTGTAGGGTAAAAAGGGATCCTCTACCCGCTAAGAAACACCAACTAATGACTAAGGATTTATCTCTTCTACCTCATAGTCGAGGACGACTATGATTTCAAGAGAGAGGTAATGTCATAAAATCTAATATCTAACTAACTCAAATGATGTTCTCATATTAAATTGATCATTTGATGTGGGAGAATGAACAGAGAGTTAGAATATAGAAATGTGCTTATGGATTTATCTCGACATGGGGCCAAAGTAAATGGGTCCAAATGAGAGATGGTATGTCAAAGAGCAATGCTAGCTAATGGAGCTTGAAAGACCTTAGGGTTAGTTTCATTAAAGACCTCCAATGGTTAGTGTAAATGTCCTTAGACCTTACGCAAGCTAGGTTGTGCTTGAGGTGGGGACCCGGCTCAAGCTTGAGGTGCTTGTCGTGATTGCTGACTAAGGTACTTGAGGTGCTTGCCGTGGTTGCTGAGGTGCTTGACGTGCTCTGTGACTAAGGTGCTTGAGGGGATTGAGGTGCTCCATGACTAAGGTGCTTGAGGTGCTCCGTGACTAAGGTGCTTGAGGGGCTTAAGGTGTTCCAAAAGTCAACCAACATCCCTAATCATGGGGGGGCGAGCCCAAATTGTAGGGGAATGAGAGAGAACACACACACACACACACACACACACACACACACACACACACACACACACACACACACACACACACACACACACACTCACTCACACACAAGGCAAGCCTTGTCTAAAAATCAACAAGGACACATGTCAAGTTCCTCTCCATGTTGCCCTCATAAGGTGCCTAAAGCCTATTGGTTGGCCTCTCAAGGGGTCCAATGATAATTTAGCTAATTAAATTATTTTTTTATGCATTTATCAAGTCCTCTCTCTCAAAGGGGAAAGGGGGACACTTGTCCTAAGGGTAGCATGGCTGCTCGATATACACTATGCATGTGATTGGCTAGGCTTGTAGGGGTCCAATCAACTTCCAACATGAGCTACAAGGGGGGGGTTGACTAAGGAAGCTAGGAGTGTGGGTATACTCCCTCTCATACACACACTCACATGCTCATTCTCACGTGCAAGAGCTCCGTCTCCTTCTCCAAGCTTGTTGAGAAGTTGAGAGCCTACACCAACACTCTTGGCTATGGAATGAAAATCCAACCAAGAACCATGCTTCAATGCTTAAGCTTGCCATCTTCATCATCATCATTATTATTCTATTATGCTATGCTATGCAAGAAGAGTGATGATAAGTGAGGAACTATCTCTTTCTCATATGTTACTTCTTCTTCCTCTTCCTGACCCTCATTTCCCGCTAGCTCTCTCCACCTTTGAAGGCGTTTGAGGCCTTGGGACTGAGGCCGGGGATGGTTAATGCTTTTACAAAGTTTATGTTATGCTTGTGATGCATGAAGCTTTACATCTTCATTGCATCACCTAGGTCACAAGGAACACAAAGATCGTATGGTACCAAGTCTCTTTTTATGGGAGAATCTAAAATACAAAAGCCTATTGGAGGGGGGACATAAATCCGGTCCTCAACATTTGCCATGTTCTCTAATTCTCTCTCTTGCAAAAGTATTATTCATGCCAAGTTAATTAATTATAATGGCTATGTCGCTACCGCTAATTAAGTTCACCCGCTATGTTCTCAAAGTAGTCTCATAAAAATGCTCACTATAATTCTCTTAATTCCGCTATTCTCAATGTTCATAGGCCATTTCCATTACATGGGCTATCTCGACAAAGTTTAAAATAAAACGTCAACAATAATAACCAACACGGCCCATGAACCTTTGAACTCCTTTATAGTTTGTAGGTGATGGTAAATTAGCAATGACTTTCATTTTGCTTTCATCTATGGAAATCTCATTTTTGGACACTATATGTCCTAAAATGACTCCATGTCTAACCCAAAATTGGCATTTGAAAGGTCTAATGAGATGCGATACAATCTGTACCTTTCAAACACTTTCCGTAAACAAATGTTCTTTTCACAAAGAATAAATACAAAGGTCATCTAAAAGAGCTTTGCAAAACTCCCTTAAATATTACCTAAAAGTAGTGCTTATTAATCTTTGGAATGTAGCCGGGGCATTAGTTAAGAAAAAATCCATAACACAAAATGTGAACACTCTGAATTCAATTATATAAGCAATTTTAGCTTGGTCCTCTAGCCCGATTGTGATTTGATTGTAACCAGAGTACCCATCTAAAAGCTATAAGATTCGTTCCCTGAACTCTCTCAAGCTCATGTTCCGAACATGGCAAGGGGTAATGGTCTCTTCTAGTGGCAGTATTAACCTTCTTGAGATCCACGCACACTGAGATTCCCATTCTTTTTTGGCACAATAACTATTGGAGACACCCATTCTGAGTGCTCAATAGGGTATATGAATCCACATGATAAAATTTTTGAGTTCTTCCTAAATAATCTTTGCATACTTAGGATTCATTGGGTAGGGTCTTTGTTGGATTGGCCCTAGTAATGCTAATCATTGGAATTGTATGCTGCACTATGGAAGGTGGAACGCCCTTCATGTCATGGTATGTCCAAGCAAATATATCCTTGAATTCCTTGAGGAGATCCTTAAGTACATATTTCTCAATCTCTGTCAGGTCTTGGGCAATGAAAATAGGTTTGGAGTCCTCACCTGGGTCTGCTAACTCTATTTCTTTAACTATCGCCGGACCATCATAAACTCCATTACTTCCATTAGTAGGTGTTCTTTGGGCCTTTGTATACACAACCTTACGCTCCTCCATGGTGTAGGATTTGAAATGATCAGGTGTAGGGTGTAAGTCCGTGGGATCTTGTTGTGTTTGGACTGTGATTTTGCTTCCACTTCCCTTAGTTGTTGAGCTAACTCTCGATTTTGGCATCTCCTTACAATATGGCTCAACTTTGGATTCTCTGCGGTCTCTAACTGTGCAATGTCAATGGGCTGTGGGCTGCACCACATGACGCTTTGAAGGTGTTCACCCCAATTATCTACCAACTTCCAATGTGCATCACATGCCCCCATATAATTGAGCCATTCTGTGGTAGACTTCTTTTCATTTATCCTAGCACATACATTGGCTCGATATCATCACCTCTTATATTGCTTACTCCTCTTGTCTAATTTTTTATTATGGCCAGTCTCCAGTGCAGAGTCGCTCGATGAATCGCTACTTGTGTCTTCTCCTCTCTAGGATAGATTGTCATCTAGGATACCAATGGGCCTTGAATGGTTTGTCATCAAATTTGCAACAAGATTTAACTCAGATTCTTTGTCCTCAGAGTCAATTTCAATCAATGATTCCGACTTTGAAACGTGTGGGCTATAGTTTTTTGAGACACTACTGGTTCCAATGTGAGTCAAGCCTTCATTTGGTAGGTCATCAAAAGCTATATGCATTGCTCCTATCATATTTAAAGGTACGAGTTGTGGCACTTTTTCCCCGTCAGGTGTTACCCAAGTCTTCCCTCTATTTTTCCAAGTGTCTATGGTTGCCGCTATGTGGACCTAGTCCACGTTGTCAGACTCAGCCATTCTAGGCAGAACATCCATATAAGGAGAATCTTCTCCAACATCAGTGTCCTTTTTACACGTGTAACAATACTGCAATGGGGCCGAGTGAATTGTGGTGTTAGATCGATGGTCAATTATAAATTTGTTTCCTAGAGGATGTGCTTGACCAGTCACAAGATCAACTCGAATGAAGCATCTTGGAACTGTAAGTAGACGTGGTTTTTAGACCAGTCATGCACCATTTTTTCTTCCCTCATGAAAGGACGTTTTAATATCATCTCAGATGACATAGTGTGCTTGGAAAAATCCATAACAATGAAGATGTGCCTTACCTTGTGTCCAAGAACCTTGATCTTGAGATCTTCTAGCATCCCAATAGGTTTAACAATGGTCCCATGGCCATCTTTATCACTATGTTTGTAGTCCTAAGGTGAGGTCTACCCAGATTCCCATCAATTTTTAGTTACAATGCTAATCCCAGCACCCACATCATGGATTCCCTTCACCATTAATCCTTTGGTAGGGTCGCATTGGATTCATTACCTTCAAAGTACTGTCCCAACTTGTTAACAGGTATTTCAACAGCAGAGTTCCCATATAGATTGGGTTATGGATCTAAGGTTTCCTCCTCTACTGGCACTTCATTAGACCTATATATCGGTACAAATGGTGGTTACCCGACCTTCAGTTCACCATTGAAGAAATCTCAAAGAGCTAGTAATAGCTTGGGGTATCCATATAGTTTAGATATGATGGTGGTTCTAACTTGTGAAGCCATGAAATCCATCAATTTGGCAATATTTAACGGAAGTTTTTGGGCTTCAGTCCCTTGGCATGGGGAAGGTGGAATCTCCATTTCTTCAATAGGGTCAAGTAATCCCTCTGTAGAGAAACCTTTTTAACAATAAAGTATGAAAATAGGCTTGGAAATGTGGTTGACAATATGCAAAGAATACAGAGCGCTAGTGTGACAACAAGTGGGAATTGCAGCGCCTCAAGCAGAAGTTTTCAGCAGACGTAGGCCATGAAAGAAAATTGCTCTCAGGTCAAGGATGACCCCTTTCAGATGTAGCCATGCGAAATTTGGTTGAGTTCCATGCAGGTTTTTCTTATGTGCAAGGAGTGATTCCACGCTAGCTTCAATTCTCATCGCTTTTTCATGGAGTGGTCATCCGAGTTCCCTCTCATTGATGGTATATTGGCTATCCTACTTCCCTCTTAAATAAAATCTATTGAATTTGGGACTCGATATCTAATTGTTTCTTTGAACTTCTCATTGAAGTTGAGGACTTGAAGTCGAAACTCGAGAGTTGAAGAACCAGAGTTCAAAAGTGTAATGAACCTTGAGATTCTCTTGGACGGTTATGATGACCCTCATAATTCAACTTCTCTTCTCTTCTTAGCCGCAAATTGGCTTCTTAATCAAATGTAAATATGCTAGACACAAACTTACACACACACACACACACACACACACACACACACACACACACACACACACACACACACACACACACACACACACACACACACACGTGCGTGCACATGATAAAACAACCCGGATAAGAAGAATTTCCAAGATGGTGACAAAATGAATAGCTTATTTTGAATATATTATAAAGTAAACGTGTGCCAATTTTAGGCCCCTTTTTACAAGCATGCAATTCTCATCCACATATTACAAGAGGTGCTTCCCATGAGCATTATTTCTAAACTACCATATTCAAACCTAAGCTATGTACAAGCTAGATTATTGTGTGGCAACCATGACAACAACTATGACAAAATGTGAAACTACTCTGTAAATCTCCTTCAACTCCAATCTACAATGCAATCGTCCACCTATGAGTCAAACCACTACCCACAAGAACGACATCCAAGTATTCGATCATCCACCTATGAGTCAAACCAATAATCACAAGAACAATAACCAAGTATAAAAAAATCTAGCTATCCCAATTTTCACGATGACGTTAAACCACACCATTACGGTGATTTTGTAGGTGTCCTAAATCAATCACTCATGAGGGTGGATTAAATCATAACAAAGGCATCCTATTTTCATTTGATGCATTGATGATAATCTTACCTATGTTAATTTGTAGATGGATTTTAACTTTTTATCTTTCTATTATAGCCCCTTTGGAAAGTGGTGGTGGTCTTTTTCTGTCTCTTATTGTCCCTATAAATTAATTGTTAAATCTAAGAGTCTTTTTTTGCAGCTAGTCTTGAAATATTTTCATATCAAAGGGGAGAAAAATTACATGGGTATACCAACATGCAAGAATGGGATTTTTAAGTTTCAAGGCATCGGTTATTAATGAAAAGAGAGAGATGGACCTACACATTAAAACTCCACCCAACCATTTCTCAGCTTTACACCTATCAAGATGGCCCATATGGAGACTATGAAGCTTTTTTTGGGATGTTCACAGTTAATCTTGGTGCATTTCTTGTTTCTTTTGTGAACCTTAGAGGATATCTTGTTCTTTTAAAATTGTTTACCACACTTTATATATTGAAATGGGTCAAAGATTGTGAGTGCATGTGTACGCGGATGCGTGTGCGCACGGTGCAGTGCGATGCGTGCAAGGATGTGGAGAAGCACGAGACGTTGTGGGTGGAGTAACCTCTCAAAAACTAATAAGTGAGGAGCTCCTTATTTTTCATATAGAAAGAATAAGGGTATATACACACGGTGGGCGGGCGACCGAACACCGGACGTTTGACCTCAGGCAAAAGCGCAGTGCCTTTACCCCAACAATCTTCCACTTAAAGGTGATTGTCGATAAGTGAGACCTGCTAGCTAAATTACTAGTATGTACAAGAAAGTAAATGAGAGACTCTCTCAACTATGCCCATTGGCTCATTCTATCGATCACACAGTCGTGTCGGCTTGAGTGGTAGGTGAGCGTGCATACCCACGCTAGAGCCTGCATGTAAATCCCGCAGAATACTCTGTATGATCTACAAAACTCCACTATGCATCATGCTAGTGTCAATCATCGCACGATTGACAACCCCTATTGCAAATGCTCCCACTGCAGCTGCTAGGTCCGTTGACACTAGTAAGTAGAACATGAGATACCCAAACACTAACAAAATCTATGAAAACCTGGTTGTACTCGCCTTCCCTACACTATCTGCAATCACTGCATCATCAAGACTACCCATCACGTATGGATGTATCAACGTCGACATTGGGAAACCTATGTCCTTCTCACCCATAGGAAAAACTGTGCATCCTGGCACCAACTCATCAGCCTCTAACATGAGCATATCAAAGAACTCCATGTCTATCTCAGATTTGTCTGTGTCTCCAGGGAGCAAACCTGCTCTACATCTGCCTGCACAAAGTTTGAAAACACCTGTTGTGTCTCACTAGAGCACTGTCGCTCTCTCTCTCTGTCTCTGTAGAGTCTACTGGCACGTCATGCATACCTAAATTCTTTGTCTCGTGAGCATGGTGGAGCTCACCTGCAAAAGAGACACGTCTCATCTCTTGCTCAAAGCATGCCAGCAACAAGACTGAGACTACGCCGTCTCAAATCTCAGACACATGCATAGGATATACCAGGCCGTTGCGGGCTCCTCTGGCAATTACTAATGAACCGCAATGCATCTAGAAAGACTTCTCTCTAAGCAATATCTAACAACCAAAGTCTGCTAGCGATCTCATTGAGATCAAGCTCTATCTCAGCTCAGGAATGTAGCGCACATGTTGTAGCGTATATGATGCACCACCGAGCAAAGACAAACATACGTCTCCTATACCCTCTATGTCAAACTCCAAACCATTGGGCAAGTGCACACAACCAAGTCTCCCACTACAAAATGTGCTAAACCACTCACGACATGGTGTGACATGGAAAGCAACATAGCTATCTAGTAACCACTGTGGAGAAAGTTTGCTATCCATAGGCATATTTGCAAGAGGTACACTCGAGGCAAGCATGACATCACCGTCACTGCCATAGACTACCACTAAAACTGCCTCTCTAGCATGTGTCAAAGCCGTATCTACATCTCGCATACATCTCCGCCAACTGTCTCATACGTTTGAAACAACGGCGCCTGATGTGTCATGTGTGACCACAATGCCAAGAACACAAGTATCAACAAGAATGAGACCGCCGTCTTTCACTGTCACACAGGTCTATTGCCATAAGTGAACGCCAAAATGGCAACAAAGTGGGAGGTCACTCGAGCACTATACAATCATGAAACCATGACCAATTGCATCAAAATCGATGCTTGCATATGCATAAAATAGCTCCACAAGCAAGCATAAACTAGGACAAACTGCTCGATCGAGCGTAAAGCGTATAACCATATTAAGAGGAGTTGTGTGTATTGAGAGGGTCGAGATCAACCGCAGTGGTGTGTGCATGTTGGTGTGTGAGGATCTTGTCAGTGGTAGGTGCATTGGGCGAAGTGCATGCACGGTCTTGTTAGTGTGAATTGTCTTTTTTGAAGGTGTTTTTGAGAGGACAAGGGTGCTGTGAATATTTTGAGCTATATAGGGGCCACACTGTGTGTGTGTCGGGTGTGTTCCCCATTCCCCTCTCCAATGTTAAATTCTACGCATCGATGCTTGGATAGGTTTTGCCCCAGCTAAGTGCCTTAAATATATCAGCATCAGCTAGAACATGCTGATGGATAAACATGTTCATTTTGGCTTAGCCATAACAAAAAAAAAACATGTGTTTGCATGCAAGATAAGGTTTTTGCTTTGCCACCCGATTCATGAAGTCTGGGCATGTGCACGATAGCTCCTTACAACTGTGGACATTGTATAACCGGACATGAACATCTTCACCGTGGGTCTCTACTTTGAAGATCTCTTCAACACCATCTACTCCACATATCTCCTCTACCACCTTCGCCTTCAGCGCTAGCGCTAGGCTGATCTTGCGTGCAACATCTCCAAAACTGGAAGACCGATATCGTATGCGCACACCATCCTGCATTGTGGCTTGTGTACTACCTTGAGGAGTGACTGTATCATCTGACCTGATAGGAGTATTGGTCTGCTTTTGAGCAAGAGCAATTGCATTGCAAGAGAGTTTCCTTTATTGCTAAACTCCACTTGATACCCCATTCAAACAATATTTGCAGCTTGTCACTAGTTAGGTTGGTGTCCACATGCACGGGCCAAATGTGTGGTGGACGTTGAGACTGTGGCTCTATGTCGTGGTCTACTATGTGGCAATGCAAGGCCTGATCTGGACAAAACCAAAATCACTACCGTACCACACCTTTGGGATGTTGTTGGTAACTTTCAAAAGAGGCTTGAACCTGCAATATTCTAGCCCCAACTTTGCCCTCCTCTTAGCATGCCCCTACACGTGAGTGTGCTACCTTGCGGCATTTGTCATATAGCCCACATTACCTTATTTACCTGATGTGCTTTCTTGCACAAAGTTAATCTTATGGGGCTTGCCACACTTCTAACAATCTTTGCTAACCAAGTTGTACTCTGGCCTGTGTGATGCATCATCTTCCACATTAATAATTTCACTTGGTCTTTGCTTCCGTCGTGACGTCTCCTTATCCCCTATCAGTGGAGTGTTTGCTTAATAAATTGGAGTGACCTTAGTAGCCTCATTCACCGTCCTTATTACTTGATGAGGACGACTTACGTGGTGTTCATTAAGATTTTGTATCGGTGGGACCTTCCCAATGTGTTTTCCACGATTGTACAAAATGGTCTTTGTACTCTGTAGAATAGAAATTGCTAGGTCGATTGTGCATGCATCATACAACGAGTTGTAATGGAAATGTCCTATGAACTTTGAGAATAGTGCAATTAGGAGAATTAAAGAGAACATTTTTGTGAGACTACTTTGAGAACATAAACTTATTTAGCAATAGCAACTTAATCATAGTACTTAAGTAACTTGGCATGAACAATACTTTTGCAAGAGAGAGAGAGTTTAGAGAACTTGACAACAATTGAGGACCGGATCTATGTGGAGCCGGTCCCCCATCCAATAGGCTTTTGCATTATAGATTCTCCCATCAAGAGAGACTTTGTACAATACAATCTTTGTGTTCCTTGTGACCCGGTGATGCAATGAAGATGGAAAGCTTCATGAATCACGAGCATAACGTAGACTTTGTAAAAAGCATTAACCACCCCCAGCCTCATATCCCAAGGCCTCAAACACCTTCAAAGGTGGAGAGAGCTAGCAGGGAGTGAGGGTAGGAAAGAGGAAGAAGAAACATTCATAGAAGAAAGAAATAGTTCCTCACTTATCATCACTCTTCTTGCTAGCATACATAATAGCATAGTAATGAAGATGGAGAAGATGGCAAGCTTAAGCATTGAAGCATGGCTCTTGGTTGGATTTGCATGCCATAGCCAAGAGTGTTGGTGTAGGCTATCAACTTCTCTACTAGCTTGGAGAAGGAGATGGAGCTCTTGCACTTTGCACTTTAACACACAATGTGTGTGTGTGTGTGTGTGTGTGAGGGAGAGTATCCTGCAAGCATGCCCCTCTCCTTGCTTGGGTCGACCCCCTCTTCTAACTCAAGATGAAAGCTCATTGGCCTTCCCAAGCCTAGCCAATCACAAGCTTGGTGAATATCAGGCAACAAGGGTAGCCTTGGAACAAGTGTCCCCCTTTCCCTTTTGAGAGAGAGGACTTGATAAATGCATAAACAATTAATTAAATTAACTAAATTATCATTGGACCCCTTGGGAAGCCAACCAATAGGCTTTAGGCACAACATGAGGCAACATGAAGGGGAGCTTGACATGTGTCCTTGTTGCCTCCTTGGTCTAGGCTTGCCTTGTGTGAGGGTGTGTGTGTTCTCTCTCATACCTCTTCTTGTAGGGCTATCCCCCTCAGTTGTAGGGATCTTGTTGACTTTTGTGACACCTCAAGCCCCTCAACCTTGGGCCCAGTTCCCACCACAAGTTCGGTCCTTAAGCCCCTCAAGCTTGGGCCGGGTTTCCACCTCAAGTACAACCCTAGCATCTCAAGCATGACAAGCACCTCAAACATCTTAGTCATCAAGCACCTCAAGCATCTCAGTCATCAAGCACGATAAACACCTCAATCTTGGACCAAGTTCCCACCTCAAGCACAACCCTAGCTTGCCTAAGGTCAAAGGACTTTTAACACTAACCATTGGAGGTCTTTAATGAAGCTAACCCTAAGTTATTTAAGCTCCATTAGCTAGCCTTGCTCTTTGAAATATCATTTCTCATTTGGACCCCTTTACCATTGGCCCCGTGTTGAGCTAGACTTGTAAGCACATGTCTATATTCTAACCCTTTTTCTTGTTTATTGTCCCACATTAAATGATCAGCTTAATATGAGAAAATCATTTGGGTTGGTTAGATTTTGGATTTTATGACATTACCTCTCTCTTGAAATCATAATCGTCCTCGACTATGAGGTAGAAGAGATAAAGCCTTAGTCATTAGTCAATGCGGGTAGAGGATCCCTTTTTACCCTACGACATCATTCCAAGATGGATGACGAATCCATTTGGTGCTTGGGAGACGTAGCTGTCGCAAGCACATCTCCTCTTTAGACCATTTCATTCTTGCAAGTACAGTGAAAAATTCTACTTGGTGTTTGAGAGACGTCGTCATCACAAACATGATTATAAGCATGAATCAAATTTAAATTTGTGCACAATAAAAAGAGAATTAGTCTTATAAGACAAAAACATTGGTCTTTTAAAAGAAACATGTACATTTGCTTACTCTAATGTAGCATTGTAAGCATTGACAAGGTTCATACTATCCTTAGGATGTATTCCTTGCATCCATCTAGCATCTTCAAAAGGATAATTTTTGAACTTAATAAGATACCGTCGAATAATCTTACCATATTGTAGTATGTTGTCTTCATGCCAAAGGATAGCTTTGGGTTGTAGCACCTCTTCTTGGTCTTTAATTTTGGGAGGGGCTTCAATGATTGGTTCACTTGGTGGCTCTCCTTTGTAGGGCTTAAATAGGCTCATTTTGACCTTTTCATTTATCTTTGCTAAAGCTTATCTTGCATCTGTCCATAATGTTCCAATGCCCTCATCCTATCCAAATGAACCTCTTGTAATTGTAAGAGCCTCTCTTTGAATGCATCACTGGACTGCCCAAGAAACTTCTCTAACATCTTGACTGTAGGCAACTCTACTTCCACAGGCAATAGTGCTTCCTTTCCATATACCAAATGAAATGGAGTAAACCTTGTACCTGTCTTTACCGAAGTACGGTAAGCCCATAATGCAGTAGGCAATTCCAAATCCCAATTCTTTCCTTGGTGCTCTATTACTTTCGAAAGAATTTGTACCAACTCTCCATTGAATCTTTCATTTAAGCCATTACATTGTGGATAATAAGGAGTGGCATACTGGTGCCTAATCTTCATCTTCGCGCATAAAAAGTCTAATAGTTTAGCTCTAAATCCTGGCCCCTTATCTGAAAGTAGCTCCAGTGGCACCCCAAACTTGCAACATATTTCATCGTACACAAAGTTTTCCACATCCTTCGCAGTGATTTGTTTTAATGCTATAGCCTCTACCCATCTAGAGAGATAATCCATTGCAGTCAAAATATAGCTTTTGCCCTTGCTTGTGATAGGTAATGGGCATATCGCATCAATCCCCCACTTTTCAAACACATCAAATGCCATAATAGTTTTTTGTGCAAGGTGATCTTTAGAGAAAAATATCCACCACATGCGTCTTCATGATTCTCTTCCAACACTCTATAAAGCTGCTCCCGCCAAGGTACACGTCTCAACATGAGATCAACCCCTTTCATGTACAAGACATCACCAATCAATTTGTACTTGGATGCTCTACGCACAAAACCATACTTTTTAAACTTCTGAATATCCTTCGGAATGATTCCTATTAGCAAAAACTCCTCTTCTTGAGCCAAACTTTCCCGGCCATGATAAAGAGGTAAATTAGTCCTCAACACAAATAGCTCCCTAATCATGCTTTGAGCTACTTCATGTGCCTCTCCATTTAGAGCACGTTCAATGTGTTTGATGCTCCATGCTTTGAACTTTTTTAACAAGCCTTTAATGCTGAAACACATTTTCTTCAATGAGGTGTGCTTGCTCTTCCACACACCCAACACTTGCTTCACAACTAACAAGGCATCACCTTTTATGCTCAACCTTCTAATCCCATGCTTCAAAGTAGCATATTCAGCCTCATTGTTACTATGAGCATCCAATTTGAACCCTCTCTTGCATACTAGCTTCCCCTCTGGATCGTAAAGTGCTATTCCCCCTGAAGCCGCATCATGGCTCTTTCTGTATGAGCCATCAAAGAACAACACATGTGCATTGCTGATTTGTGGCACTTCTTCAACTACCCTTCTCACCACCTCTTCCTTAACAAGAAGGGGATTCTCCTTGTAAGTCAACAAATCAGCTAGGGTAGCTCTTTTACTGTCTTCCACTAAAATAGAGAACTCAAACTCTTGCAGCTCAATTACCCATTTCTTGACCACATTTGACATGTTAGTGCCATTAATTAATTGTGTCAAAAAGGCATAACTCGTTAAAAAAACAAAAGGTCGTGGTAGCAAGTAGTGAGGAAATCGTCAACAGGAAAATATTAAACTGGCCATCACTAGCTCTACTTCCAACAATTTTCTTTCTGCTACCAACTTCACTCGGCTTGCACAATACACTGGCCTCATATAATGGGTGCTCTTCCCCTTTTGCAATAGCATGGCTCCAATGGCATCATCCCCTATTGATGGATTTACATAAAACACTTGCTCCCAATAAGGAGCCTGCATGGCTGACAGCCCCCCTAACACCTCTTTCACCTCTTGAAACACTTCTTCACACTTGTCATCCCGTTGCAATGGATCATGCTTTGCCACTTGTTGTAATGGATAAAGGAGTTGTGAAGACAATGGAATCAATTGCACCATGTACTTCACTTTGTGTATAAAGGTTCCCAATTGCTTCGTACTCTTATGTGATGGAAGAAGAATAATAGATTTAACCTTGTCTGGATCAGCCTCAATGCCATTTTCTGACACCATATGGCCCAATAACTTCACCCTTGGCTGTGCTAGATGACATTTCTTTGGATTTAGTTGTCCTCCACATTCATCATATCGAGCCAATACCATCTGCAGCTTCTCATGGTGTTCAACCCTAATGCTGTAGACACAAAAGTCGTCCATAAAATCTTTAAGAAAACTACCAATGAATGGTGACAATACCCAATTTGCTCTCTTTGATAGAAGGATGGTCCATTTGACAACCCAAATGGCAATACCGTGTAGCAATAACAACCCCATGGCGTAATGAAAGTTTTCTTTGTTCTGTCTTTAAGAGAAATCTTCAATTGAAAATAGCTTGAAAAACTATCACACACACTGTACCTCTCATAACCTGCCACCACTGAATCCAAGATCTGATCAATGAATGGAAGAGGGTATGGGTTCTTCTTAGTGGCTGCATTTAAGGGTTTAAAATCTACATAAATCCTCCACTTGCCATCCTTCTTTGGATTGACTACTACTACATGACTCACCCATTCTGTGGTCTCCACTAGGACTATGAACCCTGCCTTCAATAACTTGTCCACCTCTTCTTGCAAGGCTTCCATCTGCTCTTGACCCATCCTTCTTAGTGTTTTCCGCACTAGCTTAGCACCTTCCTTCAGCTCTATATGCATCTCTTCTCCTTTGAACCCTCTAATCTCTTCATATGAAGTAATGAACAAATAAGGAAAACTAGCCAGCATGTGCAAATATATCTCCTTCTCCATAGCTGAGAGGTCTCCACTGATCATTTGTGTCATCAATTCCTACTTATTTGACAATTCAACCTTGGTTTGAATCATCCCTTCAATCACTTCATAAGGCCCTTCACTTTCATCTTCAATCTTATTTGCAAATGCAACTAAACTAAACTCATGGATTTCTTTGTCCATCAGAAGAAAAGCAACATCAACATCCTCATCACTGCTAGTAGCACTATCACTTTCCTCGTCAGACACCGTGGAATAGTCTTCATCACTAGACTCATCCTCATCTTCATAAAGTTCCTCCAATAGTTTCCTTGTGTCCATATTATATAGCTTTTTGGCACCTGTCTTTCCATAGAGGCTATGTCTCCAATCTTGAACAACTCCCACTGCACGTAACCATGGTCTACCCAATATAATAGGATATGCTCCCAACCCCGCTGGCATCACATGAAAATCAACCACCACCTTTGCCTCATACCCCTCCACTTCTAAGATCTTTACAACACCCAAACATTTTACTTTCTGATGGTTTGCCAATCTGATTCGAAAGCCTGACACCCCAGACACTGAAGACCCATCTTCTCAACGCATGAGTGTGTTATGACACATATTTGGGCTTCGTCATCAACATAACCTTGTCCCAGATTTTTTCTTTTGTGCCACACATCCACTATTGGGCAAACGTTTGGTAGCTCATCCATTGCCAACACTTTCACTGAACCTCTCTCTGGTTATTTCTCCATTGGGTTAACCATCCTCTTCCATTGTCGCTTTAGCTTAAGCACCATCTCTATAAGCTATCCAAAAGTAACATCTGCTTTCCTGCTTGTCAGATCCTCCTTCAAGTCCTAGCTTGATTTCCCATCTCCTAGTGGAAAATCTGAAGTTACCGTTTCCTCTTGGGAGGAGTGGGCGATCATCTAGACCGCTGTCTTTGTGGAACCACATCATCAGAGGATCTTAGGGATTCATTATTTTCTTATTCTTTGGATTCCTCCTCTTGTATGGGAGAGAGTCTTCTTTTGGGGGTCTCTTCAAAAAGGTCTCCTAAGCTCTCTCTCCTCTTGGAGAGGAAGGGAAATCCCATAAGCGCAAAGTTGTTGAGTAACTTCAGCTTGCAAAGCAGGGTTGCCCATAGCTTGTTGCAACCTAGTAACAAGATAATTGACAAACATGGGGGCATCATCATTAGCACCTTCATGTGCAAAATCAAAGGTATCAATGTTCATTCTACTCTCTTGGTTATTGTCAGACATTGTTAAGGCGGTTACGCCGCTAGCGGAAGCTAAATAGCGAGAACTCAACCAACAACAGAATTTGTCAGACGAGGACGGAGGTTGACCCGCAGGCGCATGGAAACAACTAGGTGGGTGTCAAATCACCTACTCGACCTTCTAATGACAATCACTACTAAGGAAATCAAATCTAAGTTTTAAAATACGCAAGTGACTGAAATCCGTACTACGAACGAATGTTATACGAAACAGGATCTAGAATCATTGAATCGATCTCAAACTCAAGGGGAAGTCTATACACTAGGTAAGAACAACACCCTAAAGACTTGAATTGCAAAATCAACCTATAACCACTCCGTACGGTAAACGCGTATGAAGACAGGCCGAAATATACAGGTGACCGAAACTTGACCCCGACGGTACTAATGTGTAGCTCTACTCGTTGTGGTTCTATAGATATGCTGCACGCTCAATTCCGACACACGAGTTGGAAGAAAACTCACACCGAAGCTCGTAGGAACTTACCACACATAGAAGCCGATAGCGCGCACTCTTGGTATCTGTGTGTAGCTCTCGCCGTTGCTAACACAATGGCGGTATCTCTTCTCCAATGGCGGCTCCGTAGCTCGCGTAGCAAGTAGATAATACTCTCTCCCTCTCTCTCTCTCTCTCTCTCTCTCTCTCTCTCTGACACAGTCACGGCGCTCAAAAACTCACTTTGATTAATAATCTCCCCTAGGTTACAAAAACTTTGGCTTATATACCTCAGCCTTGGAGGTGAGAACATCTCTAACTAATTACATCAGCAAGTGAAATTACTTTGGGATTACAAGCTGGAAACTCAATTGAGTCCCGTTACTTAATGAATGGCTCAAATCAAAATTAATGTCGGAAAGACATTTATTACAATCAATGGTTACAAAATGATGAGTGTGAGCAAAAATGTGGGTGTGATCCTCTGCTGGCTCAACACTCCCCCCCCCCCCCCCCCCCCCCCCCCCCCCCCCCCCCCCCCCCCCCCCGCGTTCATGTCGTCCCTGACATGACTTTTATGCTTGGTCAATAAAGTCCTATCGTCTTGAGCATCTGCAAATGTGATTCGTATCGTAGGTTGCCGATGGTTAAGGTTGGGCCGAATATTTTGCTTTCGTGGGTGAAAAAGCCGGTGTAGAAAGCTTCTTCGAATGTTTGCATGTGGAAGCTAGGCAAAAACATAAGGAGGTGTAACACTTTTGGAGAAGGCTGCAATGAAAGATCGTACATCATATCAGACACCGTGTCGGCCGTCGATAGTAGACTCGAGGTCGTGGCTTTATCTGGCGCGAACACTTCAATGCAAGCTAAGAGAGTCCTGCAGATTTTCTTGAGCATCTGACATGAAAGGTCAGGAGAGCCAGTAAAGAGCTTGATGGTGCCCGTTAGGGTTTTCACCATGTAGGCTTTACCTATTCTCTCTCCTGCCTTTGGTCCTGGCATCTTGGGATAATTAAGCCAATTTGGCTTCTTTTCTACAATCCTGCCATGCTCTTTCCAGTTTCTGACTCTTGGCACCGGGCAGAAGGTTGCATCCTCCCGGATCTCCTTTGGTGCCTCCACCAAGTAGATGAGGTAGGCTGGGTATTTGTTCAGCCAACCTTTCCTCCATCTAGGTTGTGAATCTACTATCTTCTTTGATTGTTCCTCCTTTGTGATGTCGCCTTCGTAAAGAGAGACATACTGCTCTCCTTCTAGTCTCTTTTTCGTCTTTAGCACTTCAAATTTCATCAAAGGGAAAGACAGGCTGGGTTGCATTCACTGTTCATGGAGCACTTTTGTGTCTAGTCCCTGAAGTCTAATGGAGATTAGGAGTCTCCTCTCCCATTCCATTTCCGCCTTGGCACTCTCCTCTGCTGACTTTTCTATTTGGTCATGAAGCCTTTGTTCTTCTTCTTCAGAGATTCTTGAAGTCGAGGCCACCTCTTGAGCTGGGGCTGGATCTTCAATTGTGGTTGCCTCTCTAGTTTCTGGTAGCTCTATGGCTGCTCCACCTGATTCTTCTTGTGGTGTCTCTGTCTCTCTCCTTTGTTGCTCTTGTAGATCTTGGAGCTGTTTGCAGAGGGCCATGGTTCTCTGTCCGTAGTGTTTGATTTTCTAATGTGAGCCTCTCCTCTGCGGCCAATGATCCCTCCGCAATGTGCAACCTTTGCACTTGCTCTAATCTTAGCTCTCTTTGTAAGCTTCGGACCTGGTCTTCCAAAACTGGTACGATAGCTCCCTCTTGTTCGGTTCCTGCTCTGCTAGCTCTAGGGGTAGACCTGAGTCTAGTGATTGTTCTTTCTTGGAGCTCGACTCTTTCCCTTAGCTCAATGAGCTCATCCTTAGCCGCCTCCAACTCATCCTCTATCCGCTCCCTTGCTTCCTGTGCACTTGTTACTTCTCTTGAAGCCTCGGCTAGTTGGAGTATCAAGCTGTCTCTCTCGTTTTCTGCGTCATAGAGTGATGCTTTATGACTTTCAGATTCAGTCATAGCATTCTCTAAATTTCTCTGCAACTCCGCTTCCCTTTGTTTGACTGTCTCAATCTCTACTTCCTTTGCCTTGGACCTTTCTTTTATCTTGCTGAGTAGTTCATGCACCATGTGCATGTCTTTTTCATCATCATCTGTCAACTCTAAAGCTCTTTCCGCCACCACCTCCACTGGCTTTGGCTCTTCTAGTATTTTCGGTTCGTCCAGTTTCTCTTCACTTTCTTTTTTACTCTGTCTTTTTCTCCGTCCCTCTCCGTTCATCTTGTTTTTGTAAGGTGATCCCATAAACTGCCTCAAGGGCCTCTTCTTCGGTGTATCCTATCTCTACCAGATCCTCATAATCATTTCTGTTTTGCTGAACTGGATCTATCTTCTTTTCTTTGGTCTCGGCTTCTGGCTTTTCCAAAACATCTGTGTCCACCTCTACTGTGGTCTCTTCCACAATTTTTTCCGTCTTCTTCGGGCTTGGTACATCATTCATAGAGGGATGTTTGTCCTCAGCTTCCTTGGCTTTCCCTTTGTCGGCTTGCCCATCTTTCTCTTGAGCCTTAGTAGACCCATCTACTTTCCTTTTCCCCTTGTCGTCTTTTTTCAGCTCAACTTTTAATTGCTGTACCTCCTCTTCAGTGTATGGCTCGACAGGTTGCTGCTCCAAAATAGCCTCTGACTCCTCATAAGCTTTCATATATTGATCGTATTGATCAATATGTGGCCTGGCCGAGCTAGTTCCGACTTTAGTGGGGTCTGGCACCCACTTTTCTTCAAAGTCACCCTTTAGAGCTCTTTCCGCTCTAAACTGCTCCACTAATCTTTCCATTCTTGCCTCTTTCTGACTTTTGGTTTGCTCGGGAGCAACCTTCTTCTTTACTTTCTTCTTAAGTGGCTCGTCCACATCCTCTTCAGGTTCTGAAACTACCTCTAGTTTCCGGCGTGCTCTTGTGGATGCCCTCTTGGATACTTCGGGCTGTTCTTCCTCCTCGTCGGCTTCTCTAAGCCACTCATTCTGGGAGGGAGCCTTTGGCCACTGATCTCTAGCTCCAATAGCTTCATAAGCTATTCTTGTCAGAACTTCCGCTCCTCCTATGTATTTTGGCTTCTCGTTGTGCATGGCAATTACTTGCTCGTGGATGTGTTGAGCGTAATTCACCTCTTTTGGCATATTTCTCTTTAATGCCCATGTGATGGTGGTCGCAATGGCATGGAGTGGTGTCGTATACTTTTGCGGTCTTTTACTGCAAACATGAAGAAATTGGTTGTATAGTCGGCAAAGGGTTTCCGCTCTTGGGTCCTTCATATCTCCATAGGTCGCATTCTGTTTCTTGGGCCCATAGACCTCTATGGCCTCCCTTCTTTCCCTGACCGAGCTCCCTTTGTTGTGCAGCTTCAATGCGTGTGCAATTAGCTGTGGAGTGATCTGTACTTCTACCTTCTCTCCATCCATGGCTGTCAATGTGGCTTTTCCATCCTTCTGAATGGATGTTGCCAACTCGTACACTCTTCTTGTATCCACACCTGATGGTCTCGAGGTGAAGAAAATGTGCAAGTCTGCCCTTTCCAGGTACCTGCTGATGTCTTCTGACCTGCTATAATATACCAATTCCTGTGGGATCATCGATACATCCACCGCTTGCCCTTGAGGATCTCTGAAAGTCCCCTGGTAGATCTTTATTCCCTCTTTCTCCAATACTGCTTCCTCCACCTAAGTTTTGGTTGGCTTGAGGGTTTCTGCTGGAATGTCAAATGGTTCCGCTTCTGCAATAGCATCTTTGATTGTCGGTCTTTTTCTCTTCGTTGCCGATGACTTGGTGGAATCCATGGATCCTGTAACTCCAATTTCAGAAGTTAGCGTCTTTTTAGTACTGAAAGCCGAAATGAAGCTTTTAACTATCCAAATGACTTGACAATTGAAACATGAGCTATTCAGGGCCTAAGGATGCAAGGTAGGTGAAAAAATATGCAAAGTGGGCTCAAAATCATGCTGGAGACATCATACGCATATGATGTTTTTTGTGCTAAAATGACTTCATATTGGTTGTGCTTGTAGCTGATAGTGTATACATGATTATCATATGCTTGGATTTGAGTTTGGATCCCATTTGGTCAAGTTTTGGCCAATTTAGTCCAGTCCCGGCTCTTGGCAAAATTTTGAAAGGGAATTGGATTTTATGATCCAAATTGGATAAAACTTGGTGGTTCACTTTCAAATGGCATGTAGATCACTTCTGTTTGGTGGTTGAAGCCCTGAGGTGCCAAAATCACATAGTGAGACATCATACGCGTATGATGTCTTTTAGTGTATTTTTGGACCAAATTTCTCTATAAGCTTGCATTTGGCTTTAGATAGGCTTATTTAGTGGATTTATGAAGTTTGGATAGATTTTGGGCTAAAAATGGCTCTGGAGACATCATACGCGTACGATGTCTTTTTCATCAATTTTGCATGGGATTGGTTCTGTGGACTCCCTATGTACTAGTGAAGGACTGTTCCTACTCAAATCTTGGTTTGGACTTGAGTATGTTGGATTTGGGCCAAAAATAGGCTTTAGGTGAAGGATTTTTCCTCAATTGGGCTAATGGGGTGATCCTCTTGACCAAATGGTTCCAAATTTCATATGTAGCATGTATTAGATATATATAATGGATGTATGATGACAAATGAGCAGTTTTGGCTCTGTAAGTGCAAATAAACATCATACGCGTATGATGTCTTTGTGTCAAAATGGTGCTTTTTGGTTCCAGATAGCTTGTAGATGTGTTTAACAACAATCCTACAAAGTTTCAATGAGTTTGGAGTTATTTTGACAAAATTAGGACCAAAAATCAATTTTATGGCCTACTTTGCGATTTTTTGGTTTTCCTTGGGTTTTCTAACTCCAATTCTCATGATACTTGGTTCATAGGATGTGATTAATATGTGGAATGAGGCTATGCACTCAAATGTTGAAATGGATGTGAAATTCATGCTGTGAGACATCATACGCGTATGATGTCTTTTCTTGAAATGTTGGTCTTTTTGTGCAAAGAATGCTTTGTGCTAGTGCCCTAAGCCCTGCTAACTAGTTTTCAACTTAAAAAGTCATCAGTTTAGCTAAAAAGGCCCCTTATAGGCATTTCAGTCTCCGAAGTCGTCTTTTTGCCTTGGAGTTGAATTTCTTCAATTTTTCTTCTCGAGAGTTGCATTTCCAGCTCATTGGATATGTTGTGAAGCCATCTATTTGGTTGAACTTGACTTTGGCTCCCCGTTCTCCATCTTTCTCCTTTGGTTGCCCGAAAGCGTCTTTTTCACCATCGGTAAGTGAATCAGCTTTCTTTTGGGTTTTGCTTGCAAACATAAGTCATCGATAGTTACTTGAAGCTGCTTGTGAAGTTTCATTTCATTCGGTCGTCAATTTTAGCCGTTATGCCAAAATGACGCTTTGTGTGTCCGCAGCCAAATCGGTTGTTCCGACCTACTTTTTGTGATTCAAACTTGGAGATACTCCATGGTTGCATTGTCCTTGATGTGGTTGAACTTCCTGTGAAGTTTCGTGTTGTTTCGACAACTTTTTCCTGTTTGCCTCTTGCAGGCTCTGTTGACCTAGGGTTTTTCCAGTCGTTCTTTCTCGAGCTTTGAGTGTTAGAAACCCATCTTCTATACTAGGGTAACCCACCTATAAGTTCTTGCAAGGTTTGGTTAGGCGGTTGTGCCACTACCTAGCATTCTACCCATTCCCCGTCTGCTCTTGTTTCTTGGTTTTGGTCAGTTTTCGCGACAAAAGTTAATGATAAGCATCAAAAGCTTATGGCAACGAGTCTACCTCTCATGTCTGGTGTCCTCTGAGCTCTCGTGGAAGTCGTAGAAGGTCGTAGAAGGTCTGTGCTCCTGTGGCTCTCTGCTCTTCTCCAAGAAGGTAATAGTGGAAATGAGCTTGAAAGTGATGTGAAAAATACTTAACTTCGGACTTCCCGGTTCACTTGTTACCAAATTTGTCATGTGCTCCTATCTCGTTGTGAAATGCACTTTAGGATTTGAAATTTCCAATTTGGACTCCGTTTGACCTGTTTTCTTAGAATTCCGTCCACTTTGCCAAAATTTTGCCGTTTCGGACTTTCCGCAACTTTTTCAGAATTGTACCCAATTTTTACCATGGGTTGCCCTTGTCATTAGGACCATCACCGTCTATTCTTTTCTTTTTTCCGATCTCATTTCACCTACTTTTTTTTTATTTTTCTTTTACTTTTATTAAGAAAATCATAAAAAATAAAGGAAAATAGCAAATTGAAACCAAAAAATTCCAAACATACACAATAAATAGCTGGTAACCCTGTGTATATGAATATACACTTATTTGTGATTTCTGGACTTGGATTACCACTTTTTTCCACTTTTTAGCTCCAAAAACACTCTTATTTAGTGATATTTAAACGTCTAGAGACCCAAATTCATCATTTGATCTCTTTTTGTTGCAAAACAAGGCATATAAGGGCATAAATATTATCAATATCCGCAATCAAACATAAAAATTGCAAAATCATGTAAGACACTGTCCTTGTAATATAATTTTTGTTTTTCTTTGTTTTTTTCGCTTGTAGCTGCTTTGTAGCTCCTGTATACCTGTATACCTCCCCCCCTCCTAGTCTGAGTCCTCCCGGACGACTATGAAGTGTCTGTGGGCGAAGCATTGTAGTTGTTTTGGTCATAAGTTCCCAATGCAATTGTAGAGCGATGATACAACAGTCTTTCCAATAAAGCTGCTCTTTGTTTGATTGAAGGATTGGTGGTCGGGTTTTGGGTTGGTTTTGGTACTTTGGTAGTAGAATCAGTAGATGGATTCTTCTTTACCTTGTTGTTCTTTTTCACAATCCAAATCTGCTTCCGCTTCGCTTGTGCTTGCCACAAACTCTTTGCGACCCAAACCTGCTTTGTTCTTTGTGTTGATTTCCTCGCCTTGAAATACCTAGGAGTTTCCGTGGATTGTACTGAAGGGAGTTCCTGTTTACAAATCCTTGGGATCCAAATTTGCTTGCTATAGCTTTGTGCCGTCATGAACTTCTTTGGAATCCAGATCTGTTTCACTGTCCTTGATTGTCTGGAATCACTCTGTTGTCTGGTATTGAAGACTCTGTTTTCCACCTTTGTGTTCTCTGGCACAACCTTTTTTGGTCTCCATACCAACTTTGACTCCGTTTTTTCCCAAGGTTGAGCTGTTATATTATTGCTTGTCTTCCTTATCCAATGTTGAGAATTCCTCGTCGAAGAGTAATCCGGTTGTATAGAAACTTTTGGTTGCCATTGCTTCTTCTTTTTCTCTGGTTGTTGTTTACCTTTGTTCTTGGATTCTTCCTTTGGAGTTGGCTCTGCTCCTTTGGTGAACTTAACTGATTGACTTTCACCTTCGTATTTGATAAGCACTGATTTAGAACTCCAGTCAATCATTGCATTGTATTGCTTCTGCCATGGTTGTCCTAGCAATAATGGATGTTGTGTAGCTTGGTCTTCAACCACGTAAAACATATGAGGATACACATACTGGTTAATCTGTATATGTAAAACTGTGCATCCGACAGTTTTGATTGAATTCTCAGAGTAACTCTTTAACTCTTGCTTGGCAGTTTGTAATTTAGTGTCATTTGTCAATTGTCTATACAAACTGAGTGAAAGTAGGTTAGTTTGAGCTCCTGAATCCAATAGTGCTCTGGCTTTGATTTGGTTGGTTCCTACTTTGCATTCAATGATGGGTTCTTCTTTGTCATTATCCATTTCTGTTATACTGACTGCGTTTATTCGTATTGCTCCTTCATTGCGCTGTTTCTGACGCAGTAGTCTTCTTTTCTCCATTCTTTCCTTCGCCTCGGCTTGCGCTTCCTCCACAATCTTTTTCTTTTTCTGGACACGCAGCTTTTCTTGATGTATTTTGAGAAGCATGTCTTGGGTTAGCGGCAAAAGATACTTTTTCACTCTGCATCCACTAATCCAATTGGGCATTTCTTCTCCGTCTAATGTAGCAAGCTTGACGGCTCCACTTGGTGATAGATCTTTAATCACCAGAGGTCCCATCCCTCGCTTTTTAAGCTTCTTAGCATGCTGTTTCAGAGTGTAAACTAGGACATAGTCCCCAACCTTAAACTCTTTAGTCCGCACATGCTTATCAAAAAATTCCTTTTGTCGCCTTTTTTGAGCGTAGATAGAAGCTACTGCTTTTAGGCGAAGCTCGTCTAGCTTTTCCAGGTCATCTATTCTATCAGAAAGCTCGTGCCCTGTCCACTCTAGATCCTTAGCCACCCTTAAGGTTGAAATCAAGAATTCTATTGGTAAGATAGCATTTAGCCCAAAAACCATGTTATATGGGGTCGTTCCTATTGATGTTTTATATGCTACCCTATATGCCCATAATGTTGAATGCAACTTCTGGTCCCAGTCAGTTCTCGACTCAGATACAATCTTCGTAAGGACCGTGCATATGGTTTTGTTTGTTGCTTCAGCTTGTCCGTTTGCTTGTGGATGATACGGGGCTGATTTCCTATGGATTACCATGAATTCATCTAGAAGGATCTCTATCACTTCATTTATAAAATGTGTGCCTCGATCACTCACAATTTCTATTGGCAATCCATATCGTACAAAGACGTATTCATATAGAAATTGTGCCGTGGTCCTGGCATCTGCTTTTTGAGTTGCCTTTGCTTCGACCCACTTTGTTAGATAGTCTGTAGCCACAACGATGTATTGTGCATGAGTCTTATATGCAGGAGGTGAAATGGGTCCGACATAATCAATCCCCCATTTTGCAAAAGCTCTTGCCCCCATCATTGGTCTAAGCGGCATATCATCTCTTTTAAGTGGTACTTTGGTCCGCTGACAGTCATCACACCGTTTAACGTATTCCTCAGCGTCCATATGTAATGTTGGCCACCATATTCCTGCGGCTAAGACAAGTTTTGCTGTCTTATCACCTGAGAAATGGCCTCCACCTACTCCTCCATGAGCTTGCTCCAGGATTATCACATACTCAGACTCTGATGCGCAAATCCTAAGCTGGTTGTCTTTACCTCTCTTATAGAGTTGATCTCCTATTAAAGCGTAATCTCTAGCTTCTGTCTCTACAGATTTCTGACGAGCTTTTGACGTTCCTTCTGGGAAAGTTCTATTTGTGAGATATTCAACAATATACTGACTCCATTTCGGAGCGATCATTATCTGATATAATGTCGAATACTCTGCTGGCGGTTTTGATGAACATACAATACATACAGTGACATATTCATGTACGCTTTCTTTCATTCCTGGCCAATAGACTCCCAATTGTAACAAATTCCTATATGTGTTCCTTCTTGAACAATGAAATGCACATTCCTGAACATGTGCTTCGCGCAGATATATATTATATTCCTCAGGATTGATGCATAGTCGTAAAACATGATCATTTCCCAATTGATACAACCTTCCTGCAACCAATTGAAGATTCTTGGATTGCTGAATAGCAATATGTTTCTGGTTGTATTCTCTTCTATCAAACTCTCCTCCATAGGTTAATAGGCTAACGACATTTTGAGACCACTTCGGTATCATTTCTATGTTGAACAAGTACGCGTCTGGCATGTCGTCATCTACTCCTATAGGGTCTTCTCCATTCGTCAATCGCGAAAGATGATCAGCTCTAAGATGTGTTTTTCCTTTCTTTACTACTACCGTGAAGTCGAATTCCAGTAAGATAATGAACCATCTCACTATTCTCCCGGTATTGCATGGTTTATTCACTAGGTAGAGCAAGGCTTGGTGATCCGTAAAAAACACAAACTTGTTGGCTAGAAGATAATGCCGAAATTTCTTCACAGCATATATCATTCCTAATCCCTCTCGCTCTGTTGTGGTGTAATTCTTCTCTGCATTGTTGAGCTGTCGACTGGCGTAACAGATAGAAAAATCCATGTTTCCTTCTTCTGGCTGAGCCAGAATGCATCCTATTGCATATGCCGAAGCATCTATATGCACATGGAATATCTTCTCCCAATCTGGTGATTTCAAGACTGGAGCAGTAATGAGTGCCTCTTTCAATTTCTTGAATGATTCCTCACACTCCTCTGTCCATTCAAAGTTCACTATTAGCCTGTAAAGTGGTTGGCCTATTATAGCGTACATGTAAATGAATCGTCTATAATATCCGCAATGTCCCATAAAGCTCTGTACTTGTTTCGCATTGGTTGGTCTAGGCATATCCACTATAACTTTTATCTTCTCTAAATCCGTGGATATTCCGTTTTGTGAGACAATATGTCCCAGAATTCTGCCCTGTCGGACCATAAACACACATTTCTCAGGATTGAGACAAATGCGATATGTCCTACATTTCTCAAATACTTTTCTTAGGTGTTCTAGATGCTCATCTCTCAGAAGAGAATGTACGCATAAGTCATCCATGTATATTTCTAGAAACAACCTTAAGTATTCTTTGAAAGCATGCGTCATCAACCTCTGGAAGGTTGCGGGAGCATTGGTTAGACCAAAAGGCATAACCCGATAAGCATAAATTCCCCACTCTGTTGCAAAAGCTGTTTTATGTTGATCTTCCGGTGCTATGGCTAGCTGGTTATATCTTGAAAAACCATCAAGAAAGGAGTATGTTGTTTTCCCTGATACACGCTCTAGAACATGATCAGTTATAGGCAGGGGATAATTGTCCCTGATTGTTGCAGCATTCACTTTCTTTAAGTTGACACACACTCAGAGTTTTCCGTTCTTCTTGGGTACCACCACAATCGGAGATACCCAATCGGTGTGTTCAATCTCGTATATGAATTCAGCTTCCATTAGCTTATCTATCTCTTTCTTGATTCGCTTAGCAAACGTATCATTATATGTGTATGGTCTCTGTCTGCTAGGCTTTGCGTCTTGTTTTAGTGGGATTGTGTGTTGGCATATCGATGGGTCAACTCCCTTTAAGTCCTTATAAGACCATGCAAACACATCCCTGTACTCTCTGAGAAGACTCAAAAGTCTCTCTTCCTCGCCTGGAGACAAATCTGTGGCTATGTACACCGGTCTAGGTGTCTCACCTGGAGCTGCTAAATCAACTTTTTTTGCATCCTCCGGTCCGTCATAAGATTCGTTCTCCCTTCTCTCTCGAATAGGTTGGGTTAATACCACCTTCCTATCCTCTATTGTGAATTTCCTGTAGTGAGAGGGAACATCCATGTTTTCCTTGATTTTGGCGTTTTCGTCCTCTCCACTCTCAATTTCTGTCGTCCAAACTTCTTTCAGAGTTTTCTTGAGCTCTCTGTACTTGTTTCTACGTTCTAACTTGGACTCCGTGTGTTCTCTGTTGCGCTTGTTCTTTTCTGATTTTTCTGTTTCAGTTTTCGTTTCATTCTTTGAACTTGATTTCTTGAGCTTCTTTTGTCTTTTCGTAAGCTCTTTTGATCATTGCCTCTCATTCTTCCAGAAATCTTGTCCTTAACACAATCTTCCGCCTTTACTAGCATTAGGAATTGATTTTTTCCTCTTATTCTAGGCATCGGATTGGTTCTAACCCCTTTGTTTTTCTCTTTGCTCTATAGCGTTTCTGGCGTTGTTTAGTTTGGTTCGGAAAATCATAAAATCGGACATCCGTTATAGTTTCTTCGTTTCCGCTTGAATTGTCCGTTGACTCGTTGTCTGCTTCATTTCCCCACTCTGGATGATCGGGAATGTCGTGAAACACCTCTTCTTCATCTTCCTTTTCCAGTGTATCGTTCTTTTCAGTTTCTTTTTCGAGTACAGTTCTCAACATGAAGTACGGAACCACGTCGTACCCGTCCTTGTCGCAAAATTTCGTTGTGGGACCATCCGGAATTGCACAAACATCTAGGGTTGCTAGAATGTGTGTCCATTCTAATGGTTCAAGCGTGTCCTCTGGAAAGGGTTCTCCTATATAAGTTTCGTCTTCGATAGCCCTTTCTAAAACATATTCTTCTCGCCTCAGACTTCCACATTTCGAGGCTCCACACATCCATAACTCCTTGGGCTTACCTAACCAAGCTGGAAATTCGGATCCCGCCAAAGTAGCTGAATCAAACTCCTCTACCGGTGTTCGGTTCACATCTTTGTAGCTATGGTCTCTCAGGTTCACACGTGTAGTGGTTTCCATATTTCTCAGGTATATGTGATCGTAGCCCCAATCCTGGACCATTTTCAACTGTCTCATGAATGGTCTTCCCAGTATGATATCATAGTTATTCTCCTTGCCAAAATCGACAATAGCAAAAGTATGTTCGTATTCAATGCCGCAAGAAGTCACTACGACTTTCTCTAATAACCCCATAGGTTTCTCCATGTGTCCATCTGCTAATTGGAGTTTCAACCTAGTCTTCCTTATTGCTGGTTTCCCCCATTTTTTCCAGATTTCTTTTGTAGCAATGGCTACCCCAGCTCCGCTGTCTAGTATTGCCATCGTGTTCACTCCTTGGAATTCAACTGGTAAGGTTGTATTCCCCTCTTCACCTTCGCAATACTCTCCGACCTTGTTTAAGGGTACAGGCTTAGCGTTCTTTTGTGGTTTGCTCAGCTCTTGTATACCCTCTTGCAGTCTCGATGTTGGGTCTTTTATCCCAAATTTCTCCAAGCATTTTCCTACAGTGGTCCACATATGTGGTCTTAGCCTCAAAAGCTCAGCTAGAGTGATAGTGCATGTCACTGGTGTTGACAAGATCTCTATCAATCCTTGCGAGTCCATGACTTTTTCTGATGAGATTCTTCGTGAGGGAAGTGCTCTAATCTCGGATTTTGCTTCATACTCTCCTAAGTATGAAGGTAAGGTATTCAGTGAATGAGGTTTGCTCTCCATTGTTCTAACAGAGCCCCCATCTCCCCAGTAAGATTGCAGATCCAAGTCCACTTGAGATCCTGCCTCAAATTCCACTATGGGAGGATTCCTGATGTCCTTTTCCCAATTTGTCTGATTAGCTTGGCAACTTAGCTCGTTTGCAAAGTTTGCCTCTCTCACTTGTTTCCAAAATTCATTGTAATCCTCATCTCTTTCGTAAATCCTCTGTATGACTGGATGAAAACTCTCTATCTCCTGATCGGTTGTGTTCAATACTATGCGGTCATCCTTGTGTGTATTTTCAGGCTTTTGTGCACTGGGAGTCTTTTCAGCTACCCATGAAACGATAGTCTCTTGCTGAATTGGGTTTTCTGTTCCACAATTCATTGTTTCTTTTGGTGATTCTAATAAGGCTTGTGCACTCTCGATCATTTTGTGGCACATTTCAAGTCTCTGCTTTTCCAATTCCGCGTTTGGGTATGTCATCCACCTCTGTTCTTGTGTTTGGTTGTTCTTTAACCTACCTTCGTAAGCTCTCATCAGTGCGTCCAATGGTTCGTGTACTTTGTCGACTAGCACTGATCCCCCTGAGCTTAAGCTCGTTGTTTCTTTGATACTCTTTTGTTTCGTTCTTTCCGGGCTCATCTCTCGTTTCCCGTTTTGACTCTCAAGTTTTTCTAATTTATCTTTAGTTCGCTTTAGTTCCTCAGCTAGAATAGCGTCTTCACGTTCTTTTCTCAACTTCATGCGTGCTTTTCTAGCTTTCCATGTGTTTCTCTGACTCCGCGGTCCTTGACTAACCACTTCAGTCGCTAACTTTCCATTCTCAGGTTCTCTAGCGGTTTTCTTAGCTTGAGCTCTAGTAACAACTTGCGTTGGTATCAGAGTTTCATTTTCAGACCCACTGCTGGTAGGAATAGTTTCTAGCATATTCAATGTCTTCTTTTGCACTTTGTTTGGATTCTTTGAACAATCCTCAATGAAGTGAGTAACCCCACACTCAGTGCAATAAGCGTTAATTCTAATGATTTCCGTATGTGGACAAACATTCATCAGATGGTCACCTCCACACTTGTAACAGGGTCCTAGTGCTGGTCTTGGTCCCACTTGATTCGTCCTTTGTGGATAGGATGGTCTTTGTCCTGTTAACCCTCCATGAGCTATGAACATCAATGTTCTTGCATCCAAATTGTATCTCTCTTCATCAGAAGCACTTGTAACTGTTGGTGTTCCAACATTCCCAATCATGCCCCATGGTTCTGGTTGTTTGGGTTCTTCTGGTGGGTAATACACAGTTGGAGACATGTGTGCACCAGATTCTTCATAATAGGCTTGAACAGGCACTAAGGCTTGTTCCTCCTGATTCTCTAAGTTTGGTGCATATCTAATGCCCACTGGTCTTGCTCCTGGTAAAGGTGGTTGTTGTCCCAATACCGGTTGCGGTCTTTCTATCCCCATAGGTCCTGGTACATTTCCCGTTGGGTATCGAGGTACTGGATGTACCTGAGGTGGTGCTAATTGAGCAGGAGGTGCATACTGACGCTCCCTTACATACCCTTTGTTGTAATAGCACTCCTCAGTTGGATGGTTTGTCCATTTTTGTTCAATAGCACACCATTTCAGTGGTTTTGGCAATGGTTTTTGGTATGGTGCCATCCTTTTTAGAGCATCTTCTATCATTTGCTCTACATTTGGCATGGTTGTTGTTTGAACAATTTTTTTAGTGGTAGTCTCACTCGCTACGGAGAAAGAGCTACTGGATGCAAAATCTGTATCCGCTGACACCTCTCCATAAACCGTACAGTTATCCACTAAGTACAATGCTTCTCTCGTTAGTTGCTCGAAACTTGTACAAGCTTTCAAGTGCAAGTCCTTCTTGAGAGTGTCATTTCTCAATCCTTCAATAAAGAGAACAGATAGTCTGTCATCTTGTGGTCGTTCATGTACTGGACATCTCTCAATGTATTGTTTGAAGCGAAGTGAAGCTTCCTTCACTTTTTCGTGTTCTCTCTGTTTAAAAGCATATATTTGTGAGACCGTATTGTGCTTAATCCCTCGTTTTGAGAATTCCTCAGCAAAATCTCTTAGCAAATGGTCAATGTCATGGAATCCCCCTCTGTTCAGTGGTTGAAACCATGTCAATGCCGTACCTTCTAGAGTAAGACCAAATCCCTCGTATTGTGTATGGAAATCTGTTATCTGCTCAGCTCTTAAGACTTGCTTAAAGAGTGACACATGTGCATACGGATCTCCTGAACCACCATACTTCTTTGGCATACACTTGGCTACTTGAGATGGCCTCATACGTCTATGGTCTACTACCAATCTCATTGCTCCTGTGTCCCGGCTAAAGCTTTCTCTAGCATCATGGACTTCATGGGTTACTCTTGTCGGTTCCCCTGCCCTGAGTCTACTACTAGGAGGTAAATGTGATGGTTCCGCTTCAAACCTTGGACCTGGAGTGGTATATGTGGGGATTGGAACTGCACTACCTCGATTCGTATCCATTGACTCTCTGGAATGTAATGATCCCATTGGTCCGGGCTTCGAGTACTGAGGTTGACTGAAAGAGTCAGCAGCCTGAATTCTTTGTCCTCCTGTTGTCATTGGGTTTTGCACTCCATTTGTTGGTGCTGGTCTTTGTGAGCTAGAAGTAACATAATACTGATGTAGTGGTCCCCCAAAGTATGTATATCCTTCTAATTCTTTCTTGCCCATTGTTGAGTATTGCCTCCCATACTTGTCATAAGCGGCAATTTTCACTTCCGATCCCTCTGTGTAGGTAAAGACATAAAGTCTTTTTTGGTCTGTCAACTCTCCAGTGTAGGGTTCTTCACATCTATAATAGAGATCTTGCTCCCCATTATTATATTTGTATAGCCCCACATAGATGTTATCAGTGTTGATCCTTGTAGTTTCATTCTCTCTTCTTAACCTCGCATCAGGGAAGTTCATTATTGGTGCTTTCTCCTCAAGTTCTTCATCTACTTTGGCTTTGGTGCCCATCAATCCCCACTTGTCCACAATGTTAGGGTTTAGGACTACCAAATACATGGTACCCTCGTCATCTAGATATCTATCTCCGCTATAGCTCACAGGCACTAAGTCCTTGAACTCACTTGGTCTATCTCCTATCTTTACACAATAGCGGTCCATTCCATCTTTGTAGATCTTGGAACCTTGCTCATTGTCGTACTGATATTTTATGAACAATAGCTCCATTGTGACGGAAGGGTTTGATGGTCCTGCTGCCATATTTTCTCTGTTGTTCAGGTTCAAGTGTTCCAAGTGTTCGGTGAAAATATCGTAAGATCTCTCCGAAGAAGTATCAGAAACACTTCCTTCAAAGATCGGCTCTAATGGTTGCACCCAACTTTGGTTTACACTTCCCTCGGTTGATATGACACTTGCTTGTTCCCCTTGTTTTGGTTGGTTATTCTGGAGATTCCTGCCCGATCTCAAATTCATCAATTCCCCTAAAGGACTTTAACTTTTCCGTCTCGGCAATTTGTTTTCCCAAGTTTTTGTGGTCAGAATTGATCCAAACTGATTGATACTAGGTCAATTGTTTAATCTTGTCAGTTGGACAACTTCTGTTTCATCAAGTGAGAATTTTGTTGCAGTTATACTGAAAAAGACATTATACGCGTATGACGTCTTTTTTCACAGATTTGGACTATTTTGGTTATGCTCACTCTCAGTAGCCCCCTTATGCTCGGTCCACTCACAAAATTCAGTTTGAACTCTGTTTGAGCAAGTTATGGCTAATTTAGGCTTTTCTTGGTAATTTTTTGCTTTTGACTTGTTTTGGGTCAATTGTGATCCAAATGGGATGAAACTTGAAATATAACCTCTAGACAGCTATTACAATGGATCTGTGTTGGCAAAGTATCAAAATATGTCCAAAATTAGGTAAAAGACATCATACGCGTATGATGTCTTTTTCATCAATTTGGGTCAAGACTTGATATTTATGCTTTCTACAGTGTTTGTAACAATCTTGTCAGGTCAGATATCAAAAATAAGCAGTGGATGTGCTAAACGACATTATACGCGTATGATGTCTTTTGTCCCAGATTTTGACTATTCTTGGTTTTAAGCCTTCTCCAATGTTTATAATTGAGTTTCAAGTGTTTTTGTCAGGTTTGAATGTAAAAACAAGATCTTAATCCAAAATTTCTATTCTTTGCGTTTCTTGGACTCCGACTTGTCTTTTTGGGTTTCTTTGAGTGTTAATGCTCTTGTTTTAAGTTGAAATTAGGGTATAACCCCCCTTTTGAACACTCAAGTAAAGTCAAAATTTCTGTTTTGGTCTCTGTTTGGTCATTTAGACATCATACGCGTATGATGTCTAAAGTTGCAGATTTCCAGTTTTTTGGCACAGAATCCTTCCTAAAGCTTTCTCAAGTGCTCATCAACTCCCAGATAAACAGAAAATTTCTCTGACTTTTGTTTATTGCAAGTTTCACTACTAACTCGACGGTTTAGTGATCTAACATGCAATCAACCATATCAAGCAAATACTCCAATGATTACTAGCTCTAGATCAAGATCAAATGAAGTCCTACCTAAGCTATTCCTAATCATAAAATGGGTTTGGTAATTGTGATTTTAAAGAGATCCACTGCCACTCACGGACTAGCAAATTCTTCTTCTATCAACAACTACTCAACACCAACAAAACAACAAACAAATCTAAGCTAAACTAAAAATACTGTCAACACGGAAGACCCAGGAATACCCCACTTCCTAGTATCTCCCGAGATCTTCGGAGTCCACCACTCCTAGATATTTTCTAACTAAAGTATACAAAGTAGTTTATACGACTCACCTCATAGGATTAGTTTAAGGTCACCTACTTAGGGCTCTCGTCCCCGGCAACGACGCCAAA
This sequence comes from Adiantum capillus-veneris, assembly GCF_014529385.1. Lineage (NCBI taxonomy): Eukaryota > Viridiplantae > Streptophyta > Polypodiopsida > Polypodiales > Pteridaceae > Adiantum > Adiantum capillus-veneris. The sequence continues at coordinate 40,002,946 of NC_140956.1, read as the reverse complement.
TGTTAAGGCGGTTACGCCGCTAGCGGAAGCTAAATAGCGAGAACTCAACCAACAACAGAATTTGTCAGACGAGGACGGAGGTTGACCCGCAGGCGCATGGAAACAACTAGGTGGGTGTCAAATCACCTACTCGACCTTCTAATGACAATCACTACTAAGGAAATCAAATCTAAGTTCTAAAATACGCAAGTTACTAAAATCCGTACTACGAACGAATGCTATACGAAACAGGATCTAGAATCATTGAATCGATCTCAAACTCAAGGTGAAGTCTATACACTAGGTAAGAACAACACCCTAAAGACTTGAACTGCAAAATCAACCTATAACCACTCCGTGCGGTAAACGCGTATGAAGACAGTCCGAAATATACAGGTGACCGAAACTTGACCCTGATGGTACTAATGTGTAGCTCTACTCGTTGTGGTTCTATAGATATGCTGCATGCTCAATTCCGACACACGAGTTGGAAGAAAACTCACACCGAAGCTCGTAGGAACTTACCACACATAGAAGCCGATAGCGCGCACTCTTGGTATCTGTGCGTAGCTCTCGCCGTTGCTAACACAATGGCGGTGTCGCTTCTCCAATGGCGGCTCCGTAGCTCGCGTAGCAAGTAGATAAGACTCTCTCTCTCTCTCTCTCTCTCTCTCAGACACAGTCACGGCGCTCAAAAACTCACTTTGATTAATAATCTCCCCTGGGTTACAAAAACTTTGGCTTATATACCTCAGCCTTGGAGGTGAGAACATCTCTAACTAATTACATCAGCAAGTGAAATTACTTCGGGATTACAAGCTGGAAACTCAATTGAGTCCCGTTACTTAATGAATGGCTCAAATCAAAATTAATGTCGGAAAGACATTTATTACAATCAATGGTTACAAAATGATGAGTGTGAGCAAAAATGTGGGTGTGATCCTCTGCTGGCTCAACAGACATGCTGATTAAATTGATGTATAGGATTACTTTGTGCTTTGGTACCCTCAAAAACCTTAGTCGCTACCCTTCTTTACCTTTGAAAATCAATCCTCAAGCAGCCACACCCATGGTTTAGACATTATTGATTGCAAAGACTAGTGGGGAGGGTCTACCATTGCTCGGTTGATTACGGTTCCTTTTGATCTTGCTCGTAGCTCAATAACGGTTAAGCCAAAGGCAAGCCCCGAGAGGCTCCATTATTAAGACTATAGTTCCCAATGGTGTTCCTTGAACCAAGTCCTTCTCAACCAAGATAATAGATCCCTGTCCCACTTACCCTATTGCAATAAACATGCCCAACCTTTCATGGACATGTTAAGGACCTCTCTTCTTAAGCAAGAAAAGAGAAACCAATAGCTCTGATACCAATGTAATGGAAATGGCCTATGAACTTTGAGAATAGCAAAATAAGGAGAGTTAAAGAGAACATTTTTATAAGACTACTTTGAAAACATAGAGGGTGAACTTATTTAGTAATAACAACTTGATTATAATACTTAAGTAACTTGGCATGAACAATGCTTTTGTAAGAGAGAGAGTTTAGAGAACTTGACAACAGTTGAGGAACTGATTTATGTGGAGCCGGTCCCCCTTCCAATAGGCTTTTGTATTATAGATTCTTCCATCAAAAGAGACTTGGTACAATACAATCTTTGTGTTCCTTGTGACCTAGGTGATGCAATAAAGATGGAAAGATGCATGCATCACGAGCATAACATAGACTTTGTAAAAATCATTAACCATCCCCAGCCTCAGTCCCAAGGCCTCAAACACCTCAAAGGTGGAGAGAGCTAGCGGGGAATGAGGGTAGGGAAGAGGAAGAAGAAACATTCATAGGAGAAAGAAATAGTTCCTCACTTATCATTACTCTTCTTACTAGCATACGTAATAGCATAGTAATGAAGATGGAGAAGATGGAAAGCTTAAGCATTGAAGCATGGCTCTTGGTTGGATTTGCATTCCATAGCCAAGAGTGTTGGTGTAGGCTGTCAACTTCTCTACTAGCTTGGAGAAGGAGATGAAGATTTTGCACTTTGCACTTAACACACAATGTGTGTGTGTGTGTGTGTGCGTGTGTGTGTGTGTGTGTGTGTGAGAGAGAGAGAGAGAGAGAGAGAGAGAGAGAGAGAGAGAGAGAAAGAGAGAGGGAGAGTATATCCTGCAAGCAAGTCCCCCTCCTTGCTTGGGTCGCGACCCCCTCTTCTAGCTCAAAATGAAAGCTCTTTGGCCTTCCCAAGCCTAGCCAATCACAAGCTTGGTGCATATCAGGCAACAAAGGTAGCCTTGGGACAAGTGTCCCCCTTTCCCTTTTGAGGAGAGGACTTGATAAATGCATAAACAATTAATTAAATTAACTAAATTCACTAGATTTCTTGGGAGGCCAACCAATAGGCTTTAGGCACAACATGACACAACATGAAGGGGAGATTGACATGTGTCCTTGTTGCCTCCTTGGTCTAGGCTTGCCTTGTGTGAGGGTGTGTGTGTTCTCTCTCATACCCCTTCTTGTAGGGCTGGCCCCCTCCTTGTAGGGATCTTGTTGACTTTTGTGGCACCTCAAGCCCCTCAACCTTGCGCCCGATTCCCACCACAATCTTGGCCCTTAAGCCCCTCAAGCTTGGGTTGGGTTCCCACCTCAAGTACAACCCTAGAATCTCAAGCATGACAAGCACCTCAAGCATCTCAGTCATCAAGCACAACAAGCACCTCAATCTTGGGTTGGGTTCCCACCTCACGCACATCCCTAGCTTGCCTAAGGTCAAAGGACTTTTAACACTAACCATTGGAGGTCTTAATGAAGCCAAAGGTCTTTAATGAATCCAACCCTAAGGTATTTAAGCTCCATTAGCTAGCCTTTCTCTTTAATAGATCATCTCTCATTTGGACCCCTTTACCATTGGCCCTGTGTTGAGATGTGTGCAGTTTTGTTTGAGTTTAAGGAGTGCATCAATGCCAAAAGACTCTTTGCCACCACCTCGTCACCACCTCCCCACTGAAGCGAACACTGAACTTCAAAACCTACGAAGCTCACATTGCTAGGACTAAATATACACAAGAATTGAGTTTTGCATTAAAACACGATTAATGACAAATGCACACACAAATTATCTTGCACCAAGGGTCCCAACTCTTCTGCGATTGCAAATAGTTGTTGTTCACCTAAACTTCCGTCCTTGGTGTTGTTGCAAAGAAGTCTTGAACTAATGATTTCTTTCGCTAAACACATTTAAACCTTTGTGGCTCTTGCGTGTGGGCCCACGGTCAAAATATTTAGCACCATCAATTTGGTGCTATTCGTTTGTGTCTTTGATGTGCCACTATGCACATTGTGTCTATGTGTGCCATGATAAATTCATCACTCACGTGGTGGTCTTGTCCATTGGCATGACATAGTACACGACACACTCAAATCATAATGCAATGCACAAAGCAATTGCCTTATAGAAGTGGCATGTAAGGCTCTCTAATCTCACAATATTGCCCATGTATAGAGGCCTTCCGTAGATAGCCATTGAAATGGCTTGTATTAACCAAATGGGCACATTGTTCATTCATGCACTTCAAAGACCCCACACAATGACTGAGATGTACCACTCCAGGGAAAACTATATTGGATGTTTGAGGCTTCAACCACAAATGAGGGTCATACTTATTCTCCATTGCATCCATATGTTGCACCTTCCCATCATAGGTGCAATTTCCAAAACAAGGTCTCCATTGTAGGCTCTTGGAATCTCTGAAACCTGCTCCACCCATTGTATTTGCATTAAAAGCTTTGTTAATGTACCCATATTCTCGTTTTGGAGAAGTTTCTGTCGGGTACTCCTCTTGAAGCTATTCAAGGGAGCAAAACTTGAAGCAGGCTACTCAAATCTATGATCTCCCTTTGATCAGTTTGCTTGGCCGGAGGACTATCTATTATTGCAATGGGAGTCGTAGTGAGTGAGCTTGCAGAGTGCTCAACATAGTTTGCATTGACCTTTTACTTACGTGAAAGCTACTCATCTAATACATAGGTCCCTTCACCCATAAGATTCAATGTCTTCTCAAGAAGCACACTCATTTCTATATTTTCCACTTTGATCACAACATCTATTGCTATGAATTGTATTGGATGAACTTTTTTTCATTAGGAAAGATTTAGATATTATATATTGTAAAAAGGAAACGTAAGCTCTTTATGGGGGAGTACTAAAGAGCAAGCCATAGAAAGAAGTTAAACAAGAAGATTAGTAAAGATTAAGATTAATTAGCCGTGAGATTTTTAAAATAAATTTTTGAAAAAAATTATATTTTTATTTTTTCAACAAATAGGGAAAATTACCTAAATCTCCTTGTAATTTGTGGAAATTCCCAAAATACCCTTCAAATTTCAATAATTCCAAGTATAACCTTATATCATTTTGGAAAGAATTTGTCTCAATTTCTTCATAGTGTAATCTTTATGACAATGGAGTTCTATCTTGTAGTGATGGCCATCCATAAGCTGCATCTACGACTGAGGAAGCTCCGAAAATTGGGAGTAGGGTAGCCCCGAAAGCAATAGGAGGTGCACCAAATGTAGGGGGAATTGCTCTATATGGGAGAGGGTACAAAACAAATGTGGGGAGACCTACAGGGAATGTGGGGGGAATTGCATCAAGTTCGGGGGGGGGGGGGGGGGGGGGGGGCGGGCTCGGGGGCTACACCAAATGTAGAGAGGCTTGGCTAAATTTGGGGGGGGGGGGGGGGGGGGGGGGGGGGGGGGGGGGATGTGATGACACTCGCATCAAATCTAGGGGAACACTCGGGATCTCCATCGAATGTGGGAGAGGGGGGGCTGCTCTATATGCGGGCCATGCTAGGACCGGGGCTGAGAAAAAACTAGGCGGAGCTGCTGAATTGGTGCGCCCATCCATAGTGTTTTAGACGGCTAAATTTGGGAGGGGGGAGGGGGGGGGGGGGGGGGGGGGGGGGGGGGGACTTCTTACGGCAGCGGGTGTGATGAACTTGCATCAAATCTAGGGGGACACTACTCAGGATCTCATCGAATGTGGGAGAGGGGGGGCTGCTCTATATGCGGGCCATGCTAGGACCGAGGCTGAGAAAAAACTAGGCGGAGCTGATGAATTGGTGCACCCATCCATAGTGTTTTAGACGTCTGATTGGTTCCTTGCCAGATGCATGTGCATTGAACTCCGACCTACGGATCCAAACACCGATAACTTGAACTCCAACACAAGGGTCCAAATTAATTATAGGGAGCACTTCTTGCCCCTCTCTGCCACTCGCAAGTCACCCTCTGACTGAAGCTAGTGGTGACACTTACACTTTGACTAGAAATCTGACGTCGAGGCCACCGTGGCCGCCGCCATGTATGCCATGCCAATCTCCTCTGTCAAATCTTTATTACCATAATCTCTGTCCAGCTTTACTTTGTCTTTACCTACCTGTGAGTTCCTGCTTTTGCCTTTGGCTTCAAACTCTCGAGCCAATCAAAGCGTCGAGTCCCATTCACAACAACTGTGGTCTTACCTTGCGGGTACCAAGTTAGCTAACTGAGTACTGGTGTTGCCATCCTTATCCAGCTTGCCTTTGTCGCTGTCCTCTAACAAACTCCTCCATTTGCTTTTGACTTCACAATCTCGAGCCAAACAATTTGCCGTGTTCCTTGAGAAATGTGCCGGTGCATAGGCCACTAACTGGATGGTGAATCCGCTTTCCATAGCCACTTGTTGGTTTTGGTCGTAGTCGTCGCGGGCGGTCAAGCAAGGGGGGGCATGATGAAGTTGCAAGAACTGCAATTTTGGGAAACCTTCTCGCACTCCAAGGGTGGCCGCACTAGCACCAAGCCATAACATCTCCAAGCCACTCCACTCGTCTGCTACTCCCAAGCTGCTCCGCACCCTCTGCTATCCCTCTCTTCAACTACAAAATTGCTCGCCTTGTTGTCTCCCAAACCGCCCCACAATCAGCCTCTCACAGGCCACCAAATCAAGTTCCACCTTCTCCCTCTCTAGATCTCCAATGGTGCCGTCCACAACCCACAACGTTTTGAAACATCGGGCTCAATGTTGAAAAAAAGGGGGGACCAATGTCATCACCGCGTTTCAAAATGCAGCAGAGAAAACTGTCACTGAGAAGGGGGGGGGGGGGGGGGGGGGGGGGGGGGGGGGGGGGGGGAAACAGGACAGCGTTTCAAAATGCTCGAGACAACATAGCTTGGAGGTGTCACCAAGGGAGCCCGCCTGTGGACAGAGCATTCAAAACGCAAGCAAGAAGGGGTGAGACTGGCACCGTTGCACAACAACATTTCAATACGCAAGCAGCAATGATGGGCAGCGACAAAGGGAGCTGGCAAGAGAAACGATGGCGATGAGGTTCTTCTACTCTTCACGGGACAGCTCCTTTACGCCAAGGATGTTCTTACCAAAGTCGACGATGCAGAAGCGTAGAGACCAAGGAGAGAGAGAGAGAGAGAGAGAGAGAGAGAGAGAGAGAGAGAGAGAGAGAGAGAGAGAGAAAGAGAGAGAGAGAGAGAGAGAGAGAGAGAGAGAGAGAGAGAGAGAGAGAGAGAAGAAGAAGAAGAAGAAGAAGAAGAAGAAGAAGAAGAGAATTTTAATGTCATAGGAAACTATCCCAAGAGATCTTAAAGATCTATTTGAGAAGGAGAGTTGAATTCAAGACCTGTTATTCAAGAGGGAAATGGCATAACCAATCTACCACGCTTGGGTGATAAAAAGGTTACACTGTTTTCCTCTTCTTATTAGCGCGCACACACACCCACACACACACCCGAGAAGAAGAGAATTTTAACGTCATAGGAAACTATCCCAAGAGACCTTAAAGATCTATCTGACAAGGAGAGTTGAACTCAAGACCTGTTATTCAAGAGGGAAATGGCATAACCAATCTACTAGACTTGGGTGATAGAAAGGTTATACCATTTTCCTCTTCTTATTAACGCGCACACACACACCCACACCCGAGAAGAAGAGAATTTAACATCGTAAGAGACTATCCACACACACACACACACACACACACAGAGAGAGAGAGAGAGAGAGAGAGAGAGAGAGAGAGAGAGAGAGAGTCTCGTGAACTAATCAACCTTGGCAATGACTGAATGTGTATACAATGGACAAAGGGTTGCTTATATAGCAACCTCAATAAATTGCCCTACCCTTTGACAAATAAGTAAATTGAATACCTAAAAGCTAAACTAAATAATGGGATCACATTAGGCAGTACATCTTGAGATGCCAAAACTATAACACCTTGTAATTTTTTCCCTTTTGTATAATAATCTTTTGTAATAATTTTGAACGAAAAGATACTTCAAAGTTCATAGATACAGAACAAGGGATGAAATCATGAGGCCTTCCACTGATAAGATGATAAAGCGGCGTATGAAATTTCACCAGACAATACATAACTTGCAAACAAGAGGAGCGGTTTTATAAATCCTTGAGCTTCGTTATTGTGTCAAAGATTATTAAAAAGAAATAAAAAGAGATGATACGAAAGATGTAAAAGGAGCCACATAATAATCTCAAAACTTGGAAGGATGAAAAATAATGACCTCTCTTTAAATCTGATTTCATAAATAAATTACAGATCTATCTATACATATATAATGGGGAAAGGGCATATATAATGGGGGGAGGGATTTTGGGCCCCTCCTTGCCACGTGTCGACTCCTCCTTCATTCGGTGGTGTGCCCTGCAACCTTGCGCACTCAGCAAGACAGTATGTAGAAAGAGGGAGAGGCCACCGAAGGTCGTCGTCCACACTAGTAAACTATAATTGTTTACGTAAAAATTGTCCCTTGCAACTCAAGGTGGTCTACGTAATGAAAGTGGTCAAAATTGTCTAGATGTTTGGCCTAACATTATCACCCTAAAAAGTTCTTTAACTGTGGGAAGGATCTCTATTTCTTCCCACGCTTTTTGGCCAGGAATCCTAAATTTCAAAAGTCTCAAAGCGACCCAAGTTAGCTATAGAATTTATAAAGATGCAGCACACGTGCCACCATAAAGCGTAAATTTATAAATCACCAAACACATGTCACCAAATAGCCTTCAATCAATGGTCTCTTAATGGTTTCAAACAAGGTGAAAATTCACTATGGCCTACACAAGACTATTGAGAAGAATTTCATAATAACAATTGGCATAGAGGTATCCTAGAGCAGAATTAGCTACCCAAAAGATTTGCGATGCTCGTTGAGATGAGCTCAGGGTCTTGGTTAGAGTCCGCGACTAAGCGGGGTTGCATTAGGGGTGTAGTAAGCGCTTCAGCATGCCTTTTTTGGGTGGCTTGGGTTGGGGTGTATTAAGCGCACCGGTTTGGTTAATGGTCAAGAGCGTGATCACACTCCTCAATCTTGAAGCCGTGCTCGGGATGGCTTTGCTTGACGCCTTTCAGGTTTGCCATGGCTCAAGACGTTGATGCCACGATGGGGGATGTGAATCATCCGAAGGTGATGATGGGGGGGAGTGAACAACATGACTTGGAGCAGGAGAGATCCTTGGTGCAGGATTTGAACTTTGTCTTCAATTTGGAGGGCCGTAAATGTGCTTGGGATAACGAGTGTGAAGCTAATGAGCACGGGTCAGAGTGGACTCTGTTCGAGGAGTTGTTACTCGGGGCGGTTAAGCTGAGTCACGATAAGGATCATGACGGTTATATTATGAATGTTGATTTTAATCCGAAGCTGGCTTTATAGAGCTTGGAGACTTGTTGCGCCAGATGTGTGGTCATGTACTTCATGGGTCGACGGATGACCACACAAGGATTGTGAGAGTGGGCGATAACAGCGCTTGGCAATTGTAATGGCATTAATTGCTTCACAGATGTGGGTAAAGGGTTCTATGGTGGCGGCTTGCACCTCTAAGCAAGCAGCCCAGGATCTCGTGATAAGAGGAGGGGTCTGGGGGGCGTCCTACTTTGCGTATGTCATGCCGTGGACACTAGAATTTTTCCCCAATGAGAAGATGTTGATTTTGTGCCATGTGTGAGTCACGTCGAAGAGCTTGCCTTTATGGCTTCTTGATCATGTTCTCACCATCGCTTCCACATTGGGCCGAGCCCTTTTTGTACTGAGACTGCAGAAGATGAGACCCAAATTGGATGTCAAGGTGTGTGTCTTATGGAACATACCCATCCTGTTCCCAAATACGTATATCTCAATATGGGAGAGTTTGGCGCCTTTCGACAAGAGTTGGCGTTTGCCTCCTTCCCCAATGCTTGCTACAAATGCCGAAGAATCGGTCATTTTGCAAGGAGTTGCACCGAGGCGGCAGGGATAAGTAGGCCGACAACCCACAATGCAAGACGAGTTGGAGGTGGGTAACTAGAGAGGACAAGCCTGCAAGTCAGGCTAATGAAATGGAGGTGAAGTCTGGTGAACAAGATGGGATAGGAGGGGAGGTGGCTAAAGAAATGGATGGCCCCTCAATGGAGGTACAAGAAAAACCAACTGCGCCGGTTGAACCTTGGGTGAGGCAAGCAAAGAGACCGAGAACCCGACGGAGAGACACAAGATAGACCAATATTAATATTATTAAGAAATTTTTGGAAGTGTATTTCTTTAAAGAAAAAAACTCGCCTAACATCGACTTGGGGCTATCTTGCTTTAAGGACATGCATGACATGAAAATACAAGGATTGTTATCCACGTTATTGAGAGAGAGAGAGAGAGAGAGAGGAGAGACAACCGCATTGCCTGTGTGTGTGCCATCTATACTTTTCATTTCAAAAAAATGAGAAAAAGGAGTTCGCTTCTCCTTTTGTAATGTCCACTTGGGATCGTCACTTCAACTAGACCGTTAATTCGTCAAATAGTATGCCACAATGACAAGTCGTTTGTGTATGCACACATGAGCTCCATGCAAACTGCTATCCACCCAACATTTGTGTGTATGTGTGTGTGTGTGTGTGTGTGTGTGTGTGTGTGTGAGAGAGAGAGAGAGAGAGAGAGAGAGAGAGAGAGAGAGAGAGGTTTTTTTTTGGGGGGGGGGGGGGGGGGGGGTGTAGGGGGGGGTAGCATATAAATTTTGAATGTTATAGTTACTGTATTGGAACAATAGGAAGATGCCTCAAGGCCTATGTGCTATATACATATGCATATATATGGATATGTATATATATGTATAGATGTATATGTATATATATATATATATATATATATATATATATAGAGAGAGAGAGAGAGAGAGAGAGAGAAAGCTTAACTTATGTGAGTCATCTCTATATCATTCCAATTTTATCAAATCCTTCAAATCTTTGAAATAATTTGAGACTTTTTTTACGATGTCAAAATATTCTAAAGCTTATTTATTGACATGAATAGTCTCCTGACTCTTAATTTCTCCACACGTAACCCTCTCCTTCTACCCTTGCATAGTGTTGCTGCGAGAGAAGGTGCTCGCAGCCCAGTGTATCAACAAATAGCGGTGGCCCCATGTGTGTCTCCCTTGACTAGGTTATGTTCCCCTCCCCCCCTCCCCCGCCCCTCTCTCTCTCTCTCTCTCTCTCTCTCTCTCTCTCTCTCTCTCTCTCTCTCAAGCTTTACTTCCTATTAACTGGTCTTGAGACCAATTAAATTAAATTCTCAACCCCCAAGCTCAAGTAAACCTTCTCCAAACACTGCTCGCCAAGAAGCCGTCCTATTGCATAGCTTAAATCAATTTCTCTCTCTCTCTCTCTCTCTCTCTCTCTCTCACACACACACACACACACACACACACACACAATGTTTAGTATCACCAAAATAAATAATTGAGTGACAAGTACTATCAAATGAGATTTGAGAGGGAGAGAGATGATAGAGAGAAAGAGAGAGAAAAGAAGAAGAAGAAGAGGACAAGAGACCTAAAAAATATAGCCAATGAGTCTTGATTCTTGAACGCTAGTGCTTACATGCGCGCATACTTTCTCAAGGAAGGAGAGAGGGTGGGATTTTTAATATTATAGAAACAAACACAATGACCTCAAATTTGGGGGATATATATATATATATGTGTGTGTGTGTGTGTGTGTACACACATACAAATAAATAAATAAATAAATATATATATATATATATATAGAGAGAGAGAGAGAGAGAGCTTTCTACTCTTAGAATAAAGACGCTGTTTACTTTGCCGCAGCAACACGCGGGTCACATACTAATCTCTTTATATGGGTACATAAAAGCTTTGGACTTTCTATCGGGTCTTTTCCTTTGCTAAACTCACCCTTCACTTATGCACTTAAGATGAAAGGATTTTCATTTTTTCGAGATTGGGGAGACCTAATAGCCTTTCACCAAAATCATATCATAGCAAATGGCTATATAAGTTTCAGAAAACATTTCCTTGGATGAAGTAATGAGCATGCTTGACACACACCGTACAAATGCCCACCGATGTAGACCATGGGAAGAAAAACATTAGCATGCTAAGTGGGAGCTTTCATTTGTACATTTTTTGAAGATATTGTAAGCATATATTTGCACACAATATCTGTTTGAAATACCCATTAATCAAACCCACCAAAAAAAAAATTTGACCCACCTACTTGGGAATATTTCCTTACATATCTAAATTAAGGTATGCATAGTGTGTTTAGTTAGCATATGAATTAAGCATATGGCTTTCTTACATTAGAAAGAGACACACGTTCATATCAGAATTGAATGGGCCACATTCTCTGAACATGCCAACATAGAAATACTAAACTAATATCCATGATATGTCTTATATTTGCCATAAGTATACTCAGTACACTCAAACTCCACCATCAGACACATATTCATTAGTTCGTCGCATATTATGAAGCCCACTTATTGAATGCCATCTCTTCTTGACACACCTATTTTCATGGAGTAGATGTAGGTGCATTGAGTAATATCTGTGGTCTCTTCATGAGCTTGCTTTGTTTTCCAAGGCTCTGTTTGTCATATGCAATCAGATCTCACTGAGATGCAGCCAAGCTGGGTCATCGATCCATCTCTTTATCTCATACCCTAGCCATCAAGAAAATGAATAAGGAGGTTTTGCCAGAGGAGCTCCAAGCTGTGATAGCATATGATGCCCATGGCAGACTCCTCACAAAATTTCTTTCCCCATTATATTAAATCGTGATAGCTATATAGATCGTGCCTTTGGTAGCATGCCATGTCTAACAAAATTATTGCAATTACTTTCGAAGGAAGGTAAATCATCCAAATTTTGTATTATCTCCATACTCCATTTTGTATCAATTCTACTTTACGTTTTGTACTCATCGTTGAGAGAAACATAAATGATCAATCCTCACTATGTTCCTTTTGACATCAATGCCAAATCAATTAATTGGACTTGTACAAGTCAATCAATATCATGTCCATGCCCACACGGACATAAAGCAAAAACACTCCCATAATTCACATTAACACTCGCTCCGTAACCCCTAAAGCCTCCAACTAGGTGACTTCTTGCAGCATCTTCAAGCTAAAAAACTTATGCCAAATCAATGATAATTTTCAAGCTACTTTTGCCAAGGAAGCTTGCAATGGTTTGCCTATTCGTTCTTTATAAACACTGCCACCACTTAAAGACTTGCTCTTGCCATGGCCATAGCTGATGCACCACGGATGAGGATGAAGCAGCCAAATAGGAGAATTTCAACTCAAAGAGACATGTTAATACAATGCTCCATCTTGAGAAGGGCACCATAATTCCCCAAGCCACATATGGCTACAATTCTTTCTTCATCTTAATGCTTTCTTTCTTTGTCAGTGCTTGGAAGTATTTTTCGCATCGTGATGCAATGTTGATGGTGCTAGTTATACTAACCAGGTCGATATAGGCAAGCTACACCATGCAAATAGGGCAAAGTGGCAAACTCTGGAAGAGAACAGATACAAGAGGGTCGGAGGAAAGGAGAAGATTTATGTGGTGTCCACATACACATCTAGACATGAGCATCACACTAGAGTGGCATACAAAAAGATATAAGAAACCGGTGTAACGAGCTGCATTCTAACCAATGCAAAACTCATCTCAAAGATTAATTGAAAATAACAATATGAAGTGACAATTTTGGCAATAACATACCAGTCATGCAATGGACTCCTCATTGTGTAGCATACTCAGATTTGGTGAACACTAAGGAGAGAGTCACTAAGTTTCTGTTGAGGATGGCCTCCAAGCACCCGTTGCAATCTCAGTAGAGAGTAAGGACCCTGACTTAATAATATATAAGCAAAGTGCACGGCTCTCTGGAAGCACCGACGGTAGTATGCGCAATTCTACAGTAGCAACCATGCTGGAGCCCGCATATTGAGGCTTCACGAGAGAGAGCTTCAGCTGACAGAGGAGAGGTGCACCAAAGGGGTTGGGTATGGTATGCCTGCTTGGCAGATGTAGCCTATGCAATGCAGGACTGTCCCCACTTTGGCTACACGCCCTTTTTCGGTTTTGGAGCCAGCCCGCTCTGGCTTGCATGCTGTTTCGCACTTCTGTCTGGCTCAGTCGCCTCTAAATTTTTCCTAAGTTGCATGGGTTATCCCAGAAAACCTTCCCCATGTTCCAGGGGTTCAGGTGGTAGAGAAAGAATGGGAGAAGGTGTAGAGGCAGGACTAGCAAAGGAGATGGCCGCAAGGGTGGAGCAGACAGTTCTGGGCCAAGACATAGCGACCGCACATGAAGGTAGACGTGCTATTTTGAAAGCTCCGATTGCTTCAGAGCATAGAGAGATGGCTTGCACTTAGAAGCAAGCTATCGTTGATCCACCATTGTGTGCTACATGCCCTCTGCCACCTTCAACACCACCAAATTCACTCGATAGTCTGCTATGCCTACCACAAGGCCATCCCCTCTATTGACCCTGAAGCCAGCCAGTCCCAACTCTGACCGCCAAACGCATCACTTTCTCTCGTGTGCATGTGTCGTCCTCTCAATCACCGACCAAAATTGTTTGCTTGCTCTTCTATCTGTTCACTATTAACAACACCATCTGGCTGAGCCACAGCCTCTCATGCACACGTCACCAATTGGCCACCATCCAGCTCAAAAACCTACTTACTCGCTTTGTACCGACCTTTGAACACCCTCAATCCACACAGTTAAGCCTATACAGGCATAGATTTTCATTGCTGCACCTGCATCCACTTTCGCTCCCACTAGCCCTTACTCCTGGTCAACTCCCTACACTGTCGACCCTGCACACTGGATGCCTCGCACCACAGAGCGTAAGTCTACAATTAGCGCCATACAGCTCCAGGGAAGACCTCTTTAACCTACCACTTGCCGCCTCCTTTGCACAAGCCACATTTCTGTTGCCATCCCTACCAAATTAAACGTCTCTACCATGGGTGCCAAGTGTTCATTCAAGCCAAAAAGTAACTACAAATAACCTCGAAATCTATTGAGAGAAAAGGTCCAAAATTCACCTTCCCAAAAGTGCAATGAGTGATCCAACATCATAGTTAACATATGCCTAAGGTTGAATGAATATCAATAATTTATCATTCACCCCTTCCATTCTCATCATGACATATCTGATCAGTAAATGCTTCATTATCTCTTCCAAGCGATCAAAACCTCTGCATTTCTTAAAACATAACCTCCCCTTTTTCATTAGCAAAAAGGGGAGGCATCACTATGGATTCACCCCTTTGGGCCAAGCCAAAAAGACCACCATCGTTGTTACAAAGAGGCTAGAGCAGAAACTCTGATTTAGCCATCTACAAACTAACATAGGTAAAATTATCATCAATGCATCAAATAAAAGTAGGACTATCTATTGCAACAAAGCAATAGATAGGCCAAAAGCAATACTAACAAAAACTAGAACAGAATGTCAAAACAAACAAGCTATGTATCAAAAATACAAATTGCTGGGGCTGAATCCAAAATCAGGCCAAAATCGTCAAAAGAATCTCCCTTTGATTCTCCTCATTGATAGAAGAAGGAGAAGAAAAATATAATTTAAACATTGTAGGAACAATCCCAAAACCTTGATTGGTAGTAGTTAGGTTGGAGTATGTTTCAATCCTTTAACTTGAAACACACGGAACCTTAATTTTACTCCAGAAAAACACAAGCGATTATACATGGTAAGCACCCATAGCACCCTAGCAATTTAAAACTTTTCACATCTTACTTCAGTCTCGAAACAACTATCATTCATGACTGCATAAATCATAAGCTTGAATTTTCCTTGCCAATTTTGGCCAAGTGTAATATCATTTTCCGTACGAATATGGTTCCCTCCTTGGCTGATTGCCGACAACAGATGCCCGTACTTTTAACTTAAATCAACAAATGTCACCCCTGATCACACAACAACAAAATGCATGCAGACGAAGCAACCCATATGCCAGTGAAGAAAAGATCTGAATAAATTACACACCTACATGATCATTTACAATAGCGGTCCGCTTTCTGCTTGATCCTAACGTCCAGGGCTTCTTCCCTGGACACCGTTTTCTGGGTTTGGTAGCCAAAACGCTTGGTTTCGACAGGGAAAAGTTCTTCGTAAAGCTTGCTTTTCTTGCCTCCTTCGGGTGCATGGCCAGTGCCGCTGTCAAGTTCGGTGGTCTCTTCTGCCCCTTTTCCTTGTTCTGCTTCAACTTCTGTTGGATCCCTCAGATTCACCTCTTTCTGCTTCTTCTTCTTCTTCTTTTCGATCTTCTTTGCGGGGTCAAGGCCTCCCTTGAACGACAGCTTCGCTCGCTTGACCTTATCGTACGAAGAAGACGACATGTTTGTGTGCGTTACAGAGAAGATGCAATAAGAGATTTGAACTCGAGCCCAGAACGAAAAGCTTAAGAGGGGCATTAATTAATTAGAACGAGATGGAAATCTCTCTCTCTCTCTCTCTCTCTCTACAGCTCTGGTCCATGATGTTCATCATGTGAAGTGTCACACTATCTATAAATTGGATGCACGTACACACCACCACATTCATAGATAACCTGCGGTCCCATAAGTTTTGTGCTTAATACTAAATGCACAGTGTGGGCATCTCTCTACCAACCAAAAGCAGAGCAAGTTTTAATGTTGTGAAGTGTAAAAAGGACCCGAATTTGTTATATATGTATATATATATATATATATATATATATATATATATAAAGAGAGAGAGAGAGAGAGAGAGAAAGAAAGAACAAGCTGAACTTCTTTCAAGTTAACGCACACTCTAGGCCTACCCATCTCCAATTTAAGGGCATGCCTAGTAAGCAACACATCCACCAGAAACCCTAGCTGGTTTCATACTTGCCAAAGGAACAACTTGAAAATCCCTTTTTTTATAGACTAGTCCCATACCTTAGTCTGTATGGTATTTTTATTGCCGTTAGACGTCCCCCAATTAAGTGACACGTGTGCAAGGCATTTTTAAAGGGTCTATTGCTTTTTTGTTTGACAAATTCAGATGCCAGTAGACCCAGACTATCCTGTTTCCAAAAAAAAAAAGTGGAATAGCCTCCCATAAAGGGGGGTGTTGGGGCTAAGACCACAAAACTTCCTAAGCTGATTAGAAAGTTCAAAACCTATAGATGAGAAATTATCCAGATCTTGATTGTGAGATTGATCCATCCTTGAAACATTGACGATACTTTTAGAGAGTAGCTTAATACCATCTGAAGCATTTTTTATTATCAAAGCAAGGATCTTGACCCATTGATCAAAGGAAATTCAATGAACAAGAGATTAATTTGGGTCCAAAGATGCTTTCATAAAATAAGCATCGATGCCTCAACATCCTGAACACATTCTAAAACAAGTAAGAAAGCCTTTGAGAGAGAATCCATAGGTAAGGGAAGGCCTTGTGCCAAAGAGACAACCTAAAACATGACAAAATTCCAATTAACTTAAGACCATCTAGAAGCAAAATAGTCTTAGATAGATATAAGGAAAACGAGTCTAAAGAAATTAACAGGAATCAGTCCTTAAATACTAAGTCCAAAGTAGTCTATAGTAGAAAAAGAAACTATTCATAGTAATCTCATCATAGAGTCTTGATAGCTAGTAAACTAGAAAGTAAGGTTGAAATCTCACAATAGACTAAGAGATCATTAAAGATAGCAAAATCAACCTATTTTTTAGGGTTCAAAATAAAACATTTACTAGGGGACAGAGAGACTTGTACTATAGACTAAAATACATCACACGAATAGGTAAGCTATACTTATAATAACTAGTACATAATAGAGAAGCATAATATAGTAGACAAGTAAAATAAGGTGGTAGCCTTAATATCTTGATACTAGTCTACCAACTATCATGACTGTGTATTAGAGCCCCTCCTATTACAAGCCAAAAACAACACAGTTACGCGCTCATAAAAGGCAAAGTGTTAAAGATGTGGTATTAGGTAGACCCATCTGTTATCAGAGTATTCTGGGCAAAAAGATTTAATCAATTTTTTGTATGTCCTGAGGTGGAAGACTGGGTAATGGTAATACCATTTCCTAGCTACCTCTTTCAGTGTCTATGAAAAATACTCTCCCCACTCATCTTCATCAATATCTTTAAGCTCAACATATTGTTTGAACGCCTGAATATGGATATCTGGGTCATCCTTCTTACCCCATTAGAAAACTCGAAATGCAATCTTCAAATCAGTAGAATGTTCATAATGTTTGGATTCGTCTTTTGAGATTGATTTCTTCTCTTTGGTCTATCTTTCACTATAATGATCTATATCAGTGTCCCATTTGTCGTTGTCATCTCTCTGAGACAGTATCTGGCTCCATCTTCTTTTTTGACTTCCTATGTGATGATCTGTGACTTTTCCTATTGTCATCACTGTCTTCATTACACTTCTGACTTTTGCTCTTACCCTTTTGAGATCCATTGGAGTGAGAGCACCTCTCTGCTCTCTCCAAATGCCTTCACTTGGACTGGTGAGAATGCTGGGAATTCTCCCTATCCTCAGCATTACGTTGGTCCAAGTTTGCATATGTTTCATTTACAGGCTCATTGTTAGTGTGAGAGCCTCCCTCTAACTCCTATGGAATGGTATTGAAACGATTTGGTTCCTCCACGTGTTTGAGTGTGTGTGTGTGTGCAATGCAATGCGCATTCTTGGCTCTAGGTTGCTTCGTGTGTTTAATCGTTCATTATGGTTTGTTAATAATGATGTTTTTTATGAGACTAACCATGGAGAGAGGTAAGTAGGGCTAAGGGGAAGACAAACGACCCCTCATTCGTCATTTTTGGTTGAGGTTGGGTGTGGAAATGATCACAATCAATCACCCACCTAACCATAGGAACAATGGGACTAGATGGTAGCACCATGTTGCCTATAGTCTAGAGGCCTCATATTTTAAGCTTCATGTTGTTTGGGGTTCATTTGACATCATTATGGCCATTTGAGTCTTAGTTAGACCGCAGGGAAGACAAGCATTTTGGCTATTTCCTCATCTTACGTGCTTGTGACACCTCTCTCCTTAGTGCATTGTCATTAGGACATTGCATTTGACATTTCCATGCACTAGTTGGGTCAACTATGTCCTCGGATTGACATAATTTATGTTGGTTTGAGTTCTTACTAGGCTACTCCATCCGATCACAATGGCTCGACAACATTGGCACCATAGCCGAGGACATAGGACTTACACTAGCAGAGGAGATCGCGGTGAGGTTCTTCTTTATCCAATTACCGAGTGTCACAATTCATTACATTTATCCTTAGGTAGGAGCGTCACTGAGGCATGGTGAGCTCTTAAGTAGACTTAGGAGTCGAGCTCCTTTGGTTGCCACATAGGTTAGGACGACCTTAGTTGTTGGTTTTAGTGCATTATGCATTGAATCCGCACGTCGAGTCTTGTTGTAGTTTGTGTCTAGTAGGTGGTTGCAGTGAGTTGTGATTAGAGTAAAAAATTATGCTATCTTTTACACCGCTATCACTTCATTTTATTATGTTTTGTTTTTGTTTTTGTTACTTCATTGTTTTAGGTTATAGATAGGGGGAGTATTTAGGTAAAGACTTAGTTTTGGTGTTGCATATCAGTCGAAGTTTCTTTTGAGTGCCATATTGCAACTTTTAACAACTTAAAAAGTGATTTGAACATGCAAAAAATGTGCATAACTTGTGACTTGAGAAATTCTTGTTTGTGCACTTGCATATACCTTAGAAGGACATATCTGGAAATTTTGATTGTTGTTTAATTCATCAACTGTCCAAAATAACGGATTTTTCATTTAAAGTTAACTTTGAGAACCAGCTAAACTAAACCATTTTAAGGAAGTGATTTTAAGTGGTGGAGGATGTCTTTGAGTAACACAGGAGCATAGCCTAAGCTACAGAAACTGACTTGGTTCAAAAAGCTTACCAGTGGCAGCAACCGTGGTCATTGCCAATTGCCCCATTTTCATAGATTAAGCATATCATCAGGACCCTCATACTCTATACAACAAGAATCCAATTACCCCAAGTCCAAACGATCTACAGATTGCCAGACCAAGACAAAATTGTCCATAAGTGGCCAAAGTTGAAGGTTTTGTGTCACTAGACTGACCAAATCTCATCAGTTTATGTCCAACATAAGGGAAAAATACTCCACATAGGAAACCCTAGCTATAGGAAGCATTAGGTTTTCAAAAGTCCACCAGTGGTACTGACCACGGTCATTGCCATAGTGCTCAAAAAGCTGCAAGAGTGGTTCCAGTTGATTCCCAACAGTGCATAGAACCCAAATTAACCTACTTCATCTCAATTGAATAGGTGTAAGACCACAAAATTGCCCAAAACAATGAGGTAGAAAGCCAAATTATGGCACCAAGGTGAAACAGAGGCCAAAAAGTGTCAAAACACCTCATACATAGTACATAGACTCATCTCACAGTGACAATCAGTAGGAAGTGACTAGGTTGAAGTCACTGCCACCTGGCCCAGATTTGAGATTTAAGAATACCTGAACATAGATTACCTTAAGAGGTTCCTAGAAGTACCCTTGTTCACTGAAATAGACTCCATAATCGCTCTTAAAGACCTTGTGGAAGTTAGGGCTTGACTTTTCAAAATTTTGACTTGAGTTTCAAATTTGTTTGCAATCTTTGTAAATTTTAGTGAAGATTTTGAAAGAGAAATATGGACTAAGCACTCAAAAGGCCAAGAGGAAAGTGCTTGATCGTGTGTATACAGGTATCCAATTTATCCAAAAGCAAAGGTTATACAAAGGAGCTAGCTAACCTTACAAGTAAGAGGTTGGGGTTTTTACAAGAGCCTCTATCTTATTTCATGTATTTGAGATCGGGTAAATATCTTTTGAGAAACGGTAGAGTAGCGGCTGACCAAGGTAGTTTTGTGTCTTCCAAAGAGAGTGTCAATCAAGTGAGGCTTGACCCACTATCGACTATCATAGAAGAGGATTGTGAGACCGACACCTCTTTTGACAAGTCATTTTACTTGATGTCTAGCCAGTAACTAGGAGGCTTCTAGCAACACAGAGCTACAAGAGGTAGCACCTCCCAAATCTCGTTGACTGTTGGAATTAGGGTTGCAGAGAAATGCACACAGCTTGGAGAAGACGAAGGAAGCTCAAGGCACACAAATGAGACTGTATTACTTAGTGTGCAATGGAAAGATAGATAGCCCTAGAGTGATGGGAGTATATACAATGCACGGGGGAAAAAACCTCCTAACCTTGACAGTCCTAGTGTGTTCAAATCCCCCCTGGAGTGATGCGGTGAAAGAGAGCTTGCACATGAGTAAATGGAAGTGCCATGTATATGGTAACAAATCCCCCCTGAAGTGATGCGGTGAACGAGAGCTTGCACATGAGTAAAGGGAAGTGCCATGCCCTAAGGACATGATCAGTCCACAAAGGGGAGTAAGCCCAAAGCTTTGCGGAAAGCTTTGAGCTTCTCACGAGACAATGCCTTTGTGAAAAGATCTGCTAGGTTGTCCTGTGTTGGCACATAAGCCAAGTTGATCTCTCCTGTTGAGAGCCTCTCCCTGACATAGTGGTAATGCACCTCAATGTGCTTTGTGCGAGCATGAAAAACTGGGTTCCTCACAACTGCCTATGCGCTCTGATTGTCAGTGTAGATAGTGTCGGCAATGTCCTATCCAACACCCAAATCAGCCATAAGGCGTCTGAGCCATACACACTCAACCATAGCTGTGAAGATTGCCCTGTACTCAGCCTCACAACTAGAAGTGTCCACATTAGGTTGCTTCTTGATCAACCATGATATACATGAACTACCAAGCATGAAACAAAAACCACTTGTGGACAACAATCAGCCCAATCTGAGTCTGAAAAAGCATGTAAGTCTGGCAGCAATGATCCCCCCTTGGGATAAAACAAGCCAAGATGTAAAGTGACACTAAGGTAGCGGAAAATCCTCTTGACAGCCTACCAATGCTTAGACCCTAGTCTATGCATAAATCTGCTGACCTGTGAGACTGCAAACTGAATATCCGACCTCCTGTTGCATACATAAATGAGGCATCCAACAGCAGTTTGGTAAAGAGTGACATCTGTAGGATCACCAGCATCATGAAGACTCAATTTTAAACCTGTTTCCATGGGAGTGGCAATAGGTTTGCAATCCTCAAGTCCAAACTTACATAGCAATGTCTCTATGTAACTTTTCTGACACAAGGCAATACCACCATCATGCTACTTAAACTGTATACCCAAGGATGCAGCAACCCCAGATCTTTCATCTTGAAAGTAGCATTCAAATCAGCTTTAAATTCAGTAATATGTCTCTCATTTGGTCTAGTGATCAGCAAATCATCTATATAAAGAACCACAATGAGAAGTACATCACCCTCATGCTTTACCCACAATGAGAAGTACATCACCCTCACACTTTACATACAATGTGCTTTCTGTTGGACTGTTATGAAAGCCTCATTTGACCAAATGAGTGTCAGTTTTCTCATACCAAGCACAAGGAGATTCCTTCAACCCATACAAAGCCTTCTTACATATGCACACTTTGTCCTCTTGTCCTTTCTTGATAAAACCGCAAGGCTGTGTTACATACACTTCCTCAAATATGTCACCATTCAAGAAAGCAGTAACAATGTCTGATTGATGTACATCCCAACCAAAGTGAGCTACCAATGCACATAGAAAACGCATAGTAGTCAGACGAAAAGTGGGAGAAAAAGTCTCTTCATAATCTATGCCTTTTTGTTGTGCATAACCCTTTGCACCAAGCCGAGCCTTATGGCGATGGATCTCACCATCTGGCTTGCGTTTCAACTTGTAAACCCACTTCGTACCAAGGGCCTTTTTGCCATAAATTCCATGTGTCATTTTCTATAAGTGCATCATATTCTGATTGCATGGCAGCCATCCAATTTTTTGAATTTTGTGCTTCATCAAAAGACAAAGGCTCCTCAACATCATGTAAGCTAGACACAATCAAAGCATAACAATCTGATGCATAAGATGCATGGCCAGAGCCTAAACGAGTACGACTAGACAAAGGTGCATCCAATTTACTGTCACACAATGTATGCACCAACCATTTTGGCATACCTCTAGCCTGCTCATTTTCAGCCCTTTCCTCATCAAGTACATCATGTACATCTGCATCACTAATAGGCTGATCTGTAACATTTTTGGAAACCCCCATAGGCTGTACATTTGCCTCCACCACTAAAAAGAGTCAACAAAGTGTCATAAATGTCGTGTGATCATCTTACATTACTGTCTCTAGTGCATGATGACAGCAAGGGGGGCTGAACAGAATCTTCCACAAACACTACATCCCATGAAACCAAAATATGCTTTGTTTGCAGATGATACAACCTATAACCTTTGCTTTCAGCACTATAACCAACAAAAATTACATTTGACAGTCTTATCATCCAATTTTTTGTGTTGTGTTTGTGGCACCAAAGCATATGCCAAACAGCCAAGAATGCTCAATAGAAGGCTTTCTATCATGCCATGCTTCATATGGAGTAATAGACTACAAAGCTTTTGTAGGACACCTGTTAAGTACATAAGTGGCAGACATGATGGCCTCAAGCCAAAAAGAATGCGGCAAAGCTTGACTTTTGACCATACATCGTGCCATTTCTATAAGTGACCTGTTTTTCCTCTGAGCAACACCATTTTGTTGAGGCATATAAGGCACTGTACATTGGTGTTTTATCCCACGACTAGCTAGAAATGCATTAAATTAAAGAGACATATACTCCCCCCCTCGATCGGAACGGAGGGTGCCCATAGTACATTTCGAGACATTTTCAACCATAGCCACAAATTGTTTGAAGCACATAAAAACTTCGGACTTCGCATTAAGCGGAAATACCCATGCATTCCTGGAGTAATCATGAATGAAAGTCACAAAGTAAAGGTAATTGCCCAAGGACGGAGTTTGCATGGGCCCACAAACATCACTATGCACAAGCTGCAACTTGCATGTGGCCCTAACTGAACCATCCTTTGGAAACTTCGAACGCTGCATCTTACCCAAAATACAGCCTTCACAAACATGTTTGACAGGCATTTCAAGAGGCGGCAAAGAAGCGACCATATCAGATTTTTTCAAACGTAGCAAACTGGCAAAATTCAGATGCCCAAAACGTGCATGCCACAGTTTTGCATCTGAAATAGCCCTTGAATCTGCAACTGCATTTGCAAAATTTTGTCCACACTTGTCATACAAAGTGAGCTTATACAACCCACGGCCAAAAGGGCAGATGCAACAATTTCATCACCAAAATTGAGATCATGAACTGTACATCTGTCATCCGCAAATTTGACTACAAGTCCATGTCTAGCAAGTGCAGATACAGACAAAAGAAGATTCTTGATCCCAAGTACATAAAGTGCATCAACAAGTGTGAAAGAACTGCCATTTGCAGCAGTAAGCACAATCTTTCCAACTCCTTGAACCTGATAAGAGGCATTGTTGACACAAATGTCTAAATTCCCATGAGAGACAGACTCGAGAGAGATGAACAATTCACGATGTGAGGTAATGTGCTTTGTAGCACTACTATCAAAATACCACACATCTGAATCTACAGCAACTGACATGCATGCATCATCAACAGCAGGATTGTAAGTGCACTCTGCACTAAAAGCCCAACATCAGCATCACAGTCTCCTTTCACAGAAGACTCAACAATGGCTGCATTTGTAGTTGAACCAGCATTTGCAGTGGAACCACCCTCTTTCTTCTTAGCCTCTTTGGCCTTCAACTTAGGACACTGCTTGATCAAGTGATCATTAGCTTTACAATAATGGCAACGCATCTTCTTTTAGCCCTTATCACCAAAATGTCCAGATGAATTGTTGCCAGCAGAAGCATTAGGAACGGAAGTTTTGCCACTCGCAACAGAACCATAAGAAGTAGCTGCATAGCTGTTACCACCCTTTCTTTGAGAAGCAATAAAAGTCTGTTCAACTGCACGCTGCCTAGTCCTATTTTTTCTGGAAAGTGACTCTTGCACCAGCAACAATGTGCATAATGCAATCAAACTTGACAACTTCAGGATTTACTTAATTCATAAGTCTCCAAGTATTAGCAAAAGTCTGGTAAGAATCTGGTAAGGCATCAAGAATAGTCTGCACAAGGGAACTATCTGAAATGACTTCACCTGCATAAATAAGTTGCTCATTGATATCCTTGACACCAGCAAGGAAAGTATCCATATCATCTTCCTCATGCATAATCTTCGATTCCAGCTCTTTATGCAGAAAAGAAATTTTAGCCTCATTACGGCTTGCATAAAGACCTGCTAGAATATCCCAAGCCTATTTTGCAAATTTTGCTGAACGAATGTGAGGAGTAATGGAGCACTTCACAGACAACACAATCAATGCATGAGCCTGCACATCCTTTACATCCCAAAGAGCTTGTTCTGCCGTAGGCAAAACAACTCTAATAGCAGCAAGACCTGCAACATCCTCAACATCGCCTACATCCTCAGAACCAGGGTGTACATCAATATTCCAGATGCCCTTTGACACAAGAACATGTTGCATCATGTAAGCCCACATAGGGTAATTGTCCCCATCCAACCTGTCCTCAGCAGCAAACATCTTGAACACGTCTATATTGTTGTCAGCCATGGAAAATGTCTGCACCTGATGTGAAAACTACCCGAAATGAGGAGAAACTGAGTGAGACTAGCACATGCTATATAGCACAACCCGCAGTAGACTGTATAGGACCTATTCTCTAGAAAACGGCACTGACAAAAATTCTGCACAAAATGACAAAATTGCCTGTGCAGACCTAGGTGTAGTGGAAATAAAGGTGAAATGAGCCCGAATCATAAATCTGAGCAGACTAAGCTCTACAAGTCTCCCCGAAATTTTTGTCGACCTATGAATGCTCAGCAAAGCTCACTGAAATTGGAGAAAGTGAGCATGCGTGTGCTGGAGCTGCTAGCGGCTACGCCCGGGAGGATGCAAACTGCTCTGATACCAGTTTTTGGAATTAGGGTTGCTGAGAAACACACACAGCTTGGAGAAGATGAAGGAAGCTCAAGGCACACAACTGAGAGTGTATTACTTAGTGTGCAATGGAAAGATAGAAATCCCTAGAGTGATGTGGCGTATATACAATGCACGGGGGGGAAAATGTCCTAACGAGGGAAAAAATGCCCCGACGGTCCTAGTGTGTTCACTCACATCACTACCACATGTATATGGTAACATTGACCATGTTGAAATACATGAAAATCTTCCTGGAGGGATCAAACATGCATGGATCCCTAGTTATGCAACACTGGAGGATGCAAATGAATATATATTGAAGAACTACTTTCTCAAGGATTAGAAATAATCCGAGTATATGATGATGCTGATAGATTTCACGATGAAGAATGGAATCACTGCCTTATTTTAAGAGAACCAAAAAACTACAACCAGTATGAAGAAGGGAATCACTGCCTTATTTTAAGAGAACCAAAAAACTACAACCAGTATGGAGAGAACGCAGAAAAAGGGAAGATGGTCATGGAGACACAAGAACTACCTCCTAAGATTGATCTTCCTAGAGCCTTATGTGTTCGTGACAAGAGAGTGACAAGAGTGGCTACGGTTCATGATAATGTAGGGATTTACAAGCATGGGGATGGGAGAGCCATCTCTTACTACCAATGCATGTAACTCTATGCTAAAGAATTAAGCACATACAAGGTCATGTACTTGTTTTCCTATGACACGCCAGTAGGAATTGACGTCATTTTTGTTGACAAGTACGGACGTGAATATGAGTCAATCCTTCCTAGGGATGTAGAAAGAGTGATAGCTCTATAAGTGTTGACACGTAGAGAGACAAAGGCCCATACATACCCCTAGCAAGTCCACAAATCCCTTTGCAAATGAATACAACACCACATTGTATACAAATAGACAACCATTGCCCAACCCTCAAGACCAGCTAACAACATTGTTATCATTGCAAGCATGGCTCCAACATTATGCAACATCAAAACAGAACGCAAACAGAGGTGGTTATCAAGCCGTGTCAAGGCTAGGAGCACCACCACAACCATCACCACTCCATCAGGAGTACTAAGATGAGAGTGGGACGAGAATGCAAAATTTGGTAGGGATAGAAGGGCCACACCAAGATTGAGAGCAAAGCGAAAGGGTTTAAAGAGAGAAATAACCACCTGCAAGACCAACCAGGAATTATGGATCAGGAGCACCTCTAGTGGCGAAACCCTTACAATACCTTAGACTAGAAAGAGTTCATAGAGGAGGACTAGGAGACCCTATGCTTAGGTCAGTGGATCACCATAGGATCAAACCATCCCAAGTCTATAAATGGGTGAACAAGAAGTATTATGGGAACAAAGATCCAAGGGATCACATGGTAGCCTTTGTGCACGTAATATAGATGAGGAAGTTTTAGATTTTCCAATGCAATTTGCAAGATTTGGACCGACTCTCGAAGAGGACGCTACCACCAAGTTTGATTCTGTGGAACGTAGGTATTTTGAGTAAATCAAGGACGTGTTGAGGAGCTTATCAAGGAATTCTCTCAAAGAGGAATAGCTCATAACACCGTCTCGCAAATCCATAAATTTAAGTAGAAAGAGGGAAAATCTCTCTTTTCCAATTGTTCGGCCTTGATTTTCTTGAGAATTTTGTCAAGGTCAAGGTTATCTTCTCTAGTAGAAGAACTACCAACCCAGTCAAGGTAAATGCTCATTTTTATCCAAGGAGTGAGGAACGTAGATCTCCAAAAAGATCTACACATGAAAAAGAGCGCTACATTGAACGAGTTAACGAAAGAAGCTCTATATTTGGTAGATAATTGTGTTGTCTACAAGGAAGGAGATTTCAAGGATTTAGATGATGATTCCTCAACATAGCATAGTGGATCCAAGTCTGCCAAGTCAGTACAAAAATTAAAATATTCTCTAAATCAAGAACATCTCATCGAAGAAGTGCTCAAGAGGATTAATCCATTTGCCAAGCTACAAATTAAGAAACCTAAGTGGTGTGAGATAGAGTAGAAATGGACAAATCACGTGACTGAAGAGTGCTATTACAACAAGGGGTACGTAAAAGAACACCACTATGCCCCACAAGCCCAAGTAGCACAAGCGCAAGTCCCATCAATGCCAAGATACATAGTAGGAATTCTTCTCGTACCAGTAAGAGTTGAAAGACCACAACCAGACTTAGGACAAAAACCTCCACTACTAGGAAAGAGACCTGTAGGAATGAGAGATTCACCAATTGTAGAAGAGCCTGAGGAGCAGGCACTTGTGCCAATCCTTGCATATTGCAAGGAGCCTAGTGGATATATGACCAATACGGGATATTATCCACATGAAGAACCAAAAGTGCCAAAACCATGGAGCATGATTGGATCTGTTGGACCACCGGCTGCTACACATGTTTTAGAAGAAGGTAGATACAATTTAGATGAACGCACATTGTTATTCATAGCTAATGGAGGATTAATGGGATCAAGACCTGCTTATCCGCAGAGAGCTTCTCAAGGAGCACCTCAACAACCTAGAGGACCATGTTATTAAGTGTGGTGGTGACCACTTGATGAAAGAATGTCCTCACATGGAGATCATAAGAGTGAATGGATATTGTCCTGATTTTAGAATCACTCATTTGATTTTTGATTGCCCAAGGAACCCTAACAAAGGAGAAAAAGTGGCATTGAATATACTAGAGGCAATACCATCTAGTAGTGGATCAGAAAACAAAAATGTGATACCAATCCACGTAATCACAAGAGCACAAGCTCAGAAAATGGCAAACAAACCTATCATAGAAGAACCAAAAATAGATATGATTGGCATTGGACGTAAGGGTTAGCGAAACACGTAGAAAGCTAGGAAGGCTAGGATGAAAGCTAGGAAGGAACGTGAACAAAATTCCTTAGCTAAAGAATTGAAACCAACAAAAGAAAAATTGACAAAACTTGAAGAAGAAACAAATAAAGAAGAGGAAACCCCTGAGGAAGTACCAGAGAGCCAAGCATAGTTGAGAAAACCAAGAGCGCTAGCTCAGAAGGATCAATTTTGGTAGAAAAAGTTAACGAATCATTAGATGCCCTCCTTAAAGCATATGACGCATGGCTAAAAAATAATCAAACTCAAGAACAAAGGTGGATGACATATCCACGTGCGAAACTAGAGAAGCAAAGGCTTGACATAGAAAATGATTCAAACAGCCCAAGCTTTACTAGAACCTCCAATTGGGAGACCGGAGGATGTGATAATCGTCATACCAGGACCAACAATTCCACCAAGCGAGGAGCGAATAAGGTCATATGCTAGTCAGAAGCACGAACCAAAACCCAAAAAATCAATACAAGGGCCAAGAATAGTGTTGAATACCATGGATCAGTCTTTCAGTGGATTTCACCCAAGCGTACTAGAGGAGTGTAGATAAATAGATGGTCTTGACAAACTATGGAAATAGGTCAAGGAGGCCAACAAAGCTAATGAGCTAAGCAAACGTGTAAACCAGATCGATAATGGGAGAGGAGTGTTTTTTCCACCGACAGAGGAATTGAGGATCTCAAATAAATCTAGAAATGCAATTGTATTAGGGAGACCAAGGATCTGTTCTATTTATAGACAGTTGACCCTGTTCGCTAAGAACACTACCATCCTATATGGGAGAGCAAGAGTCCAAATTAGATATTGTCACAGTCCTATCACAAAGACTCTCTTCCAAGAAATTCATTGACTCGAAAGGTCTAATAGACATTTTATTGACACTAATGTACAATAACGTTAGCTGAGCTATTACGAATACAAATTAACATGTGGACTATGGTAGAAGACTGTCTCCAAAAGTTTGGTGTGAAGGATCCTTTGTCATGAATTTAAGAGGGAATCCAAGAACTCAAAAGCCTCACGTAAATATCAGGCATATACCATTAAACAAAGTAGGAGAATATTGTGAAGGTGAATATTTCAATATGACTCTTCTTGTGGATTTCTCATCACTATGGCAATTCTTGATGGTAGGACTGGGGCAGCCATTGCTACAAAAGAAACATGGAAATAATAGGGAAAGCCTGCTTTAAGAGCAACAAGAATGAAACTACAGCTCGCAGATAGATAAATGGAGAAACCCCTAGGACTTCTAGAGAAAGTAGTTGTTACCACTTGCGGGATTGAATATGAGCATACATTTGTCATTGTTGATTTTGGCAAGAAGAATAACTATGACATCATACTTGGAAGACCATTTATGAAAAATGGTCCACAATTAAGGATATGATCATATTTACCTAAGGCACATGGAGAACACAACCATGATAAATTTAAACAACCATAGCTACAAGGAAGTGACAAGAACTCCTATTAAAGAAATTGATTCAGCTACATTAGCCAGATTTGAACTTCCAGCATGGTTAGGTCAATCCAAATAGCTATGGATGTGCACAGCTTCACATTGTGGTAGCTTAAAATGAGAAGAATGTATCCTAGAAAGGGATTTAGAAGACAAAGAATATATCCCAGATTCCTTTCCAGAAGAAGCACTAGAGCCTTTAGAATGGAAATACATTTTGGAAACCTTGGATGTGTGTGCTATTGAAGATGGTCCCACTACAAAGTTCTATGAGAAGGATGGCTATGATGTGATACCATCACATGGTCAATGCAAGCTTCAAATGAACCCAAAACAATAGAGCACAATGAAAAGGAGGAGGAAGAGTTTTTCTACGACTCTCCATAGCATTTTGGATTCGACAATGATGTAGAACATGATAAAAAACTTAAAATGTGAGAGATGGGACCCTTGGTGATTAAAGACCTATCACCAAGCAAGGTTTGCAACATAAGAAGGAAAAGAGATGCCTAATTGGCTTAGTGGATTAAGAAATATCATATGTCACTAACGAGGGATATGCTACAAAATATCCATGTGGAAAAACAACACGCAAAAGAAAAGGCTAGAGTGGTAGATGAAGCTCAAGCACAAGCTAAAGAACACATTGAAAGACGCAAATTTCTACTACAACAAAAGCTAAAAGGAGGACCGGTGTGGATTGTTGGAATTAGGGTTGGAGAGAAACGAAAATAGGTTGGAGAAGACAAAGAAAGCTCAAGGCACACAATAGAGAGTGTGTTACTTAGTGTGCAATGGAAAGATAGATAGCCCTAGAGTGATGGGCGTATATACAATGCTCGGGGGAAAAAACCTCCTAGAGAGGGAAAAAATGCCCCCGCGGTCCTAGTGTGTTCACACACATCACTACCACATGTATATGGTAACAAATCCCCCCTGGAGTGATGCGGTGAACGAGATCTGGCACATGAGTAAAGGGAAGTGCCATTCCCTGAGGACATGATCAGTCCACAAAGGGGAGTAAGCCCAAAGCTTTGCGGAAAGCTTCGACCTTATCATGAGACAATGCCTTTGTGAAAAGATCTGCAAGGTTGTCCTATGTTGGCACATAAGCCAAGCTGATCTCTCCTGTTGAGAGCCTCTCCCTGACATAGTGGTAATGCACCTCAATGTGCTTTGTGCAAGCATGAAAAATAGTCCTTCTCCTCGTCACTCCAAAAGGGAAGAGAGGAAACAAAGAAAGAAAAAGGCAAGAAAGAGGTCACCCTCTTCTCCTTTTTCTTCACCCTCCTCCTCTTCCGATGAAAGCAATAGTTATTCTCTTAGAGAATACAAGAGGAGAGGACATCGCAAAACTTACCCAGCATGGAAAAGGTCCCAAAAGCTTAAGAAATTCAAAGGGGGAGGAAGGAGGATCTCTTTTCTCACCTATGATGGCACCTTTGGTGCCACCATCAAAGCATTGACCTTCATCCAACAATTTGATGAGACCTTTGGAGACGAGGGCTTCACGGAGTCCTCCAAGTTACGCCATGTAGCTATGCACTCCCAGAAATTTATTCATCAATGGTGGGCTAGCCTTCATGGCAATGGTGAGGCCCCAAAGACATGAAAAACACTACGAGTTTCCATCATGAAGCAATTCCTTGCAAGTGATGTAAAGGAAAAAGTACTTACCGAATGTCGCAGTTTGAAGCTTCTCTCACATGAGTCTATTCACAAATATGTAAACAAGTTTTGGGATTTACATCTCAAAGCTACAGTCTTTCAAAGGATAGACTTTGCCAAAAAAAAGCAACAATTTTGTGTGGTATTACCTAAAGAAATGGCCAAGTATGTCAGCTCACAACAACCTAGTACTATCATCGAAGTCATCCACCACACTATGGTTGCTTCAAGGATCAATTTCCAACAAGGGGCAAGAAGAAATTTCAAGCCCATGGAAAACAAGGATCAAAATGAAGCTAAAGGGAAGAGCAATGCTTAAAAATATTCCCAAGGCAACACTAACACCAACAACAACAAGGCCAAGGAGAAAGGAGCTTACAAAGGTAAAAATAAGCTCTCTCCCAAAGAATTAGAGGCCTTTCATAAAGACCATAAATGCTTTAAGTGTAGGGAGCAAGGACATGGTTATCGTTCTTGCCCCAAAAGAAATGTACTCAATGACACTCCTAGAGCTTCCATGGTTGAAGCTCCAAAGACGATACTCATTGCAAAGGATCACCTCTCTCCTATGCTTGGGGAGAGGTAAGGGAACATGATGCCTTCATCTTGTTTGACTATGGCTCTACTCACAACTTCATATCAACGAAGTTAGCCACTAAGTTGGGCATTCAAGCTTTTGAGATGGGAGATACTGTAATTGCCAATGGAGCTTTCAAGGAATAGCAAGCCTCCGTTACTCCCTTGATTTAGAAGTTGAGGCTTCATGTCCAAAGCTATGTCGACAAAGAAGACTTTTTTTTATCTCTCCTCTCCAACATGAGGATGTTATCCTAGGGGCACCATGGTTCAATCGCATGGTTGCCAATATGAAGTCCCCTGAAAGGAGAATCTATTTCACCTGCAGAGAAAAGAGAATGTAGATGCTAATGATTTGGGGAACACCATATCCCTGGTAAATACGCTTGCTTTTGATAAGTCAATAAAAAGCTCAGTTTTTGCTTATATGATTTTTGTTAGAGAATCTGTAAATGATTCTAATGTTTTCACAAGTAGCAATAAAGGGAATCAAGAGGAATTAGAGTTGTCTAATTTCCTAAATGGACTCCAAGATGTTTTCATTGATGACATACTTAGTGAGCTACCTCCAAAACAAGGGGATGATGACCATGCAATAGAGCTTCTACTAGGAAGCTCACCGCCTGATAAATCTCCTTATTAAGTTTCACAAGCTCAACAAGAGGAGATCATGAGGCAATTGCATGAATTGGTGGAAAAAAGGGATGGTGAGGCCTAGCTCCTCTGCATTCTGTACACCAATACTTCTAGTGAAAAATAAAGATGGCACATATCACATGTGTCTCAACTATAGAGCACTAAATAGGATCACTATTTTAAAAAAACTATAGCTCCTCTCCATTCTGTTCACCAATACTTTTAGTGAAAAATAAAGATGGCACATATCACATGTGTGTCAACTATAGAGCACTAAATAGGATCACTATTTTTTTTTAAAAGGATTTCCCGTGCCGCGGGTAGAAGATCTATTTGCAAGTTTTGGCCTGACAAATGCTCCAGCCACATTCAAACTCACGATGGACAAAAATCTTCAGGCCCTCAAATTCTCTTGAGGAGTACAAGTGACACCTCCAGGTAATCTTTCAAGTTGTGAGAGAGGATACGCTTTTCATTAATCCAAAGAAAAGTGAATTTTTCCTACAAGAGATTCAATATTTAGGTCACATTATCTCTCAAGATGGTATCTATATGGAACATAAAAGTTGGAGGTAATAAAAGCATGGCCTAATTCAAGAAATCTACATGAGCTAAGAAGCTTTATTGGTATGTGTGCATACTATAGACGCTTCATAGAAAAATTCTTTCAAATAGAAAGACCATTGCATGACTTAACAAAGAAGAATATTAAGTACTCATGGACTGCTAAAGAACAAAATGCTTTTCAAAATCTCAAAGAGAAACTTATCTCCCAACCAATCCTCATGCTTTCGGATCTCTCAAAGCCATTTGAGGTCCAATGTGATGCTTGTGGTGGTGATTGCCTTGGAGCAGTCTTGCTTCAAGAAGGGCATGCCATAGCATAGTAGATCTGAAGGCTCAATGCCGATGAATGGGCCTTGGATATATACGAAAAAAGAACTTTTAGCCGTTCTACATGCCCTAGACACATGGAAGCACTATCTCTTGGGGGCTCCATTCATCCTATGAATGGATCACAAAGCCTCAAGAAATTCATGACGCAAATCAAGCTCTCCGACAAACAAATAAGGTGGACAAGTTTTCTTTCGCAATTTAAATTTCATATTGCTCACACTTCTAGCAAGCACAATCAAGTGGGTGATGCACTTTCACAACGGCCAAGGGTAAATGTGGTCTCTATAGCAACTCACAATAATGAATCTTTCATGATAGATGAGTATGCTACTGACCAAGAATTTAAGTAAGTAATTACACCCTTTGCATTAGGGAAGAAAAAAAAAGAACCATTCACCTTGAAGGATGGTTATCTTCCAAATGGCAATAGGCTATGTGTTACTTATCAATACAATAAGAAAGTCATGTATGAATCCTATGTTTCTCCTTATGTGGAGCAAAGAGGGATTCCATAATCTACTCTTCGAGGAGTAGAAATGTATTTCTGTTGGTTTGCCATGAAAAGTAAACATACAAGAGTATGTTTCATAATGTGTGGTATACCAAAATTTGAAATTTGATCGAGGGAAGTAAATGGAATTGTTTCAGTTGACAGGCTTAGCAAAAAGACACACTCTATGCCTGTCAAAAAGACTATTAAGGCACATCAAATGGCAACCCTCTTTAGATAAAGTTTCAAGTATCATGGCTTGCCAACATCCATAGTGTCGGACAAAGATCCTAGAATGACCAGTAATTTCTAGAAGAGTCTCTTTGAAAATCTAGGAAGTAGATTAAATTTCTCTTTTGGCCTATCATCCACAAACACATGACCAAAGTGAAATAACTAATCTAATGATTCTTGAATCTACTAAAAGCCTATGTCATGGAAGTAGATCAACGTTCTCAATGAGAGAAGTACCTACCTCTTATAGACTATGCGTACAATGACATTGTACATACTTCTATGGGGAAAGCACCTTTCAACGTTAAAGAGGGAAGATCCAAAAGTCCCCTGCTACTTAAGGTATATGGGAAGATCTTCGCCGCTGATGAATATAGCCGAGACTTACAAGAATCTTTTCCAAAGAGTAAAAAGGGTTATATCCATCTTACAGCAAAGGCAAAAAGGGTTGCTGCTAATGAGCACAAAAGAGCCTTAGCCTTTAAGAAAAATGATTGGCTCTTGCAATAGTTTCTCAAGGCTCATCTAAGGCATACTATGGGTAAGATTCTTACGGGCCACCAAGAGTATTATGCTAAACTAGCAAAAAGATATTATGGTCTTTTTTAAATTTTTAAGCCAATCAATGAGATGGCTTATCAATTAAAGTTGCCAACCATTGTCTCGTTCACAATGTTAACCATCATGTCAGCCTACTTAAGCCTTACAAAGGAGAGCCACAAAAAGAACCAATAATGGAGAACCCGCTAGAGATCGAAGATCAAGAAGAGGTGTTGCAGCTTGAATCAATTCTTTGACACACGAAGACAAGGTACTAAGAAACGGTAAGATTATCCAACGATATCTTGTTAAGTTTAAGAATTATCATTTTAAAGATGCTAGATGGATAAGGAACTTAGCTTAAGGATAATATGAACCTTGTCAATGCTTACAATGCTACACTAGAGTAAGCAAATGAAATTGCATTTTAAATGAACAACGTTTTTGTCTTATAAAACTCATTCTCTTTCTTTTATTGTGCACAAAGTTTAAGAAGTATGCATTCTTAGGATCATGTTTGTGGTGATGATGTCTCCCAAACACCAAGTAGAACTTGTCACTCTACTTTGGAAGTATGATATGAACTAAAGAGCAGACATGCTTGTGGCAGCTAAGTCTCCCGAGCACCACATGGATTAGTCATCCATTCTGGAATGATGTCGTCGGGTAAAAAGGGATCTTCTACCCGCTAAGAAACATGGACTAATGACTAGGCTTTATCTTCTCTACCTCATAGTCGAGGACAACTATGCTTTCAAGAGAGGTAATGTCATAAAATATAATATCTAGCTTTACCAAATGATTTTCTCATATTAAACTGATCACTTAATATGGGAAGATAAAAGGGGAACAAGAGTTAGTATATATATATATGTGCTTCTAGACCTATCGCAACAGGGGACCGAAAGGAGAAATAGTTGCATCTCAATAGGGGTCCAAAAGGAGACGGTCTACCAAAGAGCAATGTGCAATAAGTGCTTCTAGATTTACCTGAGCAAGGGACCAAGAGGAGAGATGGTTACATCTCAAAAGGGATCCAAATGAAGGTAGTCTATCAAAGAGCAATGTGCATCTAATAGAGCTTAAAATACCTTATGGTTAGCTTCATTAAAGACCTCCAAAATTTAGTGTTAAAAAGTCATTTGACCTTACACAAGCTAGGGCTAACCTCGAGGTGGGAATCGTACCCAAGCATGAGGTGCTAAGCTGCTTAAAGTGGTTGTGGGAACCTTGCCCAAAGCTTGAGGTGATTTTTATGCTTGAACGACTAAGGTTTTTGAAATGTTAAATTCAAAGATAAATTCTCAAGAGGCATGAACGTCCATGCTTGATTGACTAAGGCTTGCAGTATTCAATTCAAAACAAATGACTTAAGAAGCATAAAAGACACATGCTTGCTTGATTGACTAAGTCCTTGAAGTATTCAATTCAACCAAATGACTTAATAAGCATAAAAGACACATGTTCAAATGATCCTCCACATGTGGCCCTCATGATGTGCTTGAATGCTATTGGTTAGGTTTTAAAGGGGTCCAATGAGAGTTTAGATACATAAAAATAAATAATTAGGTTCTTTCTCTCAAAGAAGAAAAAGAGGACACATGTCCAAATGAAATAATAAAATAATACAACAGAGAGAGAAAGGTGTGGACCAAGCATGAGAGAGGGGGTATACTCTCCCACACACACACACACACACACACACACACACATTCTCTCATTGTGTGGAGTGCAAAATGCAAGAGCTCCATCTCCTTCTCCAAGCTTGTGGAGAAGTGGAGAGCCTACACCAACACTCTTGGCTATGGAATGCAAATCCAACCAAGAGCCACGCTTCAATGCTCAAGCTTTCCATCTTCTTCATCTTCATTAGTATGCTATTATGCTATACTAAGCAAGAAGAGTGATGATAACTAAGAAACTATTTCTTCTTCCACTTCCCTACCCTCATTCCCCGCTAGCTCTCTCCACCTTTGAAGGTGTTTGAGGCTTTGGGACTGAGGCTTGGGATAGTTAATACTTTTTGCAAAGTTTATGTTAAGCTTGTGATGCATGAAGCTTTCCATCTTCATAGCATCACCAAGGTCACAAGGAACACAAATATTGTATTGTAACAAAGTCTCTCTTGATGAGAGAATCTATAATACAAACATCTTTTGGAGGGGGGACCGGCTCCAAGTAAATCCGGTCCTCAACTATTGTCATGTTCTCTAATACTCTCTCTCTTGCAAATGTATTACTCATGCCAAGTTAATGAAGTGCTATGTTTATTTTGCTACCATCAATTAAGTTCACCCTCTATGTTCTCAAAGTAATCTCACAAAAATGCTCACCTTAATTCTCTTAATTCCATTATCCTCAAAGTTCATAGGCCATTCCCATTACAAATGGAAACTCAAGCCATCAGCCAAAGAGCCAACAAAGATAGATTCCACAACAAAACCTAAAATAACAAGGCCACAAAAATCCTACCAATGGATCAGACAGGTAGAATCCACCAAGGAACCCTAAAAAACAATGCCCCTGAACCCTCAAAAAGAAGGCCACAAACATGCATGCTACTTTGGGATCACAAACCCAAGCAACAAAGATGACAACAAATTATCTGGGTTCTCAAAATTTTGGTTCAAGCATAGAAGGATCAACAATTCATGTGGATTCCCAAATAGATGGTGTCTCATAGCTCAGGAAGAACCACAAGCCATGCCCATCCACAACGGAAATAAGAAAAATGCCAACGGCTAAAGAAGGGTGCAGACAAGCAAAAAGTTAAGAATAAGAGGCATCCTTTCAGCTCAAGAAACGGACCAAATAACCAAGCTGCCCAAGCATGGTCCAAGTCCACAAGATCAACCCATGAAATTTGGATTTCAAAGCTCCTACTTCAAGCACAACAGCACCAAGTGAAGATTTGGGTCCCAAAGCCAAAAACCTCGCCAATAAGAATAGCATATGTCACCTATGTCAAAAACCAAGCAGATTTTGCAACCCAAGGGTCAAGAATCCATGGTCAGAATAGAATTCTACTACTTACCTATGAAGGACCACATACTTCAACTAAAACTTAAACTCCATGGCACATATTCATTCAAACATGGAGCACCACCTTTGCACCAAATTCCATAAGCCCAAGGGCTTATCATCCCACGTCAAGAACTTCATCAGCAATTCTTTGGGAGGACTCACTATCAGAGGGGGGTGGCATTCAATACGAAACTTATTGCAAAATGATTTATACATATTACAGGACACTGTTTAACAATGGTATAAACCTTACTGCGTTTTATTGCGATTTGATTTTTCAACAAATGCTAAGTAATGCCCATAAGTACTTAAAGGGGGATCAAGTCATGTCAGAGCCAAAAGTAACCCCATACTCTTGTATATACTTCCTATAATTAACGTTTCATATTTTGCCTCTAATTATACGGTCAAAAATCAAGAAAAAACACAAAAAAATAGACCAATAATGGCCTAAATATTTTATATGTAGCAAAAATCTTATTTTCTTTGTCGAGAATAATTTACCTAATTTTTGGGTAATTTTGGCTTTATTTTGCTAGATTGTGGATTTATTGCAATTTCTTAAGTACCTTTTTGGATTTTATTTTTAAAATTCTAATAAAAAAATATGGAGAAGCAATGAAAAATCCAAAGCCAAACGACAAAATGCCATACCATGAAGAACTCCCTAGAAAAGATTGGAAACATTGAAGACATCGAATTTTGACCTAAATGTGACAGTGACCCGAAAGGATCAAACACTTTTAAGAAGATGAGGATATGCACTATATCTACAAGCTAGAAGACATGAAGAGTTTCCACGTGGATATGGCAAACATCACAGGGTCAAAGGCTTGCTTTGTGAAGGAACTCACTCTCAGCAGCATCAAGGGTCAAGAAACTTCACAACCGCATGGAAAGATGATGCCGAAAGAAGATAGGAGGTACCTCAAATGCCTCCAGGCTTCAACAAAATAGCCTATTTGCTGACCAATGCCGATAGGGCCATCTCTAGACTTGGCCTAGACGTGTTTCTAGCACAGCCCATTGTGCAAGCAGAGTACCGACGAGCCTATGAGCTGATCACAATGCTCACAAAGACTAGAGCAGACATGACCACTGCCACTATGGCCAATGCACAAAAAGAGAATATTGACATGGTCCCACCCCATAGCTTGTTGCAAAGATCACAAAATTGACAAGGGGAGAACCAATCAAGCCCAAGGCTACTCCGATGAAGAGCTTGGCGGTGTAAATCTCTTCACTTTTAAGGATGTGAAGGAGAGATGCTGATGAGAATTCGCCACCAACACATGCATTTTGACAAGCAAACAAGATAAACTAGGCCTCAAAGAAATCTTGCATCCACCTTGCACAAGATCGTGTGGACACACAAGGTTTTGACGATTCATGTGGCCGAATGGGCCTTTGATAGAATCATGGGGCTGCAACAGAACGCACATAATGGGAAAAGAAAACAGGAGTATCGCACCTTGGAGAAGCGGAAGTGCTGTGACAAAGATAGTTGCATACCTAGTCGGAGAGTCCGATTTACTGCAAGAGGCACCAACATCGGCAGAGTGGTCCGACATCATGCAAAGACTAAAAAGCAAGGGAGCATCCACACCTATAGTGACTCTCAAGCAGCCAAAGGCCAGGAGGACCACACAGCCATACTACCTGAGAGACGAAGGATCCACCACTTCAATGAGCTTCGACTCAAAAATTCATGGGGATCTGATTGAGCTCTAAGCACCAAAACAAGATAGACGGTCGAAGATTCAACTTGAGCAAAGGATTGCTCACAGGGAACAAAAAGTCAAGAAGCAAGAGGAGCTCAAGGCAAAGGCTGAGGAAGAGCAAAAGCAAAGATAAAGAAAATCCACCCAAGCTCGATGGAAATCCTAGAAACAAGAAAGAGAAGAGCAAGCCCATAACTTGGCAGTCCTAATAAGAAAGAAGATCAGAGGCCAAACCAGCTAGATAGCCAAGCAACCATCTGATGCTACAGTTGAGAAAGAAGAAAGAGAAGAAAGTTAAGCTCGATGACGATACAACAAGAGAACGAAGCGCCAAAAGATGGCTCGATCATCACCAAGCAGTTTCTCAGGTCCCTGCGGAGCTAGAGGACATCAAGGAGCCACTTTGTGAACAATCAATGGAGATTTCTATAGCACATGAATAAGAGAGGGAAGCATAACAAGCACAATCAAAAGAGCCAGAAGTGAGGCCAGTGAAAAGCAAAGGCCAAGACCAAGGGCTACCACCACTTGAAGCGCAAAGCGAAGCCATGGTTGAGGAGCAGAGGCAAGAGGAGAAGCCTCCCCTCGGGGATCTGCCTCCATTTGACCCAGAAGCAATAGTGCAAGATTTTCTCGAGGCCAACTACACTGCTGAGGAAGCCTAAGAGGACCTCAAGGCAAAGATAAAGCTATTAGCAGCAATGATAGCGAACATCCAGCCTAAGGGCTTGCTAAAAATGCAAGAACATTAGAAAAAATATGGACTTTTCGTGGGCCTTTTAAGGAATCCTATTTTTTAAGGATTAAGGCTAATGTTGTGTAGGGTTAAGATGACAAGGACATTCAAGAGGCTAGTTTTGAATAGGCTTTTCTAGTCTTTTTTTTAGACCTAGGAGGTCACTTTCTCTCTCTAGCTTTTTGAAAGTGAAGGGAGTAGAGGAGTGTGGCGACATCAACAAAAATGTGTGTCACTAAGGGCCAAAAATTGACTATCAAAAAAACCATTTTTGACCTTTTTTAAACCTCCCTCTCCCTCCCCCCCTCTCTCTTTTCATCCTTTTCCTCTACTTGTTTTGGAGTGCTTGGCGAAATGTTGCTTTTGTGTTGAAATTGATGAGTGTCAAATAGTGAAAGGTCAAAGGTTAGAGAAGTTAAGTGCCACCACTTTTTCTCTGAAACAACCTTCTTTGTTACATCTTGCAGGTAAATGCTTCAAATCCATGCTTATTAGAGGTGGGTAATCTCATCAAAATGTATATTTTTAGGATTGTTTATTCCTAGTTGGATGCAAATACTTGCAAATTTGTACAGCATATTCTTAACAAGTGTCTTTATTATACAACTTGCAAATGTTGAATTCATACATGTTTTTTTTAAAGAACATGTCTCTAACGCGTCATGGTACAAGGTGACCTCTTACTATGCTAGGTGAGTGGTGGTGTTTGCAACAATGGCTCAAGGAACTTACATAACATGAATCTTTTACGGTGGCACAAAGTTCTCCTCAAGCAATGTGGCTACCACTACACCAAGAACCATTATGCTAACATGGAGAGCTCCATAGTAGGACAATACAACAACTTTCCATTTGCAACACACCATATCCTAACATGAGGGTACCCCCACCAAAGATATTTTTATGTGACAAGTCACCCCATGAGCATACCATGTCATGGAATGGATGCAAGAACTATGTGATAGGGTGAGATTTTGGGAAAGTTTCGTATGTAGGAAATATAGCCCTTAACATAAGGAAAAACATTGGTTCTTTGAGTATTTTTAGATTCCATAGTTTTGATGCTCGTTCGATGGTTTTGATGCTCGTTTGAGCCTATAGATTAAGGAAAAAGTAATAAATGTATATCTTATATCATTTTTTAAAGAAATTACAAACTTGCACATTGATTTTTGGAGAAATCGAGCAAGATATGACTTTTTT
Source organism: Adiantum capillus-veneris (assembly GCF_014529385.1). Lineage (NCBI taxonomy): Eukaryota > Viridiplantae > Streptophyta > Polypodiopsida > Polypodiales > Pteridaceae > Adiantum > Adiantum capillus-veneris. The sequence goes on along the minus strand of NC_140956.1, from coordinate 39,961,517 downwards.
GCATCACACGATGGTTGAAGAGCGCAACGAGATGAACAAATTTATGTGAGCCAAGCCTGGACATATTCGGAGTCGATTGGAGCTACAAGTTGCTGAAAACAGCTTAAAAGTTCAACACTTTTTTTTTAAAAAAAAACTTACTACTTGAATCATTGCCAAACAGCTAAAATGTGCTTGTATTTGCCATTTTATTTGCCATTGGTCCCTGTTTGTTGGACATGTCACGCCCCCTTGTGGCCCCACTTGTTGGGGTCCCTAGGGCCTTAAAATGGCAAACATGGCCTTTTTTAATGCATGGCCATGAGATCGAGCTGTAGTGTTTGATGTAATCCAAGCAAGAACCCCCCCCCCCCCCATTTTGATTTGTGTTCAAAGGCGGGTCAAAGGCCTCACAAATCCTGTGCACTTAACATTAAGCACTAAAAACCAACCAAACAAGGAGCCAATTTTTACTTCCTTGTGTCCACCCCATGTTCTTGGGAACGTTTTGGTAAAAGCATTTCTTTGGTATTTTTAGCATGTGACCTCTAATGTTATAGTATCCAACCAAAGGTTTCTTGATTATCATTTTACATAGGCACGAGTGGTACATATCTTCTATGTTAACAATGTATGCATCTATAATTTATGTTTACACTTTCTCTATCCAAATGAGCTACATATAGTAGAGGTCAAATTCACAATTAAACAGTTAAGTTCTAGCTATTGGTATCATATTTAGCAATACCAAAGAAATAGCTACCAATAGCCAATGAATAGGGATATTTAAGAAGATTTGAAACCAAACACTTGTCAACACTACTCAAAAAAAGATGGAAACTCAAAGGATTTACAATATATGTATGCTGAAAAATGAATCAGTAATACGTTAATTGTTTACCTATCAATATCCACTTTACATCAACACCTCCATCTCAAGTTGTCTTTTCTATAAGTCAAGCTTGGCATAGGCATATTAGTATGGAAACAATAGCATGTTGGAAAGCAATAATTTGGCTTTTTCAACTTGTGAAACGGTGCTAATGAAGCAGGATATATTCAACATCCCCATAAGAGGACATCTTGACAAAGGTTATGATCCACTTTAATAAGAATAACCATTAATGATTAAATTAAAATCAAAATATTGCTTGAATTTCTTCATGGTGGAGTGATTAAGACTTAAGACTTGAAACATCTTAGAGGCAAATCAGCAATGTTTCTCAAATATGTATGAAACTCTAGTAATCTAAATTAAATACTCTCACTCAATATGACACCGTTTAACAAAAAAACATATTTACATTGCACCAAAATGAGTATAAATACAAAAGAATTTATTAAGGAATCCAACCTCATGAAAAGCATTACAAAGGGAGACAATGTTGTTGTTGTCATGGTTCTCTTATAGTTGTTTGTCTTTCTTATCTAGAGATTCATATACACTTGAGTATTTGTGTGTCTATGATACTAGGGAAGATGGTAGTACTTTATGGAGGGCTTTTCTAAGTGCTCCTAGAGAATACCTATTGGTTCAAGATTCTACACAAATCCTACTATTCTTATCGAAATCTTTTAATATGGTAGCAAAAGGTTCATTGGGGACCAAGAATACAGTGTTTTCCATCTTTGCACATGGTTGCTTGCCCATGTCCTCTCAAATCAAGTTGACTATGTAAGTAACCACCAAATCTTGTGAGCACAAAGTTACAAAGTACAAAATGATGTCATTCTAATAATCTAGTGACAACTATACAAAAGACAAAATTAGAAGGAGAATCTTTGATAACTCTCCATAGATAACATAACTTACTTGCATTGTGAGACTCAATCACATGCTACACAACCCTAGACGGTGCACCAAAGCCATCAACAAAATAGCACACCCCAATGTTATGAGGTGTGAAGCCCTAGACATTGAAAGCCATAAAGAGGTTGGTTATCTCCAGCATGATAAACTTAAAGATGGAGATAATGTTAAGCTTTGAATGTAAGCTACAAAGGTAGTTTTCTTACCATTCTATCTTTATGTTGGAAGTGAACCCTTGCAATGCCCACTCACCATTCACACCTCATGTTGTTTTGGTATGCAAGTCATGTGAGCTCATACTTTTGCCACCTTTGGGAGTAGAGGTTTCCATGTAGTGTGAGTGAATGAAAGTAGAAGGTGGACAATCTTGTTTCATGCTGTAATGGATGTAAGAGAAGGGAGAGGAGCTAGCTTGGTGTGAAAATATGTGGTGGGCAAGGGGAAGAGATGGGGGAGGAGCTTTCTTGGTGCTAGATGGAGGTGGGAGAAAGCAGAGAGATAATGTTGGACTATATGTGGTGCATATGGTTGTTGCAGCAATGGAGAGTTTGGAAAAGGGTTTTTAGAGAGAGAAAAACACTTTTTAGCTATAGAATAGATTTAGAAAGACTTTGGAGGGTGCAAAATTATGTTTTGAATCTTTTTTGGAAAAAAACATTTTTTTGGGTTTGTTGTCTGCCTGCATCAACACAGTGAAAAACTCAGAATCACAAAAATCAAGTGGACTTCATTTTTGGAAGGTCATAAAAGTCTAATCTTTAACCTTAATGACACTCCAAAATGAAAGTCATATTCAGATTATTTACATGTTTGATGTTTCTACAAGGTTGCTACATGCAGACATTCGAAGAAGCCTTCTACACCAGCTACTTTGAGATGAACAACACAATCTTCATGCCAGCCTGCAAGGACTTCCGTGCCAAAAAAAATTCTTACATGATTCATGAGTGCGATAGGCCGTATTCACGCCTCTATCATCAGCCAAAACAAGACCAGTGGGAGAAAATGACACTGGCATTCAACTAGCACATGTCAAAAATGAAGAAGACCATGTCACTCCCTCACAAATAAAGGTCTTTTCGAGGACGGAAAAAAGTCGAGAGGGGGAAGTGTTGAGGCCAAGCAACAACTACGAGTTTTTTTAGATGCACACTCTAGCAGGAAGCACTAAAGTCATCGCATCCTCACCCTAAACAATATTTTTGCCTACATCACTTTTTGGTGCCCAATGGGCGATGTAAATCACCTGAGCCATCTTTTGTAAATACTACTTTGCGGTGAATCCAAAGACATGAATGAGTATACTGATGTCATTAGATTCATTCCTAGCTCTCACTTTTTGTAAAATCTCATAGTTTTTACCCTCACCCCATCTCTAGCCCTAGATATATGAGAAAAGACCTCATTTTCCAAGGAATTATTAGCTACTTAGCTAACAGAAGCATCAAAAGAACATTATTATTAAATTTATCCCCACTAATTGTATCACAACCTCATGTATTAGCAAGAAATCTCGTAAAAGTTCAAAGTTGTTGTATTATTATTGGTCGTCAAAAAGTGTAAAGGGTCCAAGGGCTTCCAAAGTTGTAATTAAATATAGTCCCTAAGCCTTATTATTGAGCCCAATTAGTTAGGAATCCGTTTCTTAAACCTTGGCTAAGGTATAAAAGCCAATTTTTGTAACTTTAGACCTAATTTTTGTGGGTAATGAAAGTGAGTGTATGCTGCAGTACAATACTATGAGTTCTCTGTTGTTTTGAGTATTTATGACTCCCTTGTGCGATGCTGCATTGTGATTCTGAGCATCCAACGTGCTCGCAGGTCAAAGCTTTTCCTTGCTATGTAAATTTTACGCAAGGAAGTTGTGTTTTTGGTTGTGCTCATCTACGAGCTATTTTCATTCCCTACGCACAAAACATGCATCTAAACTGATTTTTGACCACAGGGATAGATAGAGCACGGCCTAAGGAAGCTATAGAGTGCTTCGGAGGTTGAAATTGACCAACCCAAAATAGGCTGTTTATTTTAGGTGCAATTTGTATGAGTGTCAGAAATGACTTTCGAGTATATGGGGATGCTGAGGATACTCTGCATATTCTAGGTAGTAAGTTTTATTGCGTTTGGAGCATCGTAGCTATACAAATTCATCAAGTTAAGCTTGCAATAAGGAAAGTGGCTTTTGATGTTTGACGCACATCAAAGACCGATCTAGGCAAGAGCACATTGGAGTTGGGTTTTTTGAGAGATTAGCTATCCCTTGTAACCTCCATGCACTAGTCGAGTCAGCTATGTCGCACGGATTGGCATCTTATGTCTGTGGTTCCTGCTTTGCTAGCATCGATATGGTGAGGCTTGGCAGCGATCAACATTTTGGCACCATTGTGTGAGAACCTCCAATGACAAAAACCAAATGCAAAGCAAAATGCAAGGAGCTGAAACGAACCCTGAAAGAAATCTGGACCACAAAGATGGAATCAAACAGTGAGAAACCAAGAGCAATTAGTTCCATCTCATTATAAAAAATAAACTTTGCAAGATCTACGGATCATTGTTGAGAAACCCTTGCAACATTAGTGCCCTTTCTTGGAGCATGTTTAATGCAAGATATCCCCAACATGGTGGTGACAAGGAAGCTTTGGGCTATCTTATCTGGATGCAAAGAAAAGTCCTTTCTCCAATTTCATTCACCTACTCTTGCATCATGAAAGCATGTGTCCTTACGCAAGACTTTTACATGGGTAAGAGAATTCACAATGAGATTTCTAGTTAAGAGCTATTGGAGAAACATGTGCTTGGCTAATCTTTGGTTTATGTATATATATATATATATATATATATATATATATATATATATATATATATATCAAATGTTGTGCCCTTAAAAAATCACATAAAGTTCTTGGATGAGATTTTTGTTCAAAACCTCATTTATTGGACCACGTTGATGGCCGGATATGCCCAACCTAGTTGTGGCAAGGAAGCTCTAGGCTATATAACCCACATGCAAACAAAGGCCTTTCGCTAGATGCAATCACCTATGCTAGAGGTTGTTGGAGAAACACATTGATCTTGGCAATGCTTATGTGGATATGCATATGGACAAAAGGTATTTCTAAAAAATTCAACCGTGTAACATGTACCATGGAGACCTTTGACCTTACAGACCTTTACGTGAGTGAGAGAAATCACATTGACATTGCTAGTTAGTGGCGCTTGAATAAATATTATGTTGTGCTTGGCAGTGATTTGTTTGATATGTATAGTAAACATAGTGCCTTTATGAAAGCAAAAAAAGTTCTTGATGAGATTTTTGTCTAAAATGCTGTCTCTTGGAACATGTTGATTGCAAGATATCCCAAACATGGCTATGCCATGCTTAGTTCTACTGTTCATTGGATGCAAAGGGAAGTATACAATCACCTACGCTATCTTCTTAAAGGCATGTGGTCTTACACAAGAAGTTGACATGGATGAGAGAATTCATGATGAGATTTTTTCAGGGGCTATTAGGGGAAGATGTCATTCTTGGCAAGGCTTTGTTTGTTATGTATGCCAAGTGTGGTTGCCAGTTGGTGTTGTCTCTTGCAACCAGTACATTCGCTGTAAGAGAACGACATACCAAAGAGTTATAGGATATGATCAACATGTAGGAGGCAAGGAAGCTTAACCAAATTTCATGGGCGAAGAATTCACGGTGCGGTGAGATTGCTAGTCAAAGGTTATTCAGGAAACATTTTGTGCTTGCTAATGTTTTGATCGATATCTATGTTAAAAGTGGTGCCCTTATGAAATCAAAACATATTCTTGATGGAATTTATATGTGAAATGTTGCCTCTTGGAATGCATTGAGTGCAAGATACACCTAACATAGCTATGGCAAGAAGTAGTGGGTCATTTTTACCAGATACGAAGTTAGGGTTTCTCGATAAACAAAGTCTCTAAGAGTCCTCTTATAGGAGGATATGCTTAGTGAATGATTGTTGAAGAAGCGTTGAATTGTTTTTGTTGGATGCAATAGTAGGGCACCTCCCCAACTATGATCACTCTAAGGGGGCAAGGCACCTCTCCAATTACGAACAATCACTTTCCTGAGAGTTCTCAATGCATGTAGCTACTAAGGTCTATTGGATGAGATCCATATAGATTTTAATAGCACGGAAAAATTTGGCAACGTTGAAGGATTGTTGAAAAAGCATTGAATTGTTTTTGTTGGATGCAATAGTAGTGCACCTCCCCAACTATGATCACTCTAAGGGGGCAGGGCACCTCTCCAATTACGAACGGTCACTTTCCTTAGAGTTCTCAATGCATGTGTTACCATATACATGTGGTAGTGATGTGTGTGAACACACTAGGACCGCCGGGGCATTTTTTCCCTCTTTCGGAGGTTTTTTACCCCGAGCATTGTATATACGCCCATCACTCTAGGGCTATTTATCTTTCCATTGCACACTAAGTAACACACTCTCTATTGTGTGCCTTGAGCTTCCTTGTTCTTCCCCAAGCTGTGTCTGTTTCTCTGCAACCCTAATTCCAACAATTGGTATCAGAGCAGGTCACGTCCTCCCGGGCTTAGTCGCCAGCTGCTCCAACACACGCCTACTCACTTTCTCCGATTTCAGTGAGCTTTGGCGAGCGTTCGCAGGTCGACAAATATTTTGGGAGGGCTCAAAGAGCTTGGTCTGCTCAGAAGTTTGATTTGGGCTCATTTCGGCCTCCGTTTCCACTACAGGCAGTACTGCACAGGCTATTTCGTCATTTTGTGCAGAATTTCTATTAGTGCCGTTTTCTGCATAACAGGTGCCTTATAGTCTTCTACGGTTTGTGCTATAAAGCACAGGTGTTCCCGCTCCGTTTCTCCTATTTTCGGACAGTTTTCAAATCAGGTGCAGCATTTACCATGGTTGACAACAACAACACAGATGTGTTCAAGATGTTTGCTGCTAAGGACAAGTTGGATGGGGACAACTTCCCTATGTGGGCTTATATGATGCAACATGTTCTTGTGTCAAAGGGTGTTTGGAACATTGTGCAGGCCATTGATGTACGTCCTGGTTCTGAGGATGTAGGCGATGTTGAGGATGTTGCAGGTCTTGTTGCAAGGATTGCAGCTGTTAGAGTTGTTTTGCCTACGGCAGAACAAGCTCGTTGGGATGTTAAGGATGCGTAGGCTCATGCATTGATTGCGTTGTCTGTGAAGCGCACCATTGTTCCTCACATCCGTTCAGCAAAATTTACAAAACAGGATATTTTAGCAAGTCTTTATGCAAGCCGCAATGAGGCTAAAATTGCTCTGTTGCGTAAAGAGCTGGAGTCGAAGATTATGCATGAGGAAGATGATACGGACACTTTCCTTGCTAGTGTCAAGGATATCAATGAGCAGCTTATTTCTGTAGGTGAAGTCATTTCAGACAATTCCCTTGTGCAGACTGTTCTTGATGCCTTACCAGATTCCTACCAGACTTTTGCTAGTACTTGGAGACTTATGACCCAAGGAAATCCAGAACTTGTCAAGTTTGATGCATTATGCACATTGCTGTTGCAAGAGTCACTTTTCAGAAAAAACAGGACTAGGCAGCGTGCAGTTGAACAGGCTTTTATTGCTTCTCAAAGAAAGGGTGGTAACAGTAATGCAGCCACTTCTCATGGTTCTGCTGTGAGTGGCAAAAATTCTGTTCCTAATGCTTCTACTGGCATCACTTCATCTGGCAATTCTAGTGATAAGGGCAAAAAGAAGATGCGTTGCCATTATTGTAAAGCCAATGATCACTTGATCAAGTCGTGTCCTAAGTTGAAGGCCAAAGAGGCTAAGAAGAAAGAGGGTGGTTCCACTGCAAATGGTGGTTCCACTACAAATGCAGCCATTGTTGAGTCTTCTGTGAAAGGAGACTGTAATGCTGATGTTGATGCAGAATGGGCTTTTAGCGCAGAGTGCACTTACAATCCTGCTATCCATGATGCATGCTTGTCAGTTGCTGCAAATTCACATGTGTGGTATTTCGACAGTGGTGCTACAAAGCACATTACCTCACATCGTGAATTATTTACCTCTCTCGAATCTGTCCCTAATGGGAATTCAGTCACTTGTGCCAACAACGCCTCTTATCTAGTTCAGGGAGTTGGAAAGATTGTGCTCACTGCTGCTAATGGCAGTTCCTTCACACTTGTTGATGCACTTTATGTACCTGGGATCAAGAAGAATCTGTTGTCTGTATCCGCACTTGCTAGACTTGGACTTGTAGTCAGATTTGTGGATGACAGATGTACAGTTCATGATCTCAGCTTTGGTGATGAAATTGTTGCATCTGGCCTTTTGTGCCGTGGGCTGTATAAGCTCACTTTGTATGACAAGTGTGGACAAAATTTTGCAAATGGTGTTGCAGATTCAAGGGCTATTTCAGATGCAAAACATTGGCATGCACATTTTGGTCATCTGAATTTTGCCAGTTTGTTGCGTTTGCAAAAATCTGATATGGTTGCTTCTTTGCCGCCTCTTGAAGCACCTGTAAAACATGTTTGTGAAGGTTGTATTTTGGGTAAGATGCAGCGTTCTAAATTTCCAAAGGATGGTTCAGTTCGGGCCACATGCAGGTTGCAGCTTGTGCATAGTGATGTTTGTGGGCCCATGCGAACTCCGTCCTTGGGCAATTACCTGTACTTCGTGACTTTCATTGATGATTACTCCAGGCATGCATGGGTATTTCCGCTTAAAGCGAAGTCCGAAGTTTTTATGTGCTTCAAACAATTTCTAGCTATGGCTGAAAATGTCTCGAAATGTACTATGGGCACCCTCCGTTCCGATCGAGGGGGGGAGTACATGTCTCATGAATTTAATGCCTTTCTGGCTAGTCGTGGGATAAAACACCAATGTACAGTGCCTTATACGCCTCAGCAAAATGGTGTTGTTGAGAGGAAAAACAGGTCACTGACGGAAATGGCACGATGTATGGTCAAAAGTCAAGCTTTACCGCATTCTTTTTGGCTTGAGGCCATCATGTGTGCCACTTATGTACTTAACAGGTGTCCTATGAAAGCTTTGCAGTCTATTACTCCATATGAAGCATGGCATGATAGAAAACCTTCTATTGAGCACATGCGTGTTTTTGGCTGTTTGGCATATGCTTTGGTGCCACAAGTGCAGCGTAGAAAATTGGATGATAAGGCTGTCAAATGTATTTTTGTTGGTTATAGTGCTGAAAGCAAAGGTTACAGGTTGTATCATCCGCAAACAAAACGTATTCTGGTTTCTCGGGATGTAGTGTTTGTGGAAGATTCTGTTCAGCCCTTGCTGTCATGTACTAGAGACAGTAATGTAAGCTCACAAGACATTTATGACACTTTGTTGCCTCTTTTCAGTGGTGGAAATACGAATGTAAGTTCCAATGAGGCAAATGTACAGCCTATGGGGGTTTCTGAAAATGTTCTAGATCAGCCTATTACTGATGTAGATGTACGTGATGTACTTGATGAGGAAAGGGCTGAAAATGAGCAGGCTAGAGGTATGCCAAAATGGCTGGTGCACACTTTGTGTGACAGTAAATTGGATGCACCTTTGTCTAGTCGTACTCGTTCAGGCTCTCGCCATGCATCTTATGCATCAGATTGTTATGTTTGTGCTGTGTCTAGCTTACATGATGTTGAGGAGCCTCTGTCTTTTGATGAAGCACAGAATTCAGAAAATTGGATGGCTGCCATGCAATCATAATATGATGCATTTATAGAAAATGACACATGGACTTTATGTGATTTGCCTCCTGGCAAGAAGGCCATTGGTACGAAGTGGGTTTACAAGTTGAAACGCAAGCCGGATGGTGAGATTGATCGCCATAAGGCTCGACTTGTCTCAAAGGGTTATGCACAACAAAAAGGCATAGATTATGAAGAGACTTTTGCTCCCACTTGTCGTATGACTACTGCGCATTTTCTATGTGCATTGGCAGCTCATTTTGGTTGGGATGTACATCAATCAGACATTGTTACTGCTTTCTTGAATGGTGACATATTTGAGGAAGTTTATGTAACGCAGCCTCGCGGTTTTGTCATAAAAGGACAAGAGGACAAAGTGTGCAAATGTAACAAGGCTTTGTATGGGTTCAAGCAATCTTCTCGTGCTTGGTATGAGAAAGCTGACACTCATTTGGTCAAACAAGGCTTTCGTAATAGTCCAACAGAAAGCACATTGTATGTAAAGCGTGAGGGTGATGTACTTCTCATTGTGGTTCTTTATGTTGATGATTTGCTGATCACTGGACCAAATGAGAGACATATTGCTGAATTTAAGGCTGATTTGAATGCTACTTTCAAGGTGAAAGATTTGGGGTTGTTGCATCATTATTTGGGTATACAGTTTAAGCAGTGTGATGGTGGTATTGCCTTGTGTTAGAAAAGTTACATAGAGACATTGCTATGTAAGTTTGGACTTGAGGATTGCAAACCTATTGCCACTCCCATGGAAACAGGTTTGAAGTTGAGTCTACATGATGCTGGTGATCCTGCTGATGTCACTCTGTTGTTGGCTGCCTCATTTATGTATGCAACACGAGGCCGGATATTCAGTTTGCAGTCTCACAGGTCAGCAGATTTATGCATAGCCCAGGGTCTAAACATTGGCAGGCTGTTGAGAGTATTTTCTGCTACCTCAGTGGCACTTTACATCTTGGCTTGTTTTATCCCAAGGGGGGATCATTGCCGCCAGACTTACATGCTTTTTCGAACACAGATTGGGATGGTTGTTTTGACACGCGAGTGTCCACAAGTGGTTTTTGTTTCATGCTTGGCAGTTCATGTATATCATGGTTGAGCAAGAAGCAACCTACTGTAGCCACTTCGAGTTGTGAGGCTGAGTATAGGGCAGTCTTCACATCTACGGTTGAGTGTGTATGGCTCAGACGCCTTATGGCTGATTTGGGTGTTGGACAGGACACTGCCAACACTATCTACACTTACAGTCAGAGCGCATTGGCAGTTGCGAGGAACCCAGTTTTTCATGCTCGTACAAAGCACATTGAGGTGCATTACCACTCTGTCAGGGAGAGGCTCTCAGCAGGAGAGATCAGCTTGGCTTATGTGCCAACACAGGAAAACCTTGCAGATCTTTTCACAAAGGCATTGTCTCGTGAGAAGCTTGAAGCTTTCCGCAAAGCTTTGGGCTTACTCCCCTTTGTGGACTGATCCTATCCTCAGGGCATGGCACTTCCCTTTACTCATGTGCTAGCTCTCGTTCACCGCATCACTCCAGGGGGGATTTGTTACCATATACATGTGGTAGTGATGTGTGTGAACACACTAGGACCGCCGGGGCATTTTTTCCCTCTTTAGGAGGTTTTTTCCCCCGAGCATTGTATATACGCCCATCACTCTAGGGCTATCTATCTTTCCATTGCACACTAAGTAACACACTCTCTATTGTGTGCCTTGAGCTTCCTTTGTCTTCCCCAAGCTGTGTGTGTTTCTCTGCAACCCTAATTCCAACAGCATGTAGTTACTAAGGTCTATTGGATGAGAGCCATATGATTTTTAATAGCACAGAAAAATTTGGCATTATATCATACAAAAAGCATTGCACTTTCATGGTTGACCTTTTCAGGTGGGCAAGGAATTTTGACAAAGCTAGGAGAGTATCAAGATGATGATATCATTTGAATATACTTCAATTTGGTTGGGTCTTCTAGATGATTGTCAAAAATGGAGAAATGTTGAGCGTGGATAACTACCCTTTGAGCTTGCAAAATAGATCTAGAGAAATGTAACATTGTAGCATGTGTCTAACATTGTCTGAAGTTAAAACTGCAACAATGCCTTGCAAAGTTGTTCTACTAAATTGAATGTTCCATGTTTTTTAGCAGAAGATTCTACAAGGACAAGATAGTTACAAGGACACCATCTCTGCTACCTAATCATTTGTCTATTGCAAAGGGGATAAATGTCACAGAAGAAGATTCGGCTAATCTAAACATGGCTTCTCGTTTAGATTTGACACTATGTTGAAGTTGAAACCTTTAAATATTTCCACCACCTTAGATATTTTGGTCATTTTGGGATAGCCATGAGAGTAGATTTATGATGAGGACATACACTATCCACCTTCATCTTTGTATTCAAGTCAAATATATAAATATGAAGTTATGAAATTGTGTTTTGGTGTTGACTTGGTACTGCGATGTTACAAAATCTCTAGACATATAGAGGCTCGAATAGAGTTGCAATATGTGGCAAAGGTGAGATAGATCCATTACAACACATTGGGATACTATTTTGCACCAAAATGATGGAAAAAAACTTAAAAAAGGTGAAACAATTACAAAAGTACAAAATTAGATGCTCTTAAATAAAATGCGCTCCTTTCCTTTTAAAAAAATTGACCATGCCCTCTTTATACCAAGGACACTTTTGTCCGATACGAAAAATGGCCACCCTCATGCAAGCTTCCACGGGGAGTTTATTGCATTTGAAACACTTGGTTGACACTTCATACTATCCACTAATGCACATACATTTTATAAAACCATTCGACAGAGTATCCTATGTACGAGGGACTCATTTCTGAAAATAGTTTGGTTCTGAGGTTTCTTGAGTTGATTTGCTAGGTTACTTTGAGACTATGGCGGGTATGTTGTTTGGTATTCCTCACAATATGATGTTTAAACAAAACTAACTAGAAAAGGTTCCTTTCAAATTACATTTCAAGATAATAAGAGGTATACATGAACATACATTCCCACAAACAAAGACACTCATGCATGTTACATTTGAGTGTTTGGTGATTGAAGGATTGCATTATCTAATGTACATTTTTTTCATGCCACTCTAATATTTGAAGATATTGTTAGTATAATATGAGCGTTAAAAGTTCAAAAATAATTTTTCAGTTCCAAAATCTCAAAAACAAAAGCTCGCAAATATAATATCCCCCTTCCCCCCAGGTAATTGTAAGATAGAAATCACATAATGGGTATTGAGACAATTAGTGAGAAGGTTGACTCAATCATCTTGGCTTGTTCCATCTCATGCCTCCTGGATGAAGTTTCTAGCAACCAATAAGATAAATATTAGCAAATAGAGTGAAGTAAAAATGTATCTTGCAAGTGAAGAACAGATCACCTTGTGGCTGTCACTTGTTGTTTTGCGTGCTCCACCCGAATGTGCAAGGGTTTCAATGGATGAAAACGTGCGCTTGCGCTTCATTGCACTAAGGGATGTTTCTTTCAAATATGTGGTGGTGTTGGCAAGCTTCATAATGTGGGCACATTTTTCTTGCATTTGTTGTTGGAGAGTTTCAACCTCTCTCTTCAAAGAGGCAATAGTTTCTTGTAATGACACTTTCTTGAGCTGAAGAGCTTGACATTCGTGCATCCATGGATGCAAAGAAGCACCTGCACCCATACACAATCCCTTGTAATAGCCTAACAAGCCTGCTTCTCCCATCCGAAGATATTGAAGAAACATCGAAAAGCTATTAAAGGATGGATGGAAGTGTCTTATGGGATCGTAAGGGTACAAATGGCCATCTACCCAAATGTCAACATTTGTCTCACCAGTGGCCAACGTTCTAGTGAAGACCTTTGCTCACCTTCATGTGCGGCTTTTGGTGAAAACGTCGTGGGCGAGCGAATATGTACGATTTTGGTGTGCAGAGTGGTGGTCGATTTTTGATGTCGTAAGCACCATGTCAACTGTTGCATGAGGAAGCAAAGGATGAAAAGAGAGAGGGGGGGAGGGAGAGGGAGGGAGATGGGAGAAGAGAAGTGGACAGGGGGGAGAGGGAGAGATAGCGGAAGAGGAGGAGACAAGGGGGCAGGGAGGGAGAGGAGCGAGAGAGAGAGAGAGGAGTCTCATCACTAATTGACACCTCCCTAGGGAGGTGGAATCAATGATCCACATTAGGCATCGTGAGGCAGGTGCAATCCGGGTCATCTAATCACCGTTTGAACTAGGTGTGAACTAAGAGTGAACTCGGGAGGTGTGTGCACCACACCAAATTTGGTGTGAACTAAGTGTGAGCTTGGTGTGAACTTGGGAGGGTATGCACACCACACCAAATTTGTTGTGAACTCAATGTGAATTCGGTGTGAACTAGTTGTGAACATGGCTACAACACCGTAATCTATAAACTTACTACACACGTACCTTTCAACGGACGCGCGACAGCTTAGCGGTTAGAGTCAATTCCAAGTAAGAGAGGGTAGCGGCCCTGAAATCGGAAAAGTGAGAATCTTTTACATTCCCTAGACAATCCAACAGTCACAATCATCTGGTGATCGTGAGCCATTGATCCCACCTCCCAAAAGGAGGTGTCAATTAGTGACGAGGAGAGAGGAGGGAGAAGAAGGAGAGAACAAAGGTTTTTTTTTTTTTTTGGGGGGGGGGGGGGGTTTGATAAAAGTGGTTTTTCAGTGCTTGTAGGTTTAAAAAAAGTTTAAAAAATGATTTTTTGACATGTATATATGTTAGGGGGGAGTTTTATGTCAAATAAAAGTAAGAATGACTTTTTTTTTTTAAAGTCAAATTTTGGCCCTTAGTGACCCACATCTCTTTGCTTTCTTCACCTTCAAAAAGCTAGACAGAGAAAGTGACCTCCTATGTCCACATCCTACATTTGTCTAAAAAAAAGGCTAGAAAAGCTTACTCAAAACTAGCTCCTTGAATGCCCTTGTCCCCTTGACCCTACACAACATTAGCGTTAATCCCTAAAAAATTGGATTCCTTATAAAGTCCATACTTCTCCTAATGAGGCTATACTTCTCCTAATGAGGCTATGGAGTAGCTAGGCACTTTGTGAACACTTATTTTGATAATATCAAAAAAAAAAATCAAGTGATAAAACACTTGATTCCTTACCTTGTTGGTGTATTGTGTTCAAAACCTCCTTTTTGGAAAGAGTTTGGATTGTACTCCTATGTATGTGATGTCAACGGTAGCCAATGGTTCCTCTGAGTACCAAGGTTCTATGCCCTAGTGATTTCCTTGGCCTTATGTCTTAGGAGTAGGTTCACATGGTGTCAAATATTCTTTGTACTCTATAGCTGGTTTCTTGCAAGCAATCTGCTCTCATTGGGCCTTCATCCTTTTTGTGCATGTACTTTGGAGCCGTTGTTGTGTGCGATGATAGTTGGTATGGCATCATAGGTTCTCAACGGGTGAGAGGGGGTTCTCACAGCAGTCTACTATCAAGTTGGGCATTTATCTTTGTTATGCTTTTACTCTAACTTCGGTGTTGTTGGGATGGGCTTTAGCCTATGAACCTACTCTCATGATATTCCATGAGAATATATGAGACAAGGTGATATTAGATAGAATGAGATGATCAGTTTTTGCACACGCTAGCTTCCAAAATAAGCCCCTACTTTATAGGATCAACCCCTCTTCCTAGGGATTCTTGGAGGATGCATTTGATTGCATTTGGAGTTGTACTACATATGAGATGCCTAGATCAAGGCTATAAAGAGATCCCTCTTTTACTCACCTTTTCTACCAGCTGAAAAATCATGTTTGCATTTCCATTTCACTCTCTTGATATGTGTAATTAAGCTACTCTAATAATGATTTCTACTTTGCTCTTCCTTCCATAACTTATTAAGTGGTATCAAAGTCACAAGGAGGTTATTTATCCTCACTAATCATTGGTGATATTACCAACTGCAATTATGCTCATGGGCTCTAGTCCATTGAACCACTAATTGTCTTTTCTAATGAAACTTCGATTAGAAGAGGATTAGGTTTTCCACTAGTGTGTGTGTTTTCTTTTCATTGGATTAAAAAATTGCCTGCAAGGTTTTGCCATAGCAAGTCTTTATTGGTGTGTGTACATCCTGCATCTTGAGCACCTTTGATTGAAAGTGTGCTTGCTTGACTTGAAGGATCACTACCTTCACTCATTAAGTGCTAAATCTTTCCCTTAGTACACTATTTTGATCTTCACTTTCACTATCCACTTCATTATCAATAAGACCATTGAGATTTGTACTTCAAATCTTTCTACAAAGGCTCACTGTCAAGCCCCTAGTCTCTCATTTTGAGTACCATCACTCAATTACTCGTCCCTTATTTGTTTATTATTATTGATTTTGTGCACTCTTGCTTAACAATAAACAAAAACCCTTTTTTAGGGTGTCCTCACACAACATGGCACTAGGACCAACCAGGTAGCATGTACATCCTATTATTGGATCAAAGAGGAAGACCATCACCAACAATAAGAAGCTGGCAAAGACTCACGTCAATGCTGTAGAAGGACAAGATCCAAAAGATCAAGGGAGCACTCAATACGCCTCCTTTGATTCCAACTTTGAACCTTTATAGAGCACATTATGATTATTCTCTACCTCTCTCTTTCATATCATTTTGAAGATAGCCCTAGGAGTGCTTTGCGTCTCAAATATGATCATGGATTTATGAGGAAAATCTTCCATGAGTCATTATGACACCCATGATTATGAGCCACTTTAGGCACCTATGGGCCATATTTGAAAGGATATGAGTTCATGAACTTTTCACGTAGCTCTTAAAGCATCCCCTTCAATGATGGATCAACCTGTCTGATCCATCTTTGACATGTCTAGTAAGAGATGAGCTATTTTGACATATGACTTGATTCTTACATTTTATCATAGTCTAAATCAAAAGGGGAGGTTTGTTAGGATGAAATTAGCCCATGAATCTATCCGTATTATGTTCCATGAGATGATATGAGATGACATGACATTAGATGAATGAGATGCTCATTTTGTCCATGCCCTAGCTTCAAAATTAGTGCCTACTTTGGACGGTCGATCCCTTTTTCTAGGGATGCTTGAAGGCTATATTTGACCTCGGTTGGAGTTGTACTACACCTCTTGTACTACACATGAGAAACCTATTTTTAGGCTATAAAGAAATCCCTCTTGTACTTTATTGATGTTAATGAAATTGCATTCCTACTGAAATATCACCACATGTTTGAATCTTCCTATCAGTACCTATGGCCCTTGAGGACAAGAGAATGTATGTTGAAATAGAGCAAGAAACATGTGTGTGTGTTTCTGAAGAAATGTGTGTGTGTGTGTGTGTGTGTGTGTGTGTGTGTGTGTGTGTGTGTGTGTGTGTGTGTGTGTGTGTGTGTGTGTGTGTGTGTGTGTGTGTGTGTGTGTGTGTGTGTGAGTGAGAGAGAGAGAGAGAGAGAGAGAGAGAGAGAGAGAGAGAGAGACAGAGGAAGGTCAAATTAGTTTGTTGGAACTTGGTATTGAGGAATGCCAATGCAAAAGGCAACACAGGGGATGTGTAAGCTCTAAGTGGATGTTGAGTGGGGATTAGCAATGGTGCCCATTATGTTTGGAGTAAAGGTGCTTAGTTATGGTGGAAAATAGAGGCATTGAAGGGAAATGTAGAGGGACTAGGTACTTGTTACTATATAGGTGGTAGTGATGTGTGTGAAGACACTTAGCATCATCGACAGGGCACTTTTTCACTCTCTAGGAGGTTTTGTCCTCTGTGCATGGTACATACGCTCATTACTCTAGGGATAAGTTATCTTTCTATTTTCACACTAAGAAATATACTCTCTATTGTGTGCCTTGAGCTTCTTCATCTTCTCCAAGTTGTGTGTGCATCCTTGCAATCTTAATTCCAACAATTGGTATCATAGCAGGTTGTGTCCTCCTGGGTATAGTCACCAGCACCCCCACCCCCCCACCCCCCTCACTTTATTTGATTTGGGTGAGCTTTGGTAAATTTTAGCAGGTTGAGTAATGCTATATATCACATGTTATTCCTACTTTGTTTTTCCTCTCTCAAAGTAGTACTAACATTAGGTGCAGTCACATGCCATGGCTAACAACATCACGGATGTTTTCAAGATGTTTGCTAGCTGGGACAAATTAGATGGGGATAAATACCCAATATGGGCTTATACGATGATGCATGTTCTTGTATCAAAGGGCATTTGGAATGTTGTGCAAAAGGCATTGATGTACATCTGCCTTTTGTGGATGCAGGTTTTGTTGAGGATGTTGTAGATTATAGCAAGTTTAGTTCTACTAGAGTTGTTTTCCCTACAATTGAGCATCTTGTTGGAATGTTAGAGATGCATAGGCTCATGCACTAATTGCATTATCTATGAAGTACACTTTTACTCGTCACATTTGCTCAGCAAAATCAACACAACAAGCTTGGGATACCCTTGTTGGTCTTTATGCAAGTCGCAATGAGGCAAAAATTGCATTGTTGCGTAAAGAGTTGGAATCAAAGATTATACAAGAGGAAGACAACATGGACACTTTTATTGCTGTATCAAGGATATCAATGAGAAACTCATTTTTTTAAGTGAAATTATTTCAAATATTTCACTTATACAGATTGTTATTGATGCATTGCTTGATGTGTTGCCAGACTCTTAGTAGACTACTGCCAGTACTTGGAGACTTATGACCCAAGGAAGCCCCCAAGCTATCATATTTGATGCATTATGCACATTGATATTACATGAGTCATTTTAAGAAAGAAAGTGTGCAGCTGAACAAGCTTTTCTTGCTACTCAAAGAAAAGGTGGTAATAGTAGCGTAGTCACTTCTAATGGTTCTTCAATGAATATCATATCACCTGTATCTAATGCTTCTATTGTGACAACTACTCGAATGGGAATACTACCAAAAAAGGTAAGAAGAAAATGCATTGCCATTATTACAAGGCTAAAAATCTCTTGATAGAGAAATGTCCTAGGTTGAAAGCAAAAGAGGCCAAGAAGAAAGAGACTGGATCCAATACAAATGCAGGTATTGTAGAATCTTTTGTGAATGGAGCTTGTGATGATGATATAGATGGATTATAGATGCAGAGCAAAAATTTAGCACAGAGTGTACTTATGATCCTTCTATCCATGATGCATGTATGCCAGGTGCTACAAAGTCACATGTTTGGTACTTCAATAGTGGTGCTAGAAAGCACATTACTTCCCATCATGACTTGTTTGCTTCTCTCAAGACTGCCCCTCATGGGAATATGGTCACTCGTGCTAACAATGCCTGTTATTAGCTCAAGGGAGTTGAAAAGATTGTGCTAACTATTGCAAATGATGATTCTTTCACACTTTTTGATGCACTTTATGTACCAAGGATAAAAAAGAACCTTTTTTTGTATCTGCACTTGCAAGGCTTGGTCTTGTGTCAAATTTGTGGATGACAGATGTATAGATTCATGATATTAAATTTAGTGCTAAAATTGTTTCATCTAGCATTTTGTGGCATGGGATGTATAATCTCTTTTTGTATGAAAAATGTAGGCAAAATTTTGCAAATGCGATCGTAGATTCAAAGGCTATTTTAGATACCAAACTTTGGCATGCACGTTTTGGGCATCTGAATTTTGCAAGTTTGTTGTGGTTATAAAAATTTGATATGATCGCTTCTTTGATGCCTCTTGGAGCACCTTCTAAGCATGTTTGTGAAGGCTATATTTTGGGTAAGATGCAACATCCAAAGTTTCCAAAGGATGGTTCAGTCAGGGCTACATGTAGGTTGCAACTTGTGCATAGTGATGTTTGTGGGCCTATGCAAACTCCATCTTTGGGTAAATACCTATACTTTGTGACTTTAATTAATGGTTGCTAGAGGCATGCATGGGTGTATCCATTTAAGGCTAAGTTGGAAGTGTTTATGTGTTTCAAGAAATTCCTGATTATGGATGAAAATGTCTTTAAATGTACTATAGGCACCCTCCCCTCAGATAGAGGGGGGGAGTATATGTCTCATGAATTTAATGCATTTCTAGCTAGTTGTGGAATAAAGACCAATGCATAGTGCCGTATACACCTTAGAAAATGGTGTTGCTGAAAGAAAAAAAAAGGTTGCTTATAGAGATGGCACAATGTATGGTCAAGAATCGGGCTTTACCACATTCATTTTGGCTTGAGGCTATCATGTGTACTACATATGTACTTAGCAGATTTCCTACCAAAGCCTTGCAGTCTTGGACTCCTTAGAGCATGGCATGATAAGAATCCATCGAATGATCACATGGGATGGAATGAGCTAGTCATTTTTTATAGAGATTCCAAGTTGCAGACTTGGATTTAATAATCTGACCAAAAAATAGAATCAAGTTCAAACTTTAGACATCACAAAATTAGATAGAGATTGAAATGGAAGTACAAAGATAGAAATTGAACATGAGAACTGGCATACACTAAAGAAGAGTACAATTTGCACCAAGTAATGATACAACATAGATCAATGATGCTAAGAGCAATAGCTCAATAATTACAGAGACTTGCTTTAGTCTATAAAATGACATCCCCTCAAAATGAAGTAGTGGGTTCTATTTATAGGTATCTAGATTGGACTCTGATTGACTGTGCAATATAGTTACTACAATAATTATAGGTGGTAACTACCAAATTTGAATAAGTAACGTGACTACAAACCACCAATGCCTATTTGAGGCCCATTCCCAACGTCTACATTCCTCCTCTCCTTCCTTTGTTAGCATATTCCAAAATTCCAGATATCCATATGGATCCACAGGGATGGTTTTATGATACTTGTAGGTGTAATCCTGGTTAATCCAATATGAGTTAAGCACTCACAAACCACCCCAGTTCTTTTGTAACTCATCTCCGGCTTCAACGCTTTTGCTTCCTCTTATTTGAAGCCTTCTTCACTATTGTCTACGGAATAGTCTAGGGCTGGACCTGAAATGTCCTAGGTTAACTTGTTCCTTGAGTATTGGAGCCAGCATTTCCCTTTTGGATGAGCCTGTAGATCACCTCGTGCTCCACCTGCTTGTTGGAATTAGGGTTGTAGGAAAACACACATAGCTTGGAGAAGATGAAGGAAGCTCAAGGCACACAACACAGAAATTTTTACTTAGTGTGCAATGGGAAAAGAAAAAGATAGCCCTAGAATGAATGGGTGTATATACTATGCTCGGAGGAAAAAACCTCCTAAAGAGGGGGAAAATGCTCCGAGGGTCCTAAGTGTGTTCACACACATCACTACCACATGTATATGGTAACAAATCCCCCCTCGAGTGATGCAGTGAACAAGAGCTGGCAAATGAGTAAAGGGAAGTGACATGCCCTGAGGACATGATCAGTCCACAAAGGAGAGTAATCCCAAAGCTTTGTGGAAAGCTTTGAACTTCTCATGAGACAATGCCTTTGTGAAAAGATCTGCAAGGTTGTCCTGTGTTGGCACATAAACCAAGCTGATCTCTCCTGTTGAGAGCCTCTCCTTGACATACTAGTAATTCACCTCAATGTGCTTTGTGCGAGCATGAAAAACTGGGTGCCTCACAACTGCCAATGCACTCTAACTGTCAGTGTAGATAGTGTTGGTAGTGTCCTGTCCAACACCCAAATCAGCCATAAGGCATCTGAGCCATACACACTCAACCGTAGATGTAAAGACTGCCCTGTACTCAGCCTAACAACTAGAAGTGGCCACAGTAGGTTGCTTCTTGCTCAACCATGATATACATGAACTACCAAGCATGAAACAAAAACCACTTTGTGCACACTCGCGCCTCAAAACAACGATCCCAATCTGAGTCCAAAAAAGCATGCAAGTCTGGCCGCAATGATCTCCCCTTGGGATAAAACAAGCCAAGATGTAAAGTTCCACTCAAGTAGCAAAAAATTCTCTTAACTTCCTGCCAATGCTTAGACCCTGGACTATGCATAAATCTGCTGACATGTGAGACTGCCAACTGAATATCCAGCCTCGTGTTGCATACATAAATGAGGCAGCCACCAGCAATTTGGTAAAGAGTGACATTAGCAGGATCAACAGCATCATGTAGACTCAACTTCAAACATGTGTCCGTGGGAGTGGCAATAGGTTTGCAATCCTCAAGTCCAAACTTACATAGCAATGTCTCTATGTAACTTTTCTGACACAAGGCAATACCACCATCACACTAATTAAACCGTATGCCCAAGTAATGATGCAACAACCCCAAATCTTTCATCTTGAAAGTAGCATTCAATTAAGCCCTAAATTCAGCAATATATCTCTCATTTGGTCCAGTGATCAGCAATTCATCTATATAAAGAACCACAATGAGAAGTACATCACCCTCACGCTTTACATACAATGTGCTTTCTGTTGGACTGTTACAAAATCCTCGTTTGACCAAATGAGTGTCAGCCTTCGCATACCAAGCACAAGGAGATTGCTTCAACCCATACAAAGCTTTGTTACATATGCACACCTTATCCTCTTGTCCTTTCTTGACAAAACCGCGAGGCTGCATTACATAAACTTCCTCAATTATGTCACCATTCAAGAAAGGAGTAACAATGTCTGATTGATGTACATCCCAACCAAAATGAGCTGCCAATGCACATAGAAAACGCACAGTAGTCATATGACAAGTGGGAGCAAAAGTCTCTTCATAATCTATGCTTCTTTGCTGTGTATAACCCTTTGCAACAAGTCAAGCCTTATAGCAATCAATCTCACCATCCGGCTTGCGCTTCAACTTGCAAACCCACTTTGTACCAATGGCCATTTTTCTAGGAGGCAAATCACATAAGGTCCATGTGTCATTTTCTATAAGTGCATCATATTCTGATTACATGGCAGCCATCTAATTGTCTGAATTATGTGCTTCATCAAAAGATAGAGGTTCCTCAACATCATGTAGGCTAGACATAGCCAAAGCATAACAATCTGATGCATAAGATGCATGGCAAGAACCTGAACACTTACAACTACACAAAGGTGCATCCAATTTAATATCACGCAATGTATGCACAGCCATTTTGGCATACCTCTAGCCTGCTCATTTTCATCCCTTTCCTCATCAAGTACATCATGTACATCTGCATCAGTAATATGCTGATCTGTAACATTTTTAGAAACCCCATAGGCTGTACATTTGCCTCATTGGAATTTACATTCAAACTTCCACCACTGAAAGAGGCAACAAAGTGTCATAAATGTCCTGTGAGCTTACATTACTGTCTCTAGTACATGACAGTAAGGGTTGAATAGAATCTTCCACAAACACAACATCCCGTGAAACCAGAATACACTTTGTTTGAGGATGATACAACCTGTAACCTTTGCTTTCAGCATTATAACCAACAAAAATACGTTTGACAACCTTATCATCCAATTTTCTACGCTGTGATTGTGGCACCAAAGCATATGACAAACAGCCAAAAGCACGCATGTTCTCAATAGAAGGCTTTCTATCATGCCATGCTTCATATGGAGTAATAGACTGCAAAGCTTTTGTAAGACACCTGTTTAGTACATAAGTGGTACACATGATGGCTCAAGCCAAAAATAATGTGGCAAAGCTTGACTTTTGAGCATACATTGTGTCATTTTTGTAAGTGACCTATTTTTCCTCTCAACAACACCATTTTGCTGACGCATATAAGGCACTGTACATTGGTGTTTTATCCTATGATTAGCCATAAATGCATTAAATTCATGAGACAGATACTCCCCCCTCCCCCCCTCGATCGCAACAGAGGGTGCCCATAGTACATTTTGAAACATTTTCATCCATAGCAAGAAATTTCTTAAAGCACATAAATACTTCGGACTTTGCTTTAAGCGGAAATACCCATGCATGCCTGGAGTAATCATCAATGAAAGTCACAAAGTAAAGGTAATTGCCCAAGGATGGAGTTTGCATGGGCCCACAAACATCACTATGCACAAGCTGCAAATTGCACGTGGCCCTAACTGAACCATCCTTTGGAAACTTAGAACGTTGCATCTTCCCCAAAATATAGCCTTTACAAACATGTTTGATGGGTGCTTCAAGAGGCGACAAAGAAGCAACCATATCAAATTTAACGTAGCAAACTAGAAAAATTCATAGGACCAAAACATGCATGCCAAAGTTTTGCATATGAAATAGCCTTTGAACCCAAAAGTGCATTTGCAAAATTTTACCCACACTTGTCATACAAAGTGAGCTTATATAGCCCACGACATAAAATGCCAGATGCAACAATTTCATCATCGAAATTGAGATCATGTATTGTACATCTACCATCCACATATTTGACTACAAGACCAAGTCTAGCAAGTGCAGATATAGACAAAAGATTCTTCTTGATCCCAGGTACATAAATTGCATCAACAAGTGTGAAAGAACTGCCATTTGCAGTAGTAAGCACAATCTTTCCAACTCCTTGAACCGGATAAGAGGCATTGTTGGCACAAGTAATTGAATTCCCATGAGGGACAAACTCAAGAGAGGTGAACAAATCACGATGTGAGGTAATGTGCTTTGTAGCACCACTGTCAAAATACCACACATGTGAATCTGCAAAAACTGACATGCATGCATCATGGACAACAAGATTATAGGTACACTCTACACTAAAAGACCGTTTTGCATCAACATCAGCATCACAGTCTCCTTTCACAGAAGACTCAACAGTAGTTGCATTTGTAGTGGAACCAGCATTTGCAGTGGAACCACCCTCTTTCTTCTTAGACTTTTTTGCCTTCAACTTAGCACACTGCTTGATCATGTGATCATTAGCTTTACAATAATGGCAACGCATCTTCTCTTTTCCCTTATCACCAAAATTTCCAGAAAAATTTCCACCAGCAGAAGCATTAGGAACATGAGATTTTTCACTCGCAGAAGAACCATAAGAAGTGGCTGCATTGTTGTTACCACCCTTTCTTTGAGCAACAATAAAAGCATGTTCAACTACACGCTGTCTAGTTTTGTTTTTTTTTGGAAAGTGACTCTTGTAACAGCAATGTACACAATGCATCAAACTTGACAACTTCAGGATTTCCTTGGGTCATAAGTCTCCAAGTACTAGCCAAAGTCTGGTAAGAATCTGGCAAGGCATCAAGGATAGTTTGCACAAGGGAATTGTCATTGATATCCTTGACACCAACAAGGTAAGTCTCCATATCATCTTCCTCATGCATAATCTTTGATTCCAGCTCTTTACACATCAATGCAATTTTAGCCTCATTGTTTGGCAGATTTTGCTGAATGAATGTGGGGAGTAATAGTGCGCTTCACAGACAATGCAATCAATGCATGAGCCTGTGCATATTTTACATCCCAACGAGATTGCTTAGCTGTAGGCAAAACAACTCTAACAACAACAATCCTTGCAGTAAGACCTGCAACATCCTCAACATCGCCTAAATCCTCAGAACCATGATGTACCTCAATGCCCTACACAATATTCTAGACGCCCTTTGACACAAGAACATGTTGCATCATGTAAGCCCACATAGGGTAATTGTCTCCATCCAATCTATCCTCAGCAGCAAACATCTTGAACACATTTGTGTTGTTGTCAGCCATGGTAAATGTTGCACCTGATGTGAAAACTGCCCGAAAAGAGGAGAAAAAAAGTGGTAACAACACGTGCTATATAGCACACAAATCGTAGAAGACTGTAAGGGACCTGTTATGCAAAAAACAACTCTGACACAAATTTTGCACAAAATGATGAAATAGTATGTGCACTACTTATTATAGTGGAAACGGAGGCCGAAATGAGCCCAAATCAAAAAGTTGAGCAGACTAAGCTCTACGAGCCCACCCACAAAAAAACTTTGACCCATGAACGCTCGCTAAAGCTCACAGAAATCGAAGAAAGTGAGCAGGCATGTGTTGGAGATGGCTGGCGAGTAAGCCAGGGAGGACGCAACCTAATCAGATACCAATTGTTGGAATTAGGGTTGTAGGAAAACACACACAGCTTGGAGAAGACAAAGGAAGGTCAAGGCACACAACATAGAGTTTTTTACTTAGTGTGAAATTGAAAAAAAAAATAGATAGCCCTAGAATGAATGGGCGTATATACTATGCTCGGGTGGAAAAACCTCCTAAAGTGGGAAAAATAGCCCCGGTGGTCCTAAGTGTGTTCACACACATCACTACCACGTGTATATGGTAGCATTGCTCCCTTTGGTTAGTCATCATCTCAAATTTTTATGGCATCAAAGCGTTCAGGTCTTCATATTAGCATCATAGAGAGTTTTCTTTCCTTTGGTGAGTTTGGCATTGGCCAACTGATAACAAATTGATGCAGTGTGAATCCAACTAGCTGGGTCTAGTTGGTTTGCCTTGATTTGAGCCTCAAAAAAAAATCCGAACTACGATTCAAAGGTTGCTTTGTCAGAAATCTCCTTCTTTGGAATCTTTGATGCCTCGACAGAAAGTTGGAGTAGCTTATTCATGTACTTTATCAATATATTGATCTAGTTGCTCCATTGTGTCATCATACCTCTGAAGTTAATTGTCTTATCTTTTAGCTTTGACACTATTGTTGTGAGTTTAGTATCATTGAGAGCATTCTTCCAAGCAACCCATAGAGCTTTACTTCATTCATACCATTCCCTAATTTGGTCTACTATCCTAATATACCTTTATTGATTAGTTGGTTCATTGTATTTTGGGTACAAACAAGGGTAAAATCTAGGAATTTCATCATATTTCATTGGTAGGGCATACATGAGTATTGGAGAATCAGTTCCTAACTCAATGAATTTCAAGACGGTTTGGTTGTCCTGCATCATCATCTTGCATAGGATACGAACCAAATGGAACAAACTCTTTCAAGATATTTCTTGTTCCCAAAGGCTCATTCTAGTTTTGCGCCCTCTGCTACTAGACGCATTCTTCTCAAGCAACATCTTTACTTTTTGGTCCAGTATCCTTTGAGTAATTTACATTTTTGTTATCAGCACCTGCATCTCCAAGCTAATATCTTTTATACACATGTATGAAGGGCAATATCCCATCAAAATTTCCATTTGTAACCCCAAACTATGTTCATCCATTGTCATTAGTTATTGATCCTGACGGTTTACCAGCACATCATTTGTAGTTCACATGTTTTGACACTTTGTCCAACAATGGGATGGTGTTTGGATGTGGAGGTAGCATGCATGTTGCATGTTCATGATAGCTTATGATCTTCCATTGGTCTATCATTTGCTTGGCTTCTTCTTCAGGCTAAGCACTAGGTGAGTAGAGGTAGAGTAAGATGGGTCTTCTTCCAAATCCAAATCAATTAGCACAATTTTACCTTTATCTACTCTGGTAAGAGTCCTAGTTTGTTGTTGGTGTTAGGAAATTAGACGTAGCTAAATAGATAATTGAGTAGATTACTTAATGGAGAGAGACAGATTTACATACACGAGATTATAGAGTAGAGAGAGAGAGAGAGAGAGTACACACGATATACGTGGTTCACCCAATGTGGGCTACGTCCACGGGAAAGCAGCCACTCAATGGCTTTAGTACTTCAAAACAAGAAGTAGTTTACAAAGGGATTATACCCTTAATGGAGCTTCCGCCTTGCTTCACTCTCACCACCTCACACTCACCTTGTTGCATCAACTTCACACTATGAAATGTGTGTAGAAATGGCCTCCTTTTATAGGCCAAAAGGGCTGCCCTCTCTTATGAGAGACAGCCATGTGTAGCCGCCCTTGTCCGAATAAGTCCAAATCGAACCCTCCAATCCGCCCATGTGTGGCCGCCCTTGAGAAGACAAGTCCGCTTTTGAATTCGGCCACCGGCCATTGACTTCCGACCACCGGCCACCGGCCATTGACTTCCGACCACTGGCCATCGGCCATTGACTACCGGCCACCGGCCAACCGACCGGTTGTTTTCCAATCACTTTCCGGCCGCCGTCCGACCATAATATTCCACGAAAAGGAATATTCCGGCGAAAAAAAAAAGGTCTCGGGAGCCTCTGCCCCCGAGGCCTCTAAAGTTGCCCCTGATTCTTGTCCGTAAAAATTTTGGTTTCCGGTGATGATTTTCCTTCACGCACGATGGCTTCTCCTCATAATGGGGGCCTTACAAATGTGCGCTTTTACCACAGAAAATTACAAGGGTAAATCAGGCTCCATACTTAACAATCTCCCACTTGGAAACTGATCTCCAAACCAAACCTGTCCATTCTGGCTTCTTATCCTTGAATGCCGATTGAAGATGAGCAAAAGCTCAACTTCTCCTTGTTGACCACCTTTGTAAACATGTCTGCAGGATTTTCACTTGTATGCACCTTTCCTAGCTTTAGCTGTCCCTCTTCCAAAAGAGTGCGTATGAAGTGATATCTCACCTCAATGTGCTTTGTCCTTGAATGAAAAGCTGAGTTCTTCGCAAGATGGATAGCGCTTTGGCTATCACTGTACAAGACACAATTGTCTTGTTTGAATCCAAGCTCTTCTAAGAATCTGTGAAGCCACAAAATTTCTTTGCTTGCCTCCGTCATTGCTACATACTCTGCTTCCGTGGTAGAAAGTGAAACCACTTTCTGCAGTTTTGAAGCCTAGCTTACTGCTGTGCCTCCAACCGTGAACACATAGCCAGTAGTGCTCCTTCGAGTATCTTTGTCACCTGCCATATCTGCATCAGCATACCCTTCTAGAAAAATATCAGTTCCTCCAAAATACAAAGCATTTGTTGTTGTCCCTTTTAGATACCTAAGTATCCACTTCACAGCTTGCCAATGCTCTTTACCTGGGTTGTCCATGAACCTACTCACAACTCCCGCTGCATGTGCAATGTCTGGCCTTGTCCATACCATAGCATACATAAGAGAACCTACCGCTGTAGCATATGGAACTTTAGACATATAGGCTATCTCCTCTTGTGTCTTTGGACACATATCCTTCGTTAGTTTAAAATGACCAGCCAAAGGTGTAGAAACTGGATTTGCATTTTGCATTGCAAACCTTTCTAGTACCTTATTGATGTAATCTTCTTGAGATAGCTTTATTGTCTTCTTCGTTCTGTCCCTTGATATTTTCATACCAAGTATCCTCTTTGCAGCACCTAAATCTTTCATTGAAAAAGATTTGGACAGCTCCTCTTTTAGGTCTTTGATGTCCTGCATGTTAGCACTTGCAATCAACATGTCATCAACATACGACATTAGGATGATGAATTTCCCATCTCCCAAATTCTTCGTGTAGACGCAGTGATCCGAGTTGCATCTTGTGAATCCATGATCCAACATCCATCGATCAAACTTCAAGTACCATTGTTTTGATGCTTGCTTTAAACCATACAAGTTCTTCTTTAATCTGCAAACCATTTTCTCCTTACCTTTTACTTCATACCCCTTTGGTTGAAGCATGTAGATTTCCTCCTCTAAGTCACTGTGAGGGAATGTCGTATTTACATCCATTTGCTAGAGATTTAGATCATGAGCAGCCACAAGGCTTAAGACAAGCCTAATTGAGTTCATTTTTACAACAGGAGAAAATATTTCATTGAAGTCAATACCTTTCTTTTGAGAAAAACCTTTTACCACAAGCCTAGACTTGCACCTTTTCTTCCCACCTTCTTCCTTCATCTTGTACACCCATTTGTTTTGAAGTGCCCGCTTACCTTTAGGCAACTCAACCAACTCCCATGTTTGGTTGCGATGTAGTGAGTCCATCTCCACTTGCATGCTCTTCGTCCATTCTTCTTTGGATTCATGTTGCATAGCTTCTTCGTATGATTCCGGCTCTCCAGAATCTGAGATCAAGAGATGGTTGAAGGAAGGAACAAACCTTTCTGGAGGTCTACTTGCTCTTGTAGATCTTCGGGGAATAGGTTGAGGCTCCTCATTTGGTTGACATTGTTGCACATTGTCACCGTTTGTAGTCCTTGAGTCTTCACCGTCCTCAAGTTCCATGTACTCATCACCTGTTTCTTTTGTTTGTTTTCTTTCCAAGTAATCTTTGTACATATTTTGTTCGTTAAAAATTACATCCCTACTCCTTAAGATTTTACCATCTTCAGGATTCCATAGGCGATACCCAAAGTCTCCTTCTCCATAGCCAATGAAGAAACACTTTTTGGACTTTGCATCTAGCTTTGATCTTAGGCTTCTATCTATGTGCATGAAAGCCTCACACCCAAACACTTTGAGAAATGCATAATTCACCGGTTTACCTGTCTATGCCTCTTCTGGAACTCCCCCATCCAATGCCGTTGAGGGTGACCGATTGATTAAGTACACAGACGTACTTACAGCTTCCGCCCAAAGCTCAAGCGGTAGGCCTGCATGTAGCCGCATGCTTCGTGCTCGTTCCATGATTGTCCTGTTCATCCTTTCCAAAATCCCATTTTGTTGAGGTGTCCTTGGGGTTGTCCTTTGCCTCCGAATGCCATTGCTAGCACAAAAGCTTTCAAAAGCTTGGCTGCAATATTCGCCTCCATTGTCGGATCTGAGGCATTTAACCTTGGTACCTGTTTCATTCTCCACAAAGGCTTTCCACCTTTGAAATATGGAAAATACATTGGATTTATTCTTCATGACATAAACCCATGTTTTTCTAGTCGCATCGTCTATGAATGTTACATAGTACAATGAGCCACCAAGTGATGGTGTACTTGTAGGACCCCAAACATCAGAATGAACCAACTCAAGTTTTTTATTTTTTCTTTCATTTCCTGATTTTTGAAATTTTACCCTCTTTTGTTTACCATAAACACAATCTTCACAGAACTCTAAGTCCA
This sequence comes from Adiantum capillus-veneris, assembly GCF_014529385.1. NCBI lineage: Eukaryota > Viridiplantae > Streptophyta > Polypodiopsida > Polypodiales > Pteridaceae > Adiantum > Adiantum capillus-veneris. Next base: position 39,931,285 of record NC_140956.1, on the reverse strand, counting down.
CTTCTTTCAAACCTGGTAGAAGCTTCTTTGTTTGAAGGATTTGCATTCCTTTGGCACTCATATGCCCAAGTCGATAGTGGCACACCGCACTATCAACTTATGTAGTTGTTGCACAAGCTGAAGGTTGCGTGCTAACAGTACACAAGTAAAGTGTACCGACCTTTTCTCCCTTGGCAACCACCAAAGATCTGTTTGAGATCTTCCACCGTTTGTTTCCGAATGCAATGTTGTGACCTTCATCGTCCAATTGTCCTTTAGAGATCAAATTTTTGTGAAGAGAAGGAACATGCCTAACATCTTTAAGCTTCCATTCATTTCCGTTAGCAGTTTTGACAGAAACTGTACATTTGCTGACAATCTCACAAGCTTCATCATCTCCCAAGTATACCTACCCAAAATTACCTTTGGTGTAATTTTGGAAATGTTGCTTGTGTGGTGTCGCATGGAATGAAGCCCCGGAATCTACTATCCAGGAATTAGACACATTGTCTAATGAGAGAATTAGAGCATCTTACTCTACTTTACCTGCCACATTGGCCTCCGATGTTGGCTTGTTGTCTTGAGACTCAGTCTCCTTCTTCTTCTTGGACCAGCAATCCTTCTTGACGTGGCCCTTCTTGCCGCAGTTCCAACATTCAAGAACTGACTTTGTGCGTGACTTGCTCCGTCTTGAGCGATCACGACCCTTTTGGCTTTTGAACCTCTCCTTAGGCCTTCCTCTTGTTTCCACTGACAATGCTCCACTTGATGATTCTCCTGTGCTTCTCCTTCGTATTTCCTCGCTTAGAAGAACACCCACAACATCATCAAACTTAAGAGTATGTGTGCCAGAAATAGAATTACTTACAGCCATCACAAGGCTGTCCCAACTATCCGGTAGAGATGATAGTATAAGGAGAGCTCGCACTTCGTCATCGAAATTGATTTTCACTTATCGAAGTTGACTTATGTTTGTGTTAAACTCATTTAGGTGTTCTGCAACTGAACCATTCTCTGCCATCTTTAGATTAAACAAGCGCTTCATAAGAAATACCTTATTGGATGCTGATGGTTTCTCGTAGAAGTCGTCAAGTGACTTCATCAAGTCCTCCGTGGTCTTCATCTCCGAAACATTGAAGGCCACCGTTGACGCCAAGCTTAACCGGATTGTTCCCAGTGCCTTTCGATCAAGGACAATCCATGCTTCATCTGCCATTGTTGCGGGCTTCTTCGCAAGACCGCCTAGTGGAAAATAGAGGTCCTTCTGGTAGAGATAGTCTTCAATCTGCATCTTCCAATGTTGGTAGTTTTTGCCGTTGAACTTCTCAATCTTGAGCTTCCCTTCCTCCGCCATAACTCCCACTCAATTCAAGGAATCCTTTCCTTGAGATAATTTAGCTACGAGCAAACCTTGCTCTGATACCAGTTGTTAGGAAATAAGACGTAGCTAAAGAGATAATTGAGTAGATTACTTAATGGAGAGAGACAGATTTACATACACGAGATTATAGAGTAGAGAGAGAGAGAGAGAGTACACACGATATACGTGGTTCACCCAATGTGGGCTACGTCCATGGGAAAGCAGCCACTCAATGACTTTAGTACTTCAAAACAAGAAGTAGTTTACAAAGGGATTATACCCTTAATGGAGCTCCCGCCTTGCTTCACTCTCACCACCTCACACTCACCTTGTTGCATCAACTTCACACTATGAAATGTGTGTAGAAATGGCCTCCTTTTATAGGCCAAAAGGGCTGCCCTCTCTTATGAGAGACAGCCATGCGTAGCCGCCCTCGTGCGAATAAGTCCAAATCGGACCCTCCAATCCGCCCATGTGTGGCCGCCCTTGAGAAGACAAGTCCGCTTTTGAATTCGGCCACCGGCCATTGAATTCGGTCACCGGCCACCGGCCATTGACTTTCGACCACCGGCCACCGGCCATTGACTTCCGACCACTGGCCATCGGCCATTGACTACCGGCCACCGGCCAACCGACCGGTTGTTTTCCGATCACTTTCCGGCCGCCGGCCGGCCATAATATTCCGGCGAAAAGGAATATTCCGACGGAAAAAAAAAGGTCTCGCGAGCCTCCGCCCCCGAGGCCTCTAAAGTTGCCCCCGATTCTTGTCCGTAAAAATTTTGGTTTCCGGTGAGTGATTTTCCTTCACGCACGATGGCTTCTCCTCATAATGGGAGCCTTACAAATGTGCGCTTTTACCACAGAAAATTACAAGGGTAAATCAGGCTCCATACTTAACAGTTGGACTATTGTGGAAAGATTTGGTGCTTTCTCTATCTGGTCCCCCTTGGTTTTGATCACTCTAATTTTGTCCTTGATTGCCAATTTGGTGAGTATGTCCCTAAGACTTGCCTTGTGTAATACCCATCTGCCCACCTTGGTGTTGCAGGAGGTGGAGGGGGTTGGTCATCATCATCATCCCTTTTATCAAATTTTCCTTCTCTAGTACTCATGTCATGCTCTTATTTATCATCATCTTTGTCCTCATCGTCATCTACATCATGAATGAGATGCTTGATTAGTGCCTAATTAGCCAATTTGGTTGTGTACACTTCAATTTTCCCTTTCAAATATATCTTTATGGTGTTGACAAGGTTCTGTAGGTCTTCATAGTTCAGAGTTAGATTCCCATCTTGATCGGAAATATCTACCACAGACTGGTAGATATACTTATCTAAATTGGATTGCTTTAGAACTATGTGTAGCTCCTTTAAGCTATTACATGTTGTTGTCTTTTGATTCAGCTGTGTCTCTAGGCATTGCTATCTCTTGTTAACTTCCATTTGTATGAACTGAGAGTTGAGTCTTGATCTTTCATAATCTTGACTTGTTGTTGAAGTGCCTTAATAGCATTTGTGCTCTCTTCGTGTATACATTCCAGATTAATCAAAAGGTCTTTGACATGGATATCTTATTTCTGTAGTTCTTCAGACTAAATGATTTTCCTTTTGAGCTCTACTTTGAGACAAGCAACATCAAATTTTTTGATGGAGATCTAAGCTTCCATCATTTGGCCTATTGCATTCAAAATGGTATTTCACCCGTCTGGATGGTGGAAACACATCCATTAGTGATTGTTTCTCTATTTGTTTGATCAGTCTCATAGATGAGGACATGCGTCTTGTAGGGAACATACAACTTTCTAGATATATTTACAACTAATTTTCCCACCATGGGGTTCTTTTGAAAATCTTGCAATCTGTCCACTAATATTTCCCTTATTGAAGAATAACAAAAGTTTGATCAAAGGTCATGGCCTAATCAGGCTTCTTTGAAACTTCACTACAAGGATCTTCCCATTGACATACCTTTTTTATTTTATTTTTTAAGGGGGAAATTTTCATGAAAATTTGGAAAATACCTGCTAATCACACATAGTAATGCACACCTTGCATGGAGGTTTGAGGGATCATTCTCACTAAAGCCATTGTAAGAGGGGTAATTTTCATGAAAATTTGGAAAATACATTTTTAAAGAGGCTTATCACACATAGTGATACACACCTTGTATGGAGGTTTGAGGGGTCATTCTCACTAAGGCCATTGTAAGAGGCTTATCACACATAGTGGTACACACCTTGCATGAAGGTTTGAGGGGTTGTTATCACTAAGTCCATTGTAATATCAAAACCCATCAAAATCTTTAGAGAGCACTCACACCACCTCAAAGAAAAACCTGGTCACTTTCAAAAACGTTCTTCAAAGCTAGGGGAGACCTCACGCCAAATCCACAAATACTTGCACATAATTTTATTGCAATGTATGTCATATACATTATGAAGCACATGCAATTGAACTCAATATATGGAGGTTCCCATCATCCAAAGCACGTTGAAATCTATATTTTATCTACCTTTTATGGGTTATGCACTTTATTTGTACTCAATGTGAGAGGATTAGGCACTACCCCAATTCTTGGAGGTAAGACCTTCTTCACAAGTAGACTTGTTGGGGTAAGCCCAACTTGTGGCTCATATGGGAAAGACCTCTAGCCACCTAGTGTTGGGGTATAAAGCCCAATGTGGTCGCCAAGGTGACTGGGCGGGCCGCCAGGTATGTACACATATTTTTTTGTAAAAACCTAATAAGAACTCACTATGCTCTACACATTACAGTAGAGCGAGTTCACCATATCGTCGTGCTCTTCTTCTCGCACTCTCTCTTGCGTCGCACTTTCGCTCGTACTCCTTCAAATGGTATCAGAGCTCAGATCGAGGCTCGGGGCAGCACTGCAGGAGGCTAGAGTCACCAGCTCAGATTGGAGTGAAATTCGACAAGCAAAGACACGGCCCCAAATTTCATTCTGAGGTCATCTCGGCCACCGTTCGGCTTCGACAAAGTTCTGCGCAGGCCATTTTTGACTACATGGTCTCAGCGGGTGTAGATCCGACTCTGCAAATTTGGGGTTTTTGGCCTACGACTGCAGGTGCTGAGGATATCGACACTCCCAGAGTGTTGATTTGTGGCTGTCTACACATCGAAGGACGGCTCACAGTTCTTGGAGGCGTGTCACATACGACACGGGCGCATCTACACATAGACTGTAGGCGACATTCACTAGTTCATCAGGTAGCTTGTGTTTGCTGCTTGATATTCTAGATTTCATCCTGACATTGCAAGTACTTCCACATGGGATGTCACATGGGATGTATTGTCAGAGATGATGTATGTCTGTTGAGGGTTTGCTGGCTGTGAGTCACGCAGCAAACAACCGCCGTAGCGGTTACAGCATATAGTGGGAAATTTGTGGATGTATGACTTTGTGGGAAGTCTATGTACTGTCAGATTTACTGCAGCCTTTGTTGAGGGTCGAGTGAGGTTTTATTGAGCTGGGGGATTCTCGAATGTTGAGATCCTTTCAGTGATACAGGTCTTGGAGCGATCCCTCGAGCACCCTTAGATAAGAAGCTAGGATGTATTGACTGTGAGTTAGACAGTTGGGATTGCATCTTTTCTTTACTTCTGTTGAGGCATTGTCGCAGTCTATGCTTACAGGACAGTGACAGGACAATGAGAGACAAGACACAAGACAGTGAGGACAGTGGGCTGGATCACAAGACACTGCTCTTTACAATATCAAGAAGTTGGATGGAACCAATTTCCCATTGTGGAAGAAGCAGATTTGGCACGTGTTGGTACAAAAGAAGCAGATAAAACCTATAAATCTCAAGGGGATAAAACCAGAAGATATGGACGAAGATGAATGGAGCGAAATGGATGAATTGGCACTTTCTACCATTATGCTGACTTTGGCAGAAAGCGTTTACTTCAATGTAGCAGACGAGATGTCAGCTTATCAAGCATGGTTAAAGCTGAGTGATCTTTATGAGAAGCAGAGTGCAGCTTCACAGGTATAGTGGCTTAAGAAGCTTGGTGACTTGAAGATGAAAGAAGGGACACCTATGTCCAATCATCTGAATGAATTCAACACAATCTATAGTCAGTTGTCAGCTCAAGGTGTCAAGTTTGATGAACCCGTTAGAGCTATGTTCCTGTTGATCACATTGCCGGAAAGTTCCAGATGGTTTGAACATAGCAGGTGTAGAAGGAAGTCTGCTTACTGAAGAAACCAATAGAAAGACAATGGACAAAGACAAAGGAACAGCCTTAGTTGTCAGAGGAAGAACCAAAGAAAAGTACAAAGGTGGAAAGAGGAATCAGTCTCGTAGCAAGTCCCGCAGTGCTAAAGGCAAGAGTGACATAGAATGCTACCATTGTGGCAAGAAGGGTCACATGAAAAGAGACTGCAGAGAATGGAAAGCAGAAAAAGGCAAAGAGAAAGCTGAAGACCATGGTGAGAAGAACAAGTCCTCAGTGAAGATTCAAGAAATAAATGTGACAAACACTGTTGCAGAGGATGACAGTCTAGTGTCAGGAGACATCTATTTTTTGAAGAATACAATGAACTCGGCTCTTCTTACAGCATCTGATGGAAATGCACTGAGTGACTGGATTATACACTCAGGGGCATCACTTCATGTGTCTCCAAACAAGGAGTGGTTTACCTCTTATGTGACCACTAAAGATCATGTTCGGCTAGGGAATGGGCAGACATGTGAGATCTTAGGTGTTGGAGATGTTCAATTGAAGTTTCAGAATGGCTCTTCTTTCACGCTGAAGAATGTGACACATGTTCCCGTAATTACCAAGAGCTTGATCAGCACAGGTTTACTTGATGATGCTGGCTACGTCACCACTTTTGTACAGAACATGTGGAAGATATCCAAGGGTTCCATGACAGTAGCACATGGAGTAAAGTGTGGAGGACATTACATGATTTATGTATCAAATGTCTCTAAAAATTTAATCAATGTAACCGAGCAGCCGAACGTTTCTTTGTGGCATAGCCGGTTAGGACATATGTCCAAGAAGGGAATGGAAATCTTGTCTCGTTCTGGTTATTTTCCTGGATTTTCATTTAATGATTTTGAATTCTGTGAACATTGTCTGTATGGTAAGCAAACACAACAGCCACATAAGCATAGAAGCAGTAGAAGAGATACACAGTTGGCACTTGTTCATAGTGATTTGTGTGGACCTATGCCTAACCTATCTCTAGGGGGAGCTTCTTACTTTATGACATTTATAGATGATTACTCAAGGAAAGTATGGGTTTACTTTCTCAAGCACAAGGATGAAGCGTTTAGTGTTTTCAAAACGTTTGTGACACTTGTGGAGAATCAGAGTGGCAAGAAGCTTAAATGCTTACGCACTGACAATGGTGGAGAGTATGTTTCAAAGGCCTTTCAGGACTTTTGTGAGTCAAAAGGTATAAAACGTGAACTTACTGCTCCTTACAATCCTCCTCAAAATGGTGTTGTTGAGAGGATGAATAGGACCATACAAGAGAAGGTCAGAAGTATGTTGTCCAATGCACAACTGCCAAATGGGTTTTGGGCTGAAGCTGTATCAACAGCTGTTCATCTTGTAAATAGATCTCCTAGCAAGGTTTTGCAGAAGGATTCAGTGCCAGAGATGGTATGGTCAGGCAAAATGCCCTCATACAAGCATCTCGGAGTCTTTGGCTGTGAGGCATATACTCACGTTCCAAAGGAATTTAGGAACAAACTTGAGCCAAAGAGTAGAAAGTGCATCTTTCTAGGCTATGGTAATTCTGGTGAGATGGGGTACAGACTTTGGGATCCCGAATCCAGAAAGGTTGTCCGCAGCAATGATGTTCACTTTAATGAATCCAAATATCATTCTAAACCAGAGAGGGTTGAGGAGATTAGAAGAGTTGTCTTCCAAGAAGATGGACCTGCACGTGCAAGACAAAATGTCAGGGCTCAAGAGGAGCAAGGACAAGTTAGATTGGAACCACAGGTTGTGGCTAAGCCTGAGCCACCTATTGTGCGTAGATCTGGACGTATCACGTGACCTCCTGATAGGTTTGTTCCATCTATAAACTATGTCATGTTGACTGATTGCAATGAGCCTTCATGTTACAAGGAAGCAGTGCAAATGAAGGACTTCGGGAATTGGCAATTGGCCATGCAGTCAGAGATGACAGCTCTGCATAAAAACCAGACATGGAAGCTAGTTAAATTACCACAGGGCAAAAAGGCTCTACCTTGTAAATGGGTTTACAGGTATAAGATCACCGCTCATGATAGTCAGCCAAAGTACAAATCAAAGCTTGTTGCCAAGGGCTTTAAGCAAGAACAAGGCATTGACTTTGATGAAGTCTTCTCTCCGGTGGTCAAGATGACTACATTGAGATGCTTTCTTGCATTGGTTGCCATATTAGATTTGGTGTTGCACCAAATGGATGTCAAGACAACGTTCTTGCATGGTGATTTAGATGTGGAAATTTACATGCAGCAGACAAAAGGGTTTGTTGAGAAAGGCAAGGAAGATTGGGTATGCCAGCTGTTAAAGAGTCTTTATGGCTTAAAACAATCACCGAGGGCATGGTACCATAAGTTCCACAAGTTTATGCTTTCTCAAGGCTACAAACGTAGTGAGTTCGATCACTGTCTATATACAAAGAAGGCTAAGGATGGCAGTTGGCTAATCCTTATTTTGTATGTGGATGACATGTTGATTGCTGGCAAGCACTTGGAAGAAATTTCAGCTTTGAATTCAAAGATGGCAAAATCGTTTGACATGAAAGACATGGGTGAGGCAAGTCATATACTTGGTATGCGCATTGAAAGAGACAGATCAAAGAAGTTGATTTGGTTGTCTCAAACAGAGTATATTGACAAGGTTTTGCAACGTTTCAATATGGAGAAGGGAAAGGCATTGAGTGTTCCATTGCCACCATATGTGAAACTTAGCAAACAAGATTTTCCTGTGTTTGAGGAAGAACATGCTGAAATGGATAAGATTCCATATGCGTCTGCAGTGGGTAGTTTGATGTATGCAATGATTGCTACTCGCCCAGACATTGCATTTGCAGTGGGAGTAGTAAGTCGATACATGTCAAACCCAGGCAAGAAACATTGGGAGGCAGTGAAAGGAATACTGAGATACCTGAAAGCTACAAAGAGTATGCGTATATGCTATGGGAGTCAGGAGCTAAGTGTAAAGGGTTTTACAGACTCAGATTATGCAGGTGACTTAGACAACCGAAGGTCTACATCAGGGTATGTCTTTACATTGGCTGGTGGAGCAGTATCATGGCGTTCTAGATTACAAGATTGTGTTACTCAGTCTACTACAAAGGCTAAATATGTTGCAGCATCAGAGGCATGCAAAGAATCAACTTGGCTTAATCGACTAGTAACAGATTTGGGAATCAAAGAAGAGATGCCTGTGTTATATTGTGATAGTCAAAGTGCTATACAATTGGCTCGCAATCCAGTTTATCACTCAAAGACAAAGCATGTGGATGTGAAGTATCATTTCATCAGGGAAATGCTCGAGGATAAGTAACTTCAGCTTGTCAAAGTTCACACCACAGAAAATCCTGTTGATCTACTTACAAAAGGACTTCCCTCAGAGAGCTTTGCGCATTTTCGCAAGCAGTTAGGTGTAAGGTAGTACATCACTTCTCTACATCTCTTGTATATTAGCTTGTATAGTAGCTTCTCTCACACTTAAAGTACCACATTGGACTTTAAGTGGGAGGTTGTTGGGGTATAAAGCCCAATGTGGTCGCCCAGGTGAGTGGACGGGCCGCCAGGTATGTACACATATTCTTTTGTAAAAACCTAATAAAAACTCACTATGCTCTACACATTACAATAGAGCGAGTTCACCATATCGTCGTGCTCTTCTTCTCGCACTCTCTCTCGCATCGCACTTCCGCTCGTACTCCTTCACCTAGGAAAGATAAGATGATGATATGGTCCAACCTCTCTAGCCAATGATTGCAAATCACTAAGCCTATTCAAGAGGCTATTCTCTAATGAATCAATTCACTTTGAGTTCTATCATTTGTGTCTATACTCTACCCTAATGCTCTTGCACTTGGCATAGCCTAATCCTAATCTCCATCTCTCTAACCCTAACACTGTGGTTAAGCTAAGGCTCCATCCTCCATAGCCTAACTCACACCATGTGTGCGTAGGGTTGAGTACACGCTTTCCAACAAGTGGTATCAGATTTGATGGTTCATACATAGGACTAATCAATTCCTCTCTTTCTCTCTCCCTAATCACTAATATCATTGATTAGGCTTGGGAGCACTCTTGGAAATACCAATGAGCCACTAACATTCTTAATTAATCGATTGTTGATGATTAGTGGCATTCTAATAATTGTGTGTGTGTGTGTGTGTGTGTGTGTGTGTGTGTGTGGGCGTGCGCGCACGCATGAAATTTCAATTTTTGTGCACTTTTGTGTTCATTTTCAGTTTTCTTTACCGCACCATTATCCTCATTGTATACATAATTGCATCGTGTGCAATTTGTGTGTGTGTAAATCAAGGGCATTTCATAGAGTTTCCAAGAGAAAAAATTGGTTCAGCTTTGATTTGTTTATTGTATGCATAAACTCCCATTGCATTCAGCCTTCATTAGACTGCTTAAGCTTTGCATTTGCCCTTGATTCACCTTTTTTTCCAAATGAAGGTGTGTATAGAGGTTTTTATGTGTGAGCACCCTACCAAGTAGATTTCATAAGCCTAAATTGTGGGACACTAACACACAAGCAACCCATGTGGTATACTTGGTATAGCTTATCCAAATAAGGTATTCCCTTGCTGGGTTGTGGGGTCGTGGGTTGTGGGGTCAAGGCTCATTTTGGGGGATTTCAAGCTGATCGCCAAAGTGCAACAAAGAAGCAAGGTTGGGTCCGCTTGTAGCCATTTGCATGTATTTCTTTTGTGAACTCTTGGACGTGAAAAGACATTTAAATTGACCACATGGGGTCCTATCCTGTACGCTAGCAAGCCCTCACATGCAAAGCCTCCCCACTTGCCCAAAGCCATCCACCCTCTCAAAACCATTTTTCCCACACACACAAGAAATGAAGGCCTACTTACAAGAATTATGCACTAAAACTTTTCTACAAAAGGCCATGTTCATTTGTTGTTGATATTGGCCCCTTGTTGTTGGTTTTCCCCATTGTCTACGGAGAGCCAAGAAGAGATAAAGTTGGACACACTCAAATAATTTTTTTAAACAATTCTTTTGCAAGAAATCTCGAACATCAAAGATTGGAATTTGTGAAGAGGTGTTTCACAAAAGGTGGAGAGTGACTTCACAAAATCTTTCTTTGCAACAAGCCCATTTTGAAGTGTATGTATGCACATGTATCTTTGAGGATAATTTTATGGTTTTGCCACTCCATGTAAGAGGACTAGAAACTACCATCATCAATGGTATGGCATTCCTCAAGAGGCAAATGAAAGGGACTCACATAAGAACACACTACATGAAGTGTATGAGTGCTTTCAACTAAGCACAAGTACACACATGGGCTCAAAAATTGAAGTGTATGTGTTCTATGCACCATTAACCATGAAGATTGTACCTTTAACATTTTGGACCAATAAAGATCAACTTGAAGATCACGACATAATGAAGACACATGAAAAAGATCAAAATGAAAACATGAAGATAAAGTCTACAACAAATGAAGATAATGGCATGAAGATGCTTTTTAAGAGGACACACATGACTACCTCTTTACAAATGAATGAATGAATTATTTTATACTACCTAGGACTACTAGAGTGAACCTACCAAGTCTCACTTGTGAACCATAGTGATGAATCCAAATGAGAACCACTATGATGTATCATGGGATATTGATCCATGGTGATGAATCAAATTGAACCACCATGATGTATTAGGTAGATGAATCATGTTAGTCTAGGCATACACCATGACATGAACTAAAACATATGAAATCTTTACAAAACCCCAAGTTTCGCTTAAGGGGGCAATTGTTGGGATAAGCCCAACTTGTGGCTCAGCAGCCTCTCTAGCCAATGATTGTAAATCACTAAGCCTACTTAAGTGGCTACTCTCTAATGAATTAATTTCTTTTTGAGTTCTATCATTTGTGTCTATACTCTATCCTAATGCTCTTGTACTTGGCATAGCTTAACCCTATGTTGGGGTGTAGGCCAGGTAGCCATGGGAACCACCCCTAACTTCATTACTCTATAATGAATATAGAGAGAGAGAAAGTGAGAGTTGACTTGAACTCTCACTTTCTACTCCAATAACCCAAGCAATTGTTTGTGCTTCTCCTTCTTCTTCAATCCCCCCTCACACACTCTCTCTTGCTAGTGCACTTACGCACACACGCATCTGCATGCACCCGCACTCTACAGTTGTTGGGGGGTGTAGGCCAAGTGGCCATGGGAACCACCCCTAACTTCATTTCTGTATAATGAATATAGAGAGAGAAAGTGAGAGTTGACTTGAAATCTCACTTTCTACTTCACTAACCCAAGCAGCTAACCCAAGCAGCTGACTGTGCTTCTCCTTCTTCCCCAATTCCCCCTCACACACTCTCCCTTGCTAGTGCACCTACAAACACGTGCATCCGCATGCACATGCACTCTACAATTGGTATCAGAGAATAGGAGCCCCATCTACCCGTGGGTGTAGCCCTCTTAAAGTGAGCTTGGAATCTTGAGAGCTTTTGAAGCTCTGCAGAATATTGGGTGCAGTAGGAGATTTTTGAGCTTACAAGAGGAGCAAGAAGTCGAGCTTAGAGGAGCAGGGAATCAAAGGTGAAGGAGCTTGGGAGTGCTTTGAATCTTGGAATTGGGATCAAGCATCTTCAATAAAATCAAGCTCAAAGAAGCTTTGGATAGAATCGAGCAAGGTGAGTGCAAGGCATCAAGCAGCTTGATAGCACACTACAGCTAGTGGGCAGCTTGGTGAGAAGAACCGAGGAAGACAGGTCAGTGCAAATTGAAGCAACAAAGTGAGCAGGACTCCGGGCAGCCAATACCAAGCAAATTGCAGAGCATATGCAATCAGCATGTGCTTTGAGGCTTGTGAGCAAGGCAATCTGCAGAGATTGAGCACGCGCGCGCACGCACACACACACACACACACGTGTACACACACACGCACACAGTGCTTGTGTGTGGTGCTAAAGTGCAAACCTTGGGAAGCATTCAATTGTGCAGAACCAAGAAAAGGAAAAGGGGGTAGAATCAAGAAACAATGGGCAGCGTTGGGGCTAATTGAGGCAGTGGCAGCTCATGAGCATTAAGCAGCGTTGAAAGCCATTGGAACGAGTTTGCAGAGCATGAGAATTTGGGGGAGGAATCAACCGTGTTGACAGAGCTTTGCAATGTAGGTCCAACAACAGTAGAAACAAAAAAAAATCGATTTTTTTAAGTGACTTACACACACTTAGTGTGTGCAAGTGGCCGCTCACACGCCCTTCAACTCAAACCAACAAGAGAGAGAGAGAGAGAGAGAGAGAGAGAGAGAGAGAGAGAGAGAGAGTTCCTCAATGAGAGAGAAAAAGGGTTTTTCCGACATTGGTGTACAGAGCACGAGAGAGAGAGAGAGTGAGTGAGAGAGAGAGAGAGAGAGCAGCTTGCTTTCCCAGTGCTTCGCATCGGCTTAGCACCGCGACAGTCCTTTCTTGGTTGGAGACATTCTCTTGGATGACTCTCTCGGCAACCTCGACACCTTCGACCCGATCAACGAGCTAGCTACGGATGGCTAGCACCTATGTTCGATGGCGGAGGCACGCCAACAGCACCGAATTCGACTTCAGTTTCTTCAACATCTCCTAAGCACTCATAACTCGGAGAGCGCTTTCATCATGGTGGCAGAAGGTGGCATCGACTTCATTTTTCTACATTGACTTTGTCATTAATCTTACTCTTGATGTGCATGGGCGAGGTACCTCTGTCATAAAGGAGTGATGCCCGGCACCCGCATCAAGTATATATATGTCCAGCGGTAGAAATCAGCACCGACATTCCCAGTCTACATCGACTTGCAAGTTTACATGGTGATTTCGAGCCCATATCGACCACCTTTTTCTTTCTTTCGACTTCGACATAGAGAGAGCACTCAACCTCCTTGTTTTACAGATGCTTTTCTCGAGCACATTGCTCAGAGGTGGAGTTGTGAGCATCAACATTACAACTGGTGTACGCGTTGGAGACCTAGCCAACGGTATTTTTCGAATGAGGCATAGGCTTGGGCTACGGCCATACAGGTGGTGTCTTCACAGTTGTTACATTTTATGATGTTCGCTCTTTTGAGAGCCTAATCCCAGCAGGGATTTTGTCACTTGCAGATTCTATGTACGCATGTTGTGAACACTACCTGTGCACATTTTTTTTTTGTGGAGCCATATTTGGCTAGTCTTGGCAATTTTTCCCAGCCAAATCTGAGCTCAGTTCTGGAAGAGCCCTTTCTGAGAGTGTGGCTAGTGTCTTTGAGTGTGCACAACCTATTAGAGGGACCAGCGTGAGGTTTTCTTTGAGCTAGGGTATTCTCAAATTTTGAGATACCTTCGGTGATATAGGTAGCTGGAGCTCCCCATTACGATACCCTCACCATAGGATATGTATCTGGTTGGATTTTATGCTTGACGCCGTGTATGGAGACCTATTTGCAGTGACTGTGCCAGTCTTTTGATGCCTAGTTATTAGTGCATCTGGCACATTCTATGCGTTTTTTGAATTGAGTTTTGTCTCCTCATACAAAGGAGACTCTGTCGAATTTTTCCCACGAGTCGTGGCTTTCATTGTTGGCACTTTTGAGCCTATTTTGTTGAGATTTTGCTCCAGATACAAAGGCTATTTTGCCCAAATTTTTGCAGCTTCTCACCATAGTTTGGCAAGGCTCTCAAACCCTCTTGTCAGTGATGGCTTCTTCTTCAGAAAAGGAGGAGTATTTCATCCGCAAGTTTGATGGCAGCAACGTCACCATGTGGAAAGAGCACATGAAGAATTTTTTGACTAACAAAGGTCTATCAAAACCACTGAAAGAGAGTGCAGAGGGTGATAGCTATACGTTAGCTCAGTGCAAGATTATGGATGCAAAATCCATCTCTATGATACGTCTACATCTAGCCGACTCAGTGTTCTTCACTATCATAGGGAAGACGATAGCCAAGGATGTATGGGATAGCTTATGTTCAACATGGAAGATCAAAAGTGCATCCAAAAAAAAAATCTCATGAAAAAGCTTATGAAGCTCAGCATGAAAGAAGGTAGCACAGTTTTCGGACACTTAAATGAGTTTAACTCCTTGTTCAGTCAGTTTGATGATGAACTCAAGTCTATATTCTTGCTATGCTCTCTACCCAGTTCATGGGACATATTTTGCATAGCCATTAGCAATTCAGCTCCAAATGGCAAGTTAGTGTTCAATGATGTCACAAATGTGTTGCTAGTCATGGAGGTGCATTTATGGCTGGCAATTCAATGAAGCAAAGAGGCCGTGACAAGAGCACAAACAAAATCAAAAGTAGAGAGCAAAATCCTCGTAGTTCGAGTAGAAATGGGAATTCCAGTAGAGAACGCAGTGCCAAAAATGTCGAGTGTTACTATTGCCATAAAAAGGACCATTACAAAAATAATTTTCGATGTTTCCTAAGAGAGAAAAAAACATGCAAAAAGATAATTCTGGCAAGACAAAAGTACGATAAAGATTGTGCAGAATTGGATTCTCAATTCTGGTGCAATTTTTCATGTCACACCGCATAGAGATTGGTTTTCCTCTTATGCGTTCATGCAGGGCTCAGTCAAGCTTGGTGATCCCTATGAGCTTGATGTTATTGGCATAGTGACGTGAAGCTTTAGATGCATAATGATACTACATTTCTATTGCAAAATGTCAGACATGTGCCCAAGCTTACAAAGAGCTTGCTTTCTATAGAGAAATTGCATGACCTTGGTTACACTACAGTATTTGGTAAAAGTTCTTGGCTAATCTGCAAGAACAACCTTATCATGATGAAAGGTCGTAAAAACGGACCCTTGTACTCTATGTTTGTATTGAGTGTTGATGAACACTCTATCTATGTTGCCAAGCTGTCGTCTACTGAGTTGTGGCATAGTCGGCTAGGGCATATTAGCCAGAAGGGAATGAATACACTTCAACGTTTTGGCTACTTACCTGTCCACGGATTTTCCATTGTGTAAGCATTTTCTATACAGCAAACAGACTAGGTTGACATCTTCGCCATTGAACAAGAAACTAGGCGAACCCCTAGACTTAGTGCACAGTGACTTGTGTGGTCCAATGCCACATAAGACTCTAGGGGGGGCAAACTACTTTCTCAAGTTCATAGATGATTCTACCATAAAGGTGTGGGTGTATCTCCTTAAACGTAAGGAAGAAGTCTTTTCTACATTCCAAAAATTCCTCGCCATCATTGAGAACCAATCAAGAAAAAGCTCAAAGGTTTTTGCACAAACAATGGTGGAGAATATGTCTCCACGGAGTTTAAGGATTTTTGCAATCAAAGAGGCATTCGTAGGTAGTTTATTGCTCTGTACATTACTGCTCAGAATGGGATAGCTAAAAGAATGAATCACACGACTCAAGAGAGATTTATCTCTATGATTTCTATGGCAAAACTTACTCCAGAGTTTTGGGGGGAAGCTGTTCTGATAGGAATGCATATTATCAATAGGTCGCCTAGCTCTCCTTTGAATTTCAAGATTTCAAAGGAATTGTGGACTGGTAAAATGTCAAGCTATGAGAATTTATGTGTTTGGATGTGAGGCATACGCACATGTGCCCAAAGAACTTCGTCGCAAGTTAGATCCTAGGTCACGCAAATGCATTTTTAGTGGCTATGGTGCAGATGGACAAATGGGCTATCGTCTCTAGCACCCAGAATCCCACAAAGCCATCTGTAACTCACATGTCATTTTCAATGAATCAAAGATGCACAAGAAGCCCATTATAGAAATTGAGTACAGACGCGTTTGATTTGAGGATGTATCCTCCCAACCAACTCATTCTAGTAGTGATGCACCTAATCCTCAAGTGCAAGATACTACTAATGCTCTAGAGAGAGAAGAGTCCAACAGTCAGGCATCGAGACGCACTACGAGAGTATCACGTACGCTCGAGTGGTTTGAGTTGGGTATACACCACATTTTGGTCACTGACGGTGGAGAGCCAATGTTAACCCTCACACACATTCCTATCACCTAAGACGGATGCCGTATTATTTATTGGTAGAGTCAGGTATCGGGATTTTCGGTTCAATAGGAAAAGGGTAAGAGTGATCGCCGATGAGAGGCGCACTCTAACTGGAACATTCAAGGGATTAGTTGGCTAAGCATGGGTGCCCAAGTGTGAATGGGGCGAGCTCATATAAAAGTCAACTAAACCTAAAGTTCACTCATCCCCTCATATGTGCAATTGAAGAGTGCTTGCTCCATCTCCATCTTCTTCTTCTTCATCTCCTTGTGTGTGTGTATGCATGAGAGAGAGAGAGTGTGTGTGTGTGTGTGTGTGATTGAGCATTGCAACGACGACGACGGCGGTGAAGAGGTTGAGTGCGATGCAGCGGCGTCTCCCTCTTCTTCACGGCGAGGAATCCTCCACCACAGCAAGCGTAGAGCGGTGAGTGACACACCATCGTCATCTTTGAGTTTACTATAGGCTAGTTGTGTGTTGGGAGCCATTTGTGGCTCGCACATAGTGTATTGGCAAGTCCCTTGCATTGACACGTGCGACAGACGCGCACATTTTCGACGCCGCTACTGGGGAAGTCCATACACTAAGCTTGAATGACACTCTGTGTTGCTTTGTGGTGCAATTTCAATTGTAGGAAAGGTAGAGAAGGAAGGTGTGTGTGTTGAGAAGGAGAAGTTTGTTTTGTTGTTGTGTATTATTTTGTTAATAAGGAATTGAAAGGTACTATGTTTTCTTTGTGATAAGGTTTTGAAAGGTACTGTGTTTTCTCTGTGATAAGGTGTTAGTATTAAGGTTGTAGATCCATAATGTTAGTTCTGTGTAAAGTACAGTAAGTAGTTTTGTTAGCTAGTGAGTTGTTGTAGTAGTGTGTTAGTGTGTAACAGTAGCTGTATTAGTGGTAAGTAGGTAGGTTAGATGTGTGTGTGTGCTCGTGCGCACATCACGGCCGCGGCGACCTTATCCAAAAAAAAAATAATAATAATAAAGGTAGAACCGGGATCAAGAATATCCCCAGACCCAAGTCCAAGCTCACACTCAGGCTCACGTCTAAGTCGCCTTTAAAATTACATATTTTAGCTTCGCACGTAGCTAAAAATCGACCTTTTTGAGGACCAACGGAGCTTCAGGTTACCGAACGTTGTGCTGTAAAGCGCACCATGACCCTCTGAGTGATACACTCGTTTCGAGCTATCACACACTTTAATCAAAAAATCGACCATTAAAAAAACATTAAAAAACATCAAAAAACGAGTGAAATCGGGCGCTTAAAAAAGTAAGCGGTTAACCTTCGAGGTTATTCGCCGATGCTTGTAGGGTGCCAAAGGCACATGCATCTATGCTCTGGTTGTGTGCTAGAGATGGAGCAACTAGAGAGAATTTCGACTTACGCGAGTTCTCATTATCCACCTACCTTAGGTTCCAAGCCCTCGTCGGGGACCCAAGGTAGTACAAACCAAGACCCAAACCTAGCGGCTAGTGACTCTTCCTCTGACTACGACGTCATGGAGGGTTTCCCAATGCCTAATCCCGATAGCTCAAGCCAAGACATGCATGCCTTGGGCCCACGGTCCGGGCCGAGAGTGCTTAGCCGCTTGAAGGAAACCTTTAGTAGAGCCACTCGCTCCGAACATGGAGCTAATGATGTAAATGAGGGGGGTGGGGAAGTAAATTCGCCATTCATGACCAACGTAGACCCTATGCCCTTAGAGAGTGTGCAATACTTCATTCACTGACTCTTCAGAGCTATTCGCTTCCGAGGTCATATTACATGATGGTAGAAGCCTTGCCGAAGTGTAAGAGGTTGAGCGATATATCATTGCGGCTAGGGAAAAGGAAATCGAGAGCTTACGTCCCTATGTCAATATCTTTGTTAGGAGAGCAATTGAGTGCTCCTGAATTAGCGAGCACTAAGGGTCAACCCATAGAGAGAGAGAGAGAGAGAGAGAGAGAGAGAGAGAGAGAGAGCAACATTGCATCTAGTTCAAAGGACACCCCTAGCACCTCAAGCGTAGATGGAGCGTTCTTAAATGAGAACTGGGAGTACGAACTACAAACAGAAACTGTAACTGACCTATACACAGGTCACACCTATCACGTGGGTTGGTTAGATGTCCTACAATCCACAACGGGTGTGTTAACTCTCACGGCACACGGACACCCATCACCTACGATGGACGCGTATTATGTATTCGATAGAGTCAGGTACCGGGCTTGTCGGACCAATAGGGAAAAGTAGAGTGATCGCCGATGAGAGGCGCACTTTAACTTGGACATTCAAGGGATTAGTTGGTTAAGCATGGGCGCCCAAGTGTGAATGGGGTGAGCTCCTATAAAAGCCAACTAAACCTAATTTTTACTCATTCTCTCATTTGTGCAATTGAAGAGTGCTCTTGCTCCATCTCCATCTTCTTCTTCTTCACCTCCTTGTGTGTGTGTGTGAGAGAGAGAGAGAGAGAGGGAGAGTGTGTGTGCGATCGAGCATTACGAAGGCACGACGGCGGCGAAGCGGTTGAGCGCGGCACGACTGCAGCTTCTTCTTCATCGCGGCGAGGAATCCACCACGAAGGCGAGCGTAGAGCGGTGAGTGACACACCCTTTGTTTTCTTGAGCTTGCTAGTTTAGGCTTGTTGTGTGCTTGGAGCCGTTTGTGGCTCGCATACGGTGTATTGGCAAGTCCCTTGCTTCGACAGTGCGGCAAGGAGCGCACATTTTTGGCGCCGCTGCCGGGGATATGCCCTACACTAAGCTCGGTTAGCACTTCACGCTTCCTTGTGGTGCAATTTCTATCATAGGAAAGGCAGGGAAGGGGTGTGTGGAGATATCTGTTTTTTTGCGTTTTCTGCAATTGCTGTGAAATTTCAATTTCTGCTATTGTCTGCGTTTTTCAATTTCTGCAATTTCAAGTTCGGCGTTTTCAATTTCTGTCAAGTTCTGCAATTTCTGCGTTTTTTCTGCATTTTCAGCAATTTCTGTGCATTTTCTGCATTTTTTTTGCGTTTTTCTGTCAGTTTTCTGCAATTTCTGCAATTTCTGTTTTTTTGCGTTTTTCTGCATTTTTTTAATTTCTGCGTTTTTCTGCGTCAAAAGAAAAAAAAAAATTTAAAAGGAAAAATTCCGGAAATTAAAAACGCGAGCGAATGGGCGGCGATATTTTGCGAAAATAAAAAACACGACTCTTAAAACGTACGGGTTGGTTTGTATAAAAGGTAGATCGGGATCGGGATCATTTTCCCAAGCCCAAGCTCATTTTCCCAAGCCCAAGCCCAAGCCCAAGCCCAGGCCCAGGCCTCAGTCCTCAGTCTTATGATATATACTAGACTCACTCTTATATATATACCCTACTCCCTCAAGAGAGAATGAGAGCATGTGGGACAAGTCCTCCACTCTCCTCCTTTCTCTTCCCACTTGCACCCTTAGACTTTCTAGTTTGGGCCTAGTTCCCTACTGGAAATTGACAGTTTTAGGGATTCCGAGGGCATAGAGTGACCAAACGGAGGGCTGTAAAGCACGGCACGACCCTCTGACCGATACGCTCGTTTTGAGCTATCACACGGCCCATTCCACGACACGCTCAAAAAAATCTAGCAAAAAAACAAACAAAAACACGCTAAAAACTAGTCACAAGGCCTCCTAGAGCAGCTTTTTGACACCTTAGGGTATCAAAAGCACATGCACTTACGCTCTGGGCGGGTGCTAGAACACGAGCATATTGAGGGTGCCTCTGTTCATACGGACACCCATTACCCATCCACGATAAGCTCTAGACCCTCAGCGGGGACACAAGGTAGCACCACCCAAGACCCTAAAATAGCCGCTAGTGATTCCTCCTCCGACTCAGAAATCATGGAAGCATACCCTAACCAAAACACTGAGAGAGAAGGCCATGCACCTCCCGAAGCTCCACAGCCTAGTACTAGTATGTTTAGCCGTTTCATGGAAACATTAGGTAGAGCTACTCGCTCGGAACCTGATGCAAATGAAGCACACGAAGGGGGTGGGGAAGTGGACTCTCCTTTCACATCGCACGTGGACCCCACACCCCCAAAGAGTGTCCATGTGGATATCCTACCAACTTCTTACCAAGAAGGCCCTGTTGAGCTGCCTCCTTCAGAAGTTCCCTCTAGAGTACCGTTGGTGGCAAGTAAAACCACGGGGAGCAACATTGCTTCTACCTCACAAGAAACCGTTAACACGTCGACTCTAGAAGGATTGTTCATTAATGATCATTGGACATACAACCTCCACACTGAGGTGTTGACGGATCTACACTCTGGCCACGCCTACCATGTAGGATGGATAGAGATTGTACAATCCACCTCTAGTGCCACGAGCATCGAAGATCAACAGAAAATGATCTGTAATGTTATCCATGGCATTATTCAATCAGAAAGGCAAAACCGAGGGGTAAATATACTCTCAACTGGCCCCATGAGATTTCTGGATACGAGCAAGGCTCAACAGCCTACTCTATCACAAATGGAGACTCCTCTAATGAGCCCCATGGACCCATCTTACGTCATTTCACCTGGGGTCTCTATGCAATCTGAGCCTCCGAGCGAAAACTTTAGCTTCCCTAACTTGGCTCAACCCTCTATCAAGGAAAACACAGTGCTCACTCCAGGGATAAGCCTGACAGAGAATGTACCGATGACATCTACGGTTAGCGCAGTGCCACTACCTAGTGTCGTAGTACCTAATATGGGGCCTCGACCATATGTGCCTCTAGCCCCTTATGCACACATGGCCCCCACACCTCCAATTGTACCACTTGCTTATGCTCCTCGAGTGCCGCTCCCTAGCTCTTATCCGAGTGGACCTATGCCCGGTTATGTTCCATATCCTGCATCATCCACACATATGCCAAGACCGGTACCCGTTCCTCTCCCACATATGATTCCAAGAGTACCTCCACCGGCCCTGCCTCCTCACATAGGTGACTTGGCAGCGTTTGCTCAAACCATAGGTCGATCTATCGCGGAAAATATGCGTCATGCATCTGATAGAGAGCCTAGAAGTAAGGCAGTACAAATTGCCAAACTCACGCAAAAATTCAATGGGGACGAAGATGCTAGGAAACACATTGAAGTGTTTGAACAAGTATGTGATTCCTTAGGGGAACGCAACGAACTACATAAGTGCAATGCCTTAAGCTTGACATTAAGTGGGAAGGCTGGAGATTGGTATAGGACCCTAAGGGTGGACGAGAAAACAATCTACCCTACCCTTCGAAGGTTGTTTCTAAAGGAGTACATACGAGAAGGTGTGCTTTGGGGTGTAGCATCTCAGCTACAGAAGGCCGAACGTAAGGAAGGAGAGTCAGTAAGGGACTTCATTAGTCGTCTAAAGCACTTAAACTCTCGCTGCCCTGTAAATGAGCGCTTCAACAATAACCAACTGCTTGATCGATTCATTCGAGGGTTGAGGAATGAAGGAATCTATAATGGACTAGTGATTAGAGGTATCACAACCTGGGAAGATGTCACTGCCAATGCAATCCAATTAGAGGACAACTTGATGATAGCAGGCATGAGGGTGTCTACTGACACGAGATCCACTAGCTCACAAGCCATTGAGTATGAACCCATGACTGCAAAGCCCATTGCCAATGAGCCAAAGGTATTTGAGACATTCTTGACAGACCTCACCAAGGCAATCCAAGAGTCTCTTAAGGATAATCGACCCCCTCAAAATAGTCACATGTATCCAAGAAGGGAGCAACAATGGTGTTCCATTTGCTTAGGTCCACATAGCACTAGTGAGTGCCCTACGTTTAGAGTAAAATTTAATGGAACTTGCAACGCATGTGGTAGGTATGGTCACCAAGCTAAGGATTGTTTAATGATCAAACGTATGATGGCAAATAGACCACCTGTAGCCTGGACGGATGCGCCTCGAGCTCCTGTATTGATGCCTACTCCACCTGTTGAGCAACTACCGCAACACATGGTCCCTAGATCTCAAAATGTTGTACAAGCTACACCGTTACCACCTCCTGTGCTAGGACCGCAGCCCCCGCATCCAAGAGTCGCCCCTATGAACCAAGTGGGTTGCGAGCCATCTAATGCTTATGCAGATGGTTGTGAGGAGGAAATAGACACTAGTATTGCCTACGGACTTGATACATTGGAAGAGTGTCCTATATACTACATGGAAGATTGTTGGGGACAAGTCAAGCCGGTTTATCAAGCTGCTGCTCTCGCATCCAGAGGTCAAAATATCAACACCCAGGCTAGGAGGCCACCTCTTCAATGCTACGAGTGTGGTGGACCACATCGAGTAGCGGAGTGCCCTATTAGGCTGCAAAAGAATGCTGCACAGATGCAAGTGAATCAAGGGAGCACGTCTGCAATGCCAATACTCACATGTAATCGTTGTGGCATAGATCACTTGATTGCCCAATGCCCCTATAACCCAAATGCGCCTAAAATCACACCCCTAAATTTGGTCGAAATTGCTAGTGTGACATCGCCAATACCACCCGTCGCACCCGCTTATGCGATTACACGGTCCATGCTTCAAGGGCCAGGACATATCCTCGAAGAGAGAGATACCGCGTCAGTTATCCAAGCAAAGAAAAAGAAGACACGAAGGAAGAAGTCGCAGAATACGGAAAATTCAAAGCCAAGTTCCAAAACAAACATAGGAACAGGAGATGACCCCGTGTATATGAATGACCTCGAGGATGATTCAGATTCAGTCGAGACAATGGAGACTAGAACCAATACCACAAAGGGAAAGACCGACAAAGAAAACCGTAACATGGAACCAAATGAAAACCGAATGAGAGAAAACCATAAAGAGCCTCTGAAAACACCACAAGTGTTTCCAAATCCAATCCAAGACCCCCAAGATAAACCGCAGGGGCAAAAAGGGAAAAATCGTAAAAAGAAGATTGGGACGTATCCAAACCCAGTAGACGAGATTGAGCAGGTGAAACATCTAAGAGGTTTAGTGGAGGAGACTCAAAGGAAACTAGAACCAGAACCCATGCATATCAAAATTCATGACACAGTGTTTCCCACGCAAGTTCATCCACCCCACATGAACCATAGACCGTTAGCCATATCTAGTATCATCCAAGAAGGGAGTGAGGACGGGACATCAGAAAGTGAGCATACACCCTTCTTGTTGGAAAGGATGTTTAACGAAGGAATACCTGATCCCATTGAGGAATATGAGATTCCATCCTCACCAGTTCCTAGTCAAGGACCTACACCCTGCAAAACGCCAATGAATGTTGCCAAACTAGTGGACTTCATGTCTTCTGAGGTCCGAACCACGATCATAGCAAAGCTGTATGGAGATCCTGAGTTATTCCTTGCACTTCGAGCATTCCTTAACGGAGAGCTACGAACGGGATTACCGCAGTTTGCGCAACCAAATAGGCCTGACTCGATTATGATTGATGAGGAAAATCATGTGCAATCACTTGACTTAGATGGACACGAGTCTGTGATCGAGGTACCCATTAACGAATTAGGGCAGTATTTTGAAGGCGACGAGTCTAATGCGACCCTACCCATCACTACCAAGGGATTAACTATAAAGGGAATTCTTGATGGTGGTGCGGGAGTTAGCATCGTTACAAAAGATTGTTGGGAATCCATGGGAAAACCCCGCCTCAGTGTTACTAACATTGTGGTAAAGATGGCAAATGGTACCATAGCCAAACCTATGGGGATGCTCAAGGATCTTAAGATCAAAGTTCTAGGATACAAGGTACGACATACGTTCATTGTAATGGATTTCTCTAAACACCTTATGTCATATGAAATGATTTTAGGACGACCATTCATGAGGGAAGCACAAATGGTTCACGATTGGTCTAAAAATCATGTCTATTTGCAATTCCAAGACTCTGTCCTTAGAGTGGATTTGGTGACTGGTAAGGTACACCCCTTAGGGAGTAAAACCATTATTGATCATCGCTCTGACACCACAGTTCACTCGGCCCCACTACAATATTGTTACACTTGTAAGAAGGATACAGACATTGGCCAAGATTCTCCTTATATGGATATCCTACCTGGGATGACTGAGTCGGACAATGTGGATTGGGTACACCTAGCTGCAACCATAGATACCTGGGGAAATAGAGGAACCACTTGGGTCACACCAGAGGGGGAAGAGGTACCACAAATTGCACCTCTGAACATGATAAGTGCCATACATGCATCTTCTAAGGGCAAGGCAATTGTGGACCAATCTGACAGTGACACTGATAGCTCAATAGAAGACTTTGACCAACACGACTTGGACACTGACTCCCAGAGTGAAACGGATTCTGAATCTCATGAATTAGAGAGTGGAGCAAGTTCACAGTCAAAACATTCGGAAGGATCGAGCACATCAACCGATGATAGCTCCTCCGAGAGTGAAGAGGACACCAACGAGGACTCCTTTAGTGAGCCAGATCTAAATGCAAATCAAAAGCAGGTCTCAAATAAGAAAAAGAAAAACCTTAAGAGGCGTCGATATCGAGCCAATGTACGTGCTAGGATAAACAAGAAGAGATCCTCAGCAGAATGGCTCAGTTATATAGGAGCATGCGATGCTCATCGAAAATTGGTAGACAATTGGGGTGAATATCTCCAAAATGTTATGTGGTGTAGACCACGACCCCA
The DNA here is from genome assembly GCF_014529385.1 of Adiantum capillus-veneris. Taxonomy (NCBI): domain Eukaryota; kingdom Viridiplantae; phylum Streptophyta; class Polypodiopsida; order Polypodiales; family Pteridaceae; genus Adiantum; species Adiantum capillus-veneris. Next base: position 39,906,126 of record NC_140956.1, on the reverse strand, counting down.
TGACATAGCCCAATTAGAGATCATAGACAAGCCAAAGTTGAGCCGCACTGCAAGGAGGCGTCAAAACCAAGAGTTAGCTCGACAACACAAGAAAGCAGAAATGGAAGCACAAACCAACGCACAACCAGAATCCACAGACTTGCACCCTGCACCAGAACATTTCAAATCTTACACCACAGGGGAAGCAAAGGTTGTGTACACAAAAGCCCAAAGAATACCTATCGATGGGAATAATGGAATCTATGATGGTCCGGCAATAGTTAAAGAAATAGAATTAGCTGACCCCGGTGAAGAATCAAAACCTGTTTTTATTGCCCAAGACCTCACAGAAGTTGAAGAGGCAGTCCTCAAAGAGCTTCTCAAGGAATTCAAGGACGTATTCGCTTGGACATACCATGATATGAAAGGTGTTCCGCCTTCTGTGGTCCAACATACAATCCCTATGATTAGCACTGCGAAGCCCGTACAACAAAGACCCTACCCGATGAATCCTAAGTACGCAAAGATCATTCAAGAAGAACTAGAAAAGCTTATCAAATGTGGGTTCATATATCCTATTGAACACTCTGAATGGGTGTCGCCAATAGTTATCGTGCCAAAAAAGAATGGGAAACTCAGGGTGTGCGTGGACCTCAAAAAAGTTAATGCAGCTACTAGAAGAGACCATTACCCCCTACCATATTCCGAACATGTACTCGAAAGAGTTGCAGGCAAGGAAGCTTATAGCTTTCTAGATGGGTACTCAGGCTACAACCAAATCACGATAGCGCTAGAGGACCAAGCTAAAACTGCCTTCATCACAGAATTTGGCGTGTTTGCATTTCGTGTGATGGCTTTTGGCTTAACAAATGCCCCTGCTACATTCCAACGATTAATAAACACTGCTTTTAAAGAATATTTGAGAGAGTTTTGTGAAGCTTTCTTAGACGACCTTTGTGTTTACTCTTCTTGGAAAGAACATCTATCATGTTTGCGGAAGGTGTTTGAAAAATGTAGGTTATATCGTATCTCATTGAACCCGTTCAAATGCCAATTTTGGGTCAAGCATGGAGTTATTTTAGGGCATATAGTATCCAAGAATGGTATCTCAACCGATGAGAGCAAAATTAAAGTGATTCTAGAGTTACCACCACCAACCAATTACAAGGGAGTTCAACGGTTCATGGGACACGTGGGTTATTATCGACGGTTTATTTTATTTTTCGCTGAGATAGCACGTCCTTTGTACAAGCTTCTCATTGAATTTAAATGGACTGAAGAGTGTGACCAGGCCTATGAACAATTGAAGAAAACACTAGCAAGTGCTCCAATTTTAAGGACACCTAACTGGGATGTCATTTTCCATGTGCATATTGATGCATCAAACTTTGCTATTGGGTGTGTTCTCACTCAACCAGGAGAACATAAATTGGACTATCCCATTAGCTTTGCAAGCCGTCAATTGAACGATGCTGAAAGGAACTACACCACTACAGAGCGAGAAGGTTTGGCAATGGTTTATGCAGTAAAGAAATTTCGCTACTACCTTCTGGCAAACAAGTTTGTATTTTATGTGGATCATCAAGCGTTGCTGTATCTGGTAAACAAGCCATGCTCCACAGGAAGAATCACACGATGGTTGTTAATTCTTCTTGAGTTTGATTTCACGATTGTAGTGAGACCCGGTAAAAGGCACGTCATGGCTGATCATTTGTCTCGCATACCCAATGGTGAAGCCCCTACAGGAGTTGATGATGAATTACCCGATACTTCCCTATTCATAGTTGAGACTATGCCTGAATGGAGTGAGAACATTGTTAACTTTTTAGTTAATGGTTTTCCACCCAAGGAACTTCGTAAGGATATCGCTCGAAGGCTAGTAAAAGAATGTGAATTCTATTGTTTGATTGCCGGAACCCTGTATAGATTAGGCAAGGATGATATTCTTAGGCGTTGTGCCCGCGAGGATGAATATTTGTATATCTTGCAAGAAGCACATATGGGCATAGCAGGAGGACATTTTTCAGGGGACCTGACTGCTAGAAAGGTGCTGCAATCAGGCTATTGGTGGCCAACTTTATTTAAGGATGCATCACTTTTTACAAAAGGGTGTGATGAGTGCCAACGTTACAAGACCACACAGCGCAAGGACAGAATGCCCTTACATCCTATTAAAGTAACCCAACCATTTGAAAAATGGGGCTTAGACTTTGTAGGTCCAATTAGTCCCGCAGCTCGCAACACTCAATCTCGATATATTCTAGTTGCTACGGACTATGTAACAAAGTGGGCTGAAGCTAAGGCTTCACAAAAAGCTGACGCGAGGACAACAGCTAAGTTTCTTTTTGAGAACATTATCACAAGATTTGGTTGCCCTTTTGAAATTGTTAGTGATAATGGTACCCATTTTATAAATGAGGTAATAAGAGAGCTTACCACGACCTTTATGATATCCCACCATAAGTCTACACCTTATTACCCGCAAGCTAATGGACAAGCCGAGAGCACCAACAAGACTCTAATCTCTATTTTAACCAAGACGGTAGAAGCTCATCGCACTGATTGGGATTTGAAGTTGACATCTGCTCTATGGGCTTATCGTACTGCTTATAAAGTGGCTATTAATTGTACGCCATTCAAAATGGTATACGGCCAAGAAGCGGTTATGCCTTGGGAGTTTGTCATTCCTAGTCTTAGGGTAGCTTCGCAAGAAGGATGGAATGGTAACCCCTTAACCGAGCGTTTGTTTATCTTAGAAAAACTAGACGAAGAGAGACAGTTGGCTGTGCAAAATGCTCTTGTGGAAAAGGATAGGAGAAAGAAGTGGTTTGATCGCCATGTGAAGGACAAGGATATCAAAGTTGGTGATAAAGTCCTTATGTATGGAGTACGTAAAGAGAAGAAAAAGTTGAAATATGCTGGTAAAGGACCATATAGAGTATGTGAAATTACCCCACAAGGTACCCTTCGTGTGGAAACTCTTGATGGAGTTGAAACCATTGGATTCCTCAATGGGAGTAAATTCAAAAGATATTATGATCCTTTAAGCCAAGAAGAACTACGGGCCATTCATCAAAAGAAGGCCGCCAAAGCACAAACCGAGTTAAACAAGATACAAGCTCAAGCTGAGGCTAAGGAGCGACAACAACGTATAAGACAAAAACGAGAGGCTAACCTTGGGGTCACAAATGCATTCCATGTGGAAATCGAAGAGGATGGGTTGGACTCTGACACACCTCTACGATACCCCATTGAGTTAAATAGTGCCTATGGAAAAGTGCTATATAACGCCTTATTGGACACGGGTGCTAAATACAATCTGATATCCTATGGGGTGTGGTGTCAGTTAGGGAAGCCACCTCTATCTGAGAGTATTATCCAAGTCAAGGGTGTCAACAAGAAAAAAACTGCGGTTTTTGGAATCTGGCACACTTCTGTCAGTTATGACAATGGGGTGGTAGCTCAAGACTTTTTGGTCATGCCTACTGGAACTATGGAGGGTAATATAAACCTAGGCCGCACGTGGATGATAGCCACCAAATGCACTATTGATTGGGGGACTGGGGGTGTTACAACGCAAAAACCAACTCTTAGCCCTACCACTCAAGCCATAGTCCCTGAGATATTGCCCAAGGAAATAAAACCCAAGACATTGCATGTCCAGGAGGTTGAACCATACGTCCCCATAGCCCAACTCTCTAGAGCTTCAACTAATGTAGTTGAAAGAAAGCTTGAGACACACAAGAACCATCCTAATATAACAGAGAAAACATACAAGTGGGTCCCTAAAACCTCTGTAGTGAGCATGGTTGATGCAAAAACACGGAAACCTAGTAAGAACCGTACCACTCACTCCAAGAAATGTAAAGAAACGCTGCGTTGGATTCCTAAACGACTATTGGAAGCCCAAGGATACTATGAAGGAAATGATCAAATCTGGGTGCCCAAACGTAAAGTGTACTCTTACCTGTCACCTGGCCCATGTAAACCCAATCCTGTGGCTCCAAAACAAATTGAAAATCGCGGAAAGGAAAAAATCATGGAATGTTACACACCCGTTCTAGAGCTAGTTTGGGTACCAAAGAAAGAACGATTTGTCCCACCTAGCTCAGGAACAGGGAAATCAAATGAAGCTTCTTGCTCTTCATGTAGTTCCTATATGCAAATAGAAGCTTCGACACAACCTCCACCTACCACTGTACATATCCATCCAAGCACGAAAGAGTTTGCACCTTCCGGGGTAAGTTCACCACCTACAACAACGTTGCAAATAAAATCCTGGGAGAGTACCTTGCCACCCTTGCAGCTTGACGAGGCACCTAGGGTAATAGAAAACTACTGGCAAAAATCCTCACCTATTACCAACTGGAACAATTGGTTTCAAAGGGTGACAAGCTCATTTCAACCGGTATGATCTACCCAAGGAAGGGGGGAGTGTTTGTGGACATCCATCATTCACTTGCTTCCCTCTCAACCTTTTTCCCTGACCTCTTAATCTCCGATCTTAGGGAATGTATATATATAGCCTTATACTCACAAAAAACAAAAATAGTAAAGAGCAAGAGCGCCTAGCAATGAGAGAGCACCCTATCAGATCTTACATATAAGTCCAAATTCACCGTGTCAAGTCAAGCAACACACAAAAACAACTCTTATGTTTTAAAGGCCTAACCAAATCTATCTGTCTTGTCAGAAATGGCTACTTCACCAGAGGCATGCACTTCTATTTTTGATGAAAGGTACCCCTTGTCTTTTCAACAAGTGTTCTACGTATGCTACCCTATACTTTCTTGCGAATGGGATTTGATAGAGAGCCTTGCATGTGAGAGAAATTTTGAGGAGTTAGAATGGCTGATACGTCTATGGCTAACTAGTGATCCCTACCCAGTGGCGAATGTGTCCCCAATGGCACATGCTTATTCTTTTGCCCAAGATGAGTATCCACGCATCACGAGGTTCTTGATTAGCATGCTTGCACAAGAGGATGATGAAGAGGAACTAATAGAGACCGAGGAAGACTATGGCCTCACGGACAACGATTTTATTTATCTAGATGATGAGGATAGAGGCCTAGCCTTAGGGTGGCCACCCGGTTTATACAATATCCTCTTTCCTTGATTCTAAAAGGGGTGACAGATAGGTAGGTTAGGGGTCTAGATTGTGTTTTGAGTTTGTTTTTTAGGAGTTTTAATTTTTCCCACTGATGTGCCTCCTGGAGGTATTCCTTTTGTTTCCTAGTGTGTACAGGAGCGTGTTGCTATTGATAGGATTTGGACCTTCATGGAACCTTTCTCTCGTTCACACTTCAAATCAAGCGCGACCATCAACACAAACAGGTGTTTCTTGTCCATTAGCATTGCCCATATCTTTTTTGCATCCATGCTTGTCTGCTTTGATTGTCATTGGTAGCATACTATTCAGCGCATTGGCTTAGTATCCAACATTTAATTCAATGCAATCTTTTGTCATAATCACTTGTTTAGGTGTAAAAATCAAGCAGTCCGACTAAGCTAGTTTGACCAAGCTAGGTATTAGAAATCTTCTCTTAATACCATGGGGAATGCCTTCCTAATAAGCAATGGTTACTTAGGTTCTTAATCCGATTTAGGCAGCATTGTATGAAATGTACTAGGGCTTTCTAGTGGGCTTGACCCTATTGACCTTTAGCTTAAGTATTATAAAGGGAGTTTACTAATGTGATGAGCCTGGGGAATGTAACAGTGTTATATGACCCCCCAAAGTTACAAAATTAAAATGATGAAAATGAACAAACAAAAAATCAAAGTGCCACAATGTAAAATTTTAAGCTGGAAGAGAAATCTCAGCTTGATTTGGTACTTCACTCACATGTATCGCCTATGGTACTAGAGCCCTAGAGGTTCCCAGTGTGGGCGCTTTTCCTTGAAAAGCAAAAAACCCAAGGCATACAAAATAAGCACACACATCATAATTGAATCATTGTGAAAAGACCTTGGGGGGTCAAAGAAAAAGTAATCAGTCAGGCGATGATTTCATGAGAAATTCCTTTTATGGTAGCTTAACTACAAAGTCTTCTAGGTATAGCCTCTAGTCAGCCCTTGAACATGAATACTTGGCTCTCGCGATTAAACAACTTAACTGACCACAGAAAATTAAGAAGCTTACCCATGGTATTAATATTCGATCTCTAGTGCTTTTCGACCGTCAAATTAGCGACCCCAGACTTGTTTAATTTTTTGCCTTTACATCTGTTTATGCATTTGATTACATTGCAATTTAATGTTCATTGCTAACAAATTGTTTGAAATTCTTTGACCAATCAATGTGTCTACCTAAAACTGCATATGCTTTTTAAGAGAATGCAATTACTGTGCCAATGTTGTTTGATTTTGCAGTGACTGAAGAAGGCTAAGGACATTCATCTCAAATGCTCTTCCACCTCGACGAACCAGCTTCAACTCAATAGCTTCCGAGGACGGAATCTACATCAGGAAGGGGGGCATGTTAACTCTCACGGCACACGGACACCCATCACCTACGATGGACGCGTATTATGTATTCGATAGAGTCAGGTACCGGGCTTGTCGGACCAATAGGGAAAGGTAGAGTGATCGCCGATGAGAGGCGCACTTTAACTTGGACATTCAAGGGATTAGTTGGTTAAGCATGGGCGCCCAAGTGTGAATGGGGTGAGCTCCTATAAAAGCCAACTAAACCTAATTTTTACTCATTCTCTCATTTGTGCAATTGAAGAGTGCTCTTGCTCCATCTCCATCTTCTTCTTCTTCACCTCCTTGTGTGTGTGTGTGAGAGAGAGAGAGAGAGAGGGAGAGTGTGTGTGCGATCGAGCATTACGAAGGCACGACGGCGGCGAAGCGGTTGAGCGCGGCACGACTGCAGCTTCTTCTTCATCGCGGCGAGGAATCCACCACGAAGGCGAGCGTAGAGCGGTGAGTGACACACCCTTTGTTTTCTTGAGCTTGCTAGTTTAGGCTTGTTGTGTGCTTGGAGCCGTTTGTGGCTCGCATACGGTGTATTGGCAAGTCCCTTGCTTCGACAGTGCGGCAAGGAGCGCACAGGGTGCTACCAATGTGGAGGATCAACAACAAAGAGTTTGTGAGGTCATCCACAGGGTTATTGAGCTAGAGAGACAGAACAAGGGGATCCACATGCCTTCAACAGTTCTCATGAGATTCTTGGATACAGGGAAGGCTAAACAGCTGACCTTATCGCAAATGGAGACTCCCTCGGTAAGTTCAATGGATCCTCCATATGTTGTTTTGCCAGGGGTTTCAGTGCAATCTGAGCCCACAAGTGATAGCTTTACTTTTCCAAGTATAGCTCATCTTTCTCTTGATGATACCACGGCTACCATGCCTACCCCAATGATGGGCATGCCAAGAAACATGCCATGGACCTCATTTGTTAGTAAAGCACTGCTACATGGTAGCTCAATGCCTGCAACAGTACCCACAAGTGTGTACCAATCGTATACACCCATGGATCCTCGTACTCATGTACCCCTCCCATTGTTCCAGCTACCTATGCTCCACAACCACAACACCCAAGTTCAAAGTTTGAACCGCCATATGGCACAACACCGTACCAAACATGGAACCCAAGGGCTTCCTATGCGCCAAGCCCAATGCCAATACCTACTCCACATGTAGTCTCTGGAGCACCTTCACCCACGGTGCCTGCTCACTTAGGTGACTTGGCAACATTTGCTCAAGCTATCGGTTGATCTATTGCTAAGAATATGCGTAACATGCCTGATAGAGAACCTAGAAGTAAGGCAGTACAAATAGCCAAGCTCACACAAAAATTTAGTGGACGGGGATGTGAGAAAGCATATCGAAGTGTTTGAACAAATATGCGATTCTCTAGGAGAACACAATGACCTGCATAAGAGTAATGCTTTAAGCCTAACCATAAGTGGAAAGGCTAGGGATTGGTATAGAACCCTAAGGGTAGAAGAAAAAATGATTTACCCTACTCTTAGGAGACTGTTCTTGAAGGAATACATACAAGAGGGAGTGCTTTGGGTTGTAGCCTCTCAACTCCAGAAAGCCCAACGAGAGGAAGGAGAGTCGGTGAGAGACTTTATTAGTCGCTTGAAGCATTTGATTTCTCGTTGTAATCCAAATGAGCGCTTCAATAATAATCAATTGCTTGATAGATTCTTAAGGGATTACAACATGAGGATATCTACAATGGCCTAGTCATTAGAGGTATCACCACTTGGGAAGCAGTTGTTGGAATTAATCTTGCAGAGAACCACACACAGCTTGCACAAGACGAAGGAAGCTCGAGGCACACAATAGAGAGTGTGTTACTTAGTGTGCAATGGAAAGAAAGATAGCCCTAGAGTTATGGGCGTATATACAATGCACGGGGAAAAAAACCTCCTAAAGAGGGAAAAAATGCCCCGGCGGTCCTAGTGTGTTCACACACATCACTACCACATGTATATGGTAGCAAATCCCCCCTGGAGTGATGCGGTGAACGAGAGCTGGCACATGAATAAAGGGAAGTGCCATGCCCTGAGGACAGGATCAGTCCACAAAGGGGAGTAAGCCCAAAGCTTTGTGGAAAGCTTCAAGCTTCTCACGAGACAATGACTTTGTGAAAAGATCTGCAAGGTTGTCTTGTGTTGGCACATAAGCCAAGCTGATCTCTCCTGCTGAGAGCCTCTCCCTGACATAGTGGTAATGCACCTCAATGTGCTTTCTGCGAGCATGAAAAACTGGGTTCCTCACAACTGCCAATGCGCTCTGACTGTCAGTGTAGATAGTGTTGGCAGTGTCCTGTCCAACACCCAAATCAACCATAAGGCGTCTGAGCCATACACACTCAACCGTAGCTGTGAAGACTGCCCTGTACTCAGCCTCAATCCTCGAGGTGGCCACAGTAGGTTGCTTCTTGCTCAACCATGATATACATGAACTGCCAAGCATGAAACAAAAACCAATTGTGGACACTCGCGTGTCAAAACAACCAGCCCAATCTGAGTCTGAAAAGCATGTAAGTCTGGCGGCAATGATCCCCCCTTGGGATAAAACAAGCCAAGATGTAAAGTGCCACTAAGGTAGCGGAAAATCCTCTTGACAGCCTGCCAATGCTTAGACCCTGGGCTATGCATAAATCTATTGACTTGTGAGACTGCAAACTAAATATCTAGCCTCATGTTGCATACATAAATGAGGCAGCCAACAGCAGTTTGGTAAAGAGTGACATCAGCAGGATCACCAGCATCATGTAGACTCAGCTTCAAACCTATTTCCATGGGAGTGGCAATAGGTTTGCAATCTACAAGTCCAAACTTACATAGCAATGTCTCTATGTAACTTTTCTGACACAAGGCAATACCACCATCACACTGCTTACACTGTATACCCGAGTAATGATGCAACAGTCCCAAATCTTTCATCTTGAAAGTAGCATTCAAATCAGCCTTAAATTCAGCAATATGTCTCTCATTTGGTCCATTGATCAGCAAATCATCGACATAAAGAACCACAATGAGAAATACATCATCCTCATGCTTTACATACAATGTGCTTTCTGTTGGACAGTTACGAAAGCCTCGTTTAACCAAATGAGTGTCAGTTTTCTCATACCAAGCACGAGGAGATTGCTTCAACCCATACAAAGCCTTCTTACATCTACACACTTTGTCCTCTTGTCCTTTTATGAAAAAACCGCGAGGCTGCGTTACATAAACTTCCTCAAATATGTCACCATTCAATAAAGCAGTAACAATGTCTGATTGATGTACCTCCCAACCAAAATGAGCTGCCAATGCACATAGAAAACGTACAGTAGTCATACGACAAGTGGGAGCAAAAGTTTCTTCATAATCTATGCCTTTTTGTTGTGCATAACCCTTTGCAACAAGTCGAGCCTTATGGAAATCAATCTCACCATCCGGCTTGTGTTTCAACTTGTAAACCCACTTTGTACCAATGGCCTTTTTGCCAGGAGGCAAAACACATAAAGTCCATGTGTAATTTTCTATGAGTGCATCATATTCTGATTGCATGGCAGCCATCCAATTTTCTGAATTTTGTGCTTCATCAAACAATAGAGGCTCCTCAACATCATGTAAGCTAGACACAGCCAAAGCATAACAATCTGATGCATAAGATGCATGGCGACAGCCTGAACGAGTACGACTAGACAAAGGTGCATCCAATTTACTGTCAGGCAAAGTGTGCACCAGCCATTTTGGCATACCTCTAGCCTGCTCATTTTCAGCCCTTTCCTTATCAAGTACATCATGTACATCTGCATCAGTAATAGGCTGATCTAGAACATTTTCAGAAACCCCCATAGGCTGTACATTTGCCTCATTGGAACCTACATTCGTATTTCCACCACTGAAAAGAGGCAAGAAAGTGTCATAAATGTCCTGTGAGCTTACCTTATTGTCTCTAGTACATGACAGCAAGGGCTGAACAGAATCTTCCACAAACACTACACCCCAAGAAACCAGAATACATTTTGTTTGCGGATGATACAACCTGTAACCTTTGCTACTTTCAGCACTATAACCAACAAAAATACATTTGACAGCCTTATCATCCAATTTTCTACGCTGCACTTGTGGCACAAAAGCATATGCCAAACAGCCAAAAGCACGCATGTGCTCAATAGAAGGCTTTCTATCATGCAAAGCTTCATATGGAGTAATAGATTGCAAAGCTTTTGTAGGATACCTGTTAGGTACATAAGTGGCACACATGATGGCCTCAAGCCAAAAACAATGCGGCAAAGCTTGACTTTTGACCATACATCATGCCATTTCCATCAGTGACCTGTTTTTCCTCTCAGCAACACCATTTTGCTGGGGTGTATAAGGCACTGTACATTGGTGTTTTATCCCACGACTAGCCAGAAATGCATTAAATTCATGAGACATGTACTCCCCCCCTCGTTCGGAACGGAGGGTGCCCATAGTACATTTCGAGACATTTTCAGCCATAACCAGAAATTGTTTGAAGCACATAAAGACTTCGGACTTCGCTTTAAGCGGAAATACCCATGCATGCCTGGAGTAATCATCAATGAAACTCATGAAGTACAGGTAATTGCCCAAGGACGGAGTTTGCATGGGCCCACAAACATCACTATGCACAAGCTGCAACCTGCATGTGGCCCGGACTGAACCATCCTTTGGAAACTTAGAACGCTACATCTTACCCAAAATACAGCCTTCACAAATATGTTTGATAGGTGCTTCAAGAGGTGGCAAAGAAGCAACCATATCAGATTTCTGCAAACGCAGCAAACTGGCAAAATTCGGAATGATCAAAACGTGCATGCCAAAGTTTTGCATCTGAAATAGCCCTTGAATCTGCAACAGCATTTGCAAAATTTTGTCCACACTTGTCATACAAAGTGAGCTTATATAGCCCATGGCACAAAAGCCCAGATGCAACAATTTCATCACCAAAACTGAGATCGTGAAATGTACATCTGTCATCCGCAAATTTGACTACAATTCCAAGTGTAGCAAGTGCAGATACAGACAAGAGATTCTTCTTGATCCCAGGTACATAAAGTGCATCAACAAGTGTAAAGGAACTGCCATTAGCAGCAGTGAGCATAATCTTTCCAACTCCCTGAATTGGATAAGAGGCGTTGTTGGCACAAGTGACTGAATTCCCATGAGGGATAGACTCGAGAGAGGTAAACAATTCACGATGTGAGGTAATGTGCTTTGTTGCAACACTGTCGAAATACCACACATGTGAATCTGCAGCAACTGACAAGCATGCATCATGGACAGCAAGATTGTAAGTGCACTCTGTGCTAAAAGCCTATTCTGCATCAACATCAGCAACACAGTCTCCTTTCACAGAAGACTCAACAATGGCTGCATTTGTAGTGGAACCACCATTTGCAGTGGAACCACCCTCCTTCTTCTTAGCCTCTTTGGCCTTCAACTTAGGACACGACTTGATCAAGTGATCATTGGCTTTACAATAATGGCAACGCATCTTCTTTTTGCCCTTATCACCAGAATTTCCAGATGAATTGCTACCAGCAGAAGCATTAGGAACATAATTTTTGCCACTCGCAGCAGAACCATAAGAAGTGGCTGCATTGTTGTTACCACCCTTTCTTTGAGAAGCAATAAAAGCCTGTTCAACTGCACGCTGTCTAGTCCTGTTTTTTCTGGAAAGTGACTCTTGCAACAGCAATGTGCATGATGCATCAAACTTGACAAGTTCTGGATTTCCTTGGGTCATAAGTCTCCAAGTACAAGCAAAAGTCTGGTAAGGCATGAAGAACAGTCTGCACAAGGGAACTGTCTGAAATGACTTCAGCTACAGAAATAAGCTGCTCATTGATATGCTTGACACTAGCAAGGAAAGTTTCCATATCATCTTCCTCATGCATAATCTTCGACTCCAGCTCTTTACGCAGCAAAGCAATTTTAGCCTCATAGCGGCTTGCATAAAGACGTGCTGAAATATCCCAAGCCTGTTTTGCTGATTTTGCTGAACGGATGTGAGAAACAATGGTGCGCTTCACAGACAACACAATCAATGCATGAGCCTGCGCATCCTTAACATCCCAACGAGCTTGTTCTGCCATAGGCAAAACAACTCTAACAGTTGCAATCCTTGCAGCAAGACCTGCAACATCCTCAACATTGCCTACATCCTCAGAACCAGGACGTACATCAATGCACTGCACAATGTTCCAGACACCCTTTGACACAAGAACATGTTGCATCATATAAGCCCACATAGGGTAGTTGTCCCCATCCAACCTGTCCTCAGCAGCAAACATCTTGAACACATCTGTGTTGTTGTTGTTAGCCATGGTAAATGTTGCACCTGATGTGAAAACTGCCCGAAAATAGGAGAAATGGAGTGGGAACAATCTGTGCTATATAGCACAAACCGTAGAAGACTATAAGGCACCTGTTATGCAGAAAACGGCACTAACAGAAATTCTACACAAAATGACAAAATAGCATGTGCAATACTGTCTGTAGTGGAAACGGAGGCCGAAATGAGCCCAAATCAAAATTCTGAGCAGACCTTGCTCTTCGAGCTCACCGAAAATATTTGTCGACCTGCGAACGCTCGCCAAAGCTCACTGAAATCGGAGAAAGTGAGCAGGCGTGTGCTGGAGCAGCTGGCGACTAAGCCCGGGAGGACGTGACCTGGTCTGATACCAATTGTTGGAATTAGGGTTGCAGAGAAACACACACAGCTTGGAGAAGATGAAGGAAGCTCAAGGCACACAATAGAGAGTGTGTTACTTAGTGTGCAATGGAAAGATAGATAGCCCTAGAGTGATGGGCGTATATACAATGCACGGGGAAAAAAACCTCGGAAAAAATGCCCCGGCGGTCCTAGTGTGTTCACACACATCACTACCACATGTATATGGTAACAGCAGTCACCACCAATGCGATCCAATTGGAGGATAATTTAATGATTCAAGGAGAAAGAGTGTCTGTTGAGCCTAAATCTATTAGCTCGCAAGCATCGAGGCATCAACCAATGACCCTAAAGCCTATTGCTAAGGAGCCAAAGATATCTGAGATGACTTTAGCAGATCTCACCAAGGCTATTCAAGAGAGTCTTAAAGATAATCGTGCTCCGCAAAACAATCATATGTATCCAAGAAGGGAGAAACAATGGTGCTCAATATGCTATGGACTGCATAGTACCAATGAATGCCCTACTTTTAGAGTAAAATTCAATGGGAACTGCAATGCATGTGGGAAGTATGGTCATCAAGCTAAGGATTGCATAGTATTTAAGCGCGTGATGGCCAATAGACCAACCTTAGCATGGACAGACACACCTCGAGTACTTGCATTGATGCCGGCCCCACCTCTTGAAAAAACAGCACAACACATGGTCCCTAGGGCCCAAAATGTTGTTCAAACAACACCCTTACCACCTCAAGTGCTAGGACTGCAACCATCACATCCGAGAATCACTTCTGTGAATCAAGTGGGTTGTGAGTCATCTATTGCTTGTTTGGAAGGCTGTGAGGAAGATATAGATCCTTGTATTGCCTATGGGATGGATGTGCTTGAAGAAAGTCCACAATACTACATGGAGGACTATTGGGGACAAGTCAAACCTATCTATCAAGTAGCTGCTCTTACGGCAAGAGGCCAAAATATCAATTACACTGCTAAGAGACCACCTCTTCAATGCTATGAGTGTGGAGGTCCACATTGTGTGGCCAAGTGTTCTATTAGGCTACAAAAGAATGCCACACTAATGCAAAACAATCAAGCTAGAGAAACTCATGTGTAATTGATGTGGCATAGATCATTTGATTGCCCAATGTCCAAATAATCCAAATGCACCGAAGATCACGCCATTAAACTTGATTGAGGTTACCGAGGAGCCATCACAAAGTACAACTGTGGTACCAATAAATGTACTCACACAATCGATGCTCCAAAAACAAAATTATATTCTTGAGGAAAGAGACATGGCATAAATTGCCCAATCTCAAAAAAAGAAGAAAATACGAAGGAAGAGATCGCAAAAAGCAGCAAAGTCAGACCCCAATTCAAAGACCAACATAGGGACTGGTGACTACCCCGTATATATGAACGACGCTGAAGAGGATTCTAATTCAGGTGAAACCATGGAGACCAAAACGACCACTAAGAAAGAAACCAATAAGGAAGATCTTCATGAGCGACAATGGCCAGGATCCAAGAAGAAGATAGGAACTTATCCAAACCCTATAGAGGAGATCGAGCGAGTCAAGAAATTAAGGAGTTTGGTAGAAGATACCCAAAGGGATCTAGAACCAGCACCTAGGCAGATCCAGATTACAGACACCGTGTTCCGTACGTAACAACAACCTCACCAAGGCCATAGACCCTTAGCCATACCTAGTGTCATTCAAGAAGAAAGTGACTTAAAGTCATGGGAAAGTGGACGTACTCACTTCTTGATGGAAAGAATGTTTACAAAGGGACTACCTGATCCTATCGAAGAAATGAAGATCTCATCTTCCCAACGTCAAGGGGCTGAAGCCCAAAAGGTGTTGTTAAACATTGCCAAATTGATGGATTTCATGTCTTCAAAAGTTAGAACCACCATCATGTCCAAACTATATAAAGACCCTGAGCTAGTCTCAGCTCTTCGAGCCTTCCTCAATGGAGAACTGAAGTTTGGGCTACCACAATTTGCACAGATGGATGGAGCTGGGGAGATGCCAATAGAGGAGGAACACTTAGATCCACAACCCAACCTAGATGAGAACCTTGTTATAGAAATACATGTTAACAAGTTGGGACAATACTTTGAGGGTGATGAATCCAATGTGACCATACCAATCACTACTAAGGGCTTAATTGTGAAGGGAATCCTTGATGGTGGCGTTGGGGTTAGCATTGTGACTAAAAATTGCTGGGAAACTATGGGAAGACCTCACCTTGCGACCACAACCATAGTAGTGAATATGGCCAATGGGTCTATTGTTAAACCTATTGGGATGCTAGAAGATCTCAAGATCAAGGTATTTGGACATAAAATAAGAGTTACCTTCATTGTTATGGATTTCTCCAAGCACACTATGGCATCAGAGATGATCTTAGGACGTCCTTTCATGAGGGAAGCAAATATGGTGCATGACTGGTCTAAAAACCATGTCTACTTGCAGTTCCAAGATTCTGTCATTCAAGTAGATCTTGTAACTGGTTGAGCACATCCCCTAGGAAATAGGTTTATAATTAATCATAGATCTGACACCACAGTTCACTCCGCCCCATTGCAGTATTGTTACACGTATAAAGCGGACACTGATGTTGGGGAAGATTCTCCTTATATGGATGTACTACCTGGGATGACTGAGTGGCACAATGTGGATTGGGTCCACCTAGCAGCAACCATAGACACTTCGGGAAACAGGGGGACAACCTGGGTAACACCTGAGGGGGATGAAATGCCACCACTCGTACCCTTAAATATACTAGAAGCAATGCATATAGCTTTTGACAAGACTCGTCCTCATATAACAAAGAAAACATACAAGTGGGTCCGTAAATCTTCTTTAGCGACCATGGTTGATGCTAAAAAACAGAAGCCTTGTAAGAAACGTCCCACTCGCTCTAAGAAATGTAAGAAAACGTGGCTGTGGATTCCTAAACAACTATTGGAAGCCCAAGGCTACTATCAAGGAAATGATCAAATCTGGGTGCCAAAACGTAGATTGTGTTCTTACCTGTCACCTAACCTATGTGCGCCCAATCCTGTAGCTTCAAAATGAATTGACGATCGTGGAAAGAAAAAAATCACAGAATGCTATACACCCGCTCCAGAGCTAGTTTGGGTACCAAAGAAAGAACAATTTGTTCCACCTAGCTCATAAGGGGGGAGTTGTTACCATATACATGTGGTAGTGATGTGTGTGAACACACTAGGACCGCCGGGGCATTTTTTCCCCCGTGCATTGTATATATGCCCATCACTCTAGGGCTATCTATCTTTCCATTGCACACTAAGTAACACACTCTCTATTGTGTGCCTTGAGCTTCCTTCGTCTTCTCCAAGCTATGTGTGTTTCTCTGCAACCCTAATTCCAACAATTGGTATCAGAGCAGATCACGTCCTCCTGGGCTTAGTCGCCAGCTGCTCCAGCACACGTTGTCGTGTTGTGACACGTACATAGTGGGAACGCATGCTACAAGATCTATCTTGTATTTTTCTAGATACATAATTATATTTCCTATAGTGTACATATGCATATTTAAGTATAATAATAAGCCTTCTATCTCATCCTATTATTTTTCTCAAGGGTAACCTATCCTTACTTTACCATCAGAAAATACTATGGGAAAAGCATCAATAGCTCCGCCTCTTTAACTTCGGGCAAAAAGCATTGATTCTTTATTTCTACTATTTCATTATCATCTCACACCCTAGCTAGATCCTATATCTAGGGTAAACTCCAATATATATATATTCTACGTATTTTTTATACTTTTCTTATATTTCTTTCTAAATAGCTACTAGGAGAGAATCAAATCCTAGTGGGACACTAGGTGGCATGATTTCAAAGATACACTTATTTTAATGCATTATTGCAAGCATGATTACAAAACTTTGTCAAGGAGCAATGTCATGCTTTCATATGGCATGAGGTGTCCTTGTGAATTAAATGAAAGTCTAGGCTAAGGAGACCACATGAAGACTTTTGCTGCCATAAATGGACCCTATTTTGATGAATTTTTTACACAAGGTTCCAATCCGAATTGGAAAACGATTTTAAAATGAAAACCGTAGCTAATGAGCTGAAGTTTTTTCCCATATTTTTACTTTTTTATTTGGAGCCACGGTTGAGGAGATATGATCAAAATACTGGACCCCAGTCTGCCCACATCATGCAAGGACAGCTCATTTCCAACTTTTCCAATTCATGTTCACACTGGCTCCTCTCTTCTTGTGTAAACTCTTGGGGGTTCCCTTCACCTATAAAAGGGGACCTCTTCTTCCTTGGAAAGAACTCAAGCATTCAAGCCATTGATGAGAGGAATTCTTGAGGGAGTGAGTAGTAATGCCTAATTGTACTTAGCCCCATTAACATAAGCCCAAGCCTACACTTTCTCCTAGAGGAAGACTAGCCATTCTTGTACGCTATCCTTGGAAGATCAACTCTAATCAAAGAAGATGTTGTACTTGGCGTATCAATCAACATTTAATTCTCCCCTCTTCTTCTCTCTCCCATCAATAATGGTGCCGAAGGGTTTCAAGTAAGATGTGTTCTACATTGATGTTTTCTTGATTTCTTGTTGTTTTCATTTTCATCTCTAATCCAACATATATATATGTATCTAATCTCATCTCCTTAACCAAACCTATCTCTCTCATTCTTAGTAATTCATCCTCTCTAGGTTCTCTTTGCTGAAAACGAAAAAAAAAAAAAAAACAAAGTGCCACAATGTAAAATCTTAAGCTGGAAGAGAAATCTCAGCTTGATTTGGTACTCCACTCATATGTATCGCCTATGGTACTAGGGTAAAGGGGCCAACTTAAGGCCACCTAAGAGGAAACACACACTCCGGAAAGCACGCTAAATAGAATCGAGTGCTTGGATGCTCAAAATGAAAATCGAGATCGTCTCTACCAGCAGCAAAAATCTGGAATCAAGTTGCATTTATATAGGCGAAGAACGCCTGCACAACATTTTTTATGTGTATAAAAAATGAGTGTAAATAGAAAACCAGAATGGGGGGGCATTTAGAGCCATTGTGCCAACAAGGCTTGAACCCAAGATCTAATGGCCACGATTGCAAGTTGGCTACATTGTCCAGCCCAACTCTCACCCATTTGTGTCTCACAATGGGTTCGAAAGTGCACAAAAAAATGGCCCCGATAGTCCTCCTAAAGGGGGGGTGGTTTTTTATTGGCCCCTTTACCCTAGAGCCCTAGAGGTTCCGAGTGTGGGCGCTTTTCCTTGAAAAGCAAAAAACCCAAGGCATACAAAATAAGCACACACATCAAAATGGAATCACTGTGAAAAGACTTTGGGGGGTCAAAGAAAAGTAAATAAGTCGGGCGATGATTTCATGAGAATTCCTTTTATTGTAGCTTAACTACGAGTTTTTATCATAGCTTAACTACCAGGTCTTCTAGGTATAGCCTCTAGTCAGCCTTTGGACATGAAATACTTGGCTCTCGCGATTAAACAACTTAATTGACCAAAGAAAATTGAGAAGCTTGCCCATGGTATTAATAGTCAATCTTTAGTGCCTTTCGATCGTTAAATTAGCGAGCCCATACTTGTTTAGTTTTTTACCTTTACAATTGTTTATGCATTTGATTATATTGCAATTTAATGTTTATTGCTGACAAATGGTTTAATTCTGTTACCAATCAAATTGTTTGCCTATAACTGCATATGCTTTTTAATTGTATATGAGAATGCAATTATTGTGCCAATGTTGTTTGATTTTGCAATGACTGAAGGAGGCTAAGGACATTCATCTCAAATGCTCTTTCACCTCGATGAACGAGCTTCAACTCAATAGCTTTCGAGGACGGAATCTACGTCAGGAAGGAGGGCATGTTAACCCTCATGCACATTCCTATCACCTAAGATGGACGCCGTATTATTTATTTGGTAGAGTCAAGTACCGGGCTTGTCAGTCCAATAGAAAAAGGGTAAGAGTGATCGCCGATGAGAGGTGCACTCTAACTGGAACATTCAAGGGATTAGTTGGCTAAGCATGGGCGCCCAAGTGTGAATGGAGTGAGCTTATGTAAAAGTCAACTAAACCTAAAGTTCACTCATTCTCTCATTTGTGCAATTGAAGAGTGCTATTGCTCCATCTCCATCTTCTTCTTCTTCATCTCCTTGTGTGTGTGTGTGTGTATGCGTGAGAGAGAGAGAGAGAGAGTGTGTGTGTGATCGATCATTTCGACTGCGGCACGGCGACGGTGAAGCGGTTGAGCGCGGCGCAGCAGCGTCTCCCTCTTCTTCGCGGCGAGGAATCCTCCAGGATAGCAAGCATAGAGCGGTGAGTGACACACCATCGTCATATTTGAGCTTACTAGTTTAGGCTAGTTGCATGCTGGGAGCCATTTGTGGCTCGCACACAGTGTATCGGCAAGTCCCTTACATTGACACGTGCGATAGACGTGCACAGCCAACCTGCTACAAAGAGGCTATACAGATAGATGATAGCGTTAAGTGGGAGTAGGCTATGCAATCAGAATACAATTTGATTTTGGATACTGAGACATGGGATCACAGGGAAAGCATGCTTTACCTTGCAAGTGGGTATACAAGAAGAAGTATACAGCAGAAGATCACAAGCCTAGGTACAAGGCTCGTCTAGTTGCCAAGGGTTTCAAGTAGCAAAAAGGTGTAGATTTTGATGAGATTTTTATCTTGTATGTAGATGATATGCTTATCACATGGAAATCAATTGATGAGATCAATCAGTTTGAAAAGATGCTAAGCACTCAATTATATATTGGCTGGCAAGCATATTGAGCTTGTCAAGGTTCACACTAATGACAACCCCGCAGATGCTCTCACAAAGAGCCTAGCCTCGGAGTGGTTTACACATTGCATAAAACTTATGGTGTAGGATGAAGCCTAGGTGATGCTTCATCGACTTTGTATAGACTAACTATATTGATGCCGATATTAGCCACCCTGACCTTCAAGTGGGAGGTTGTTGTGGTGTAGACTAGGTGGCCATGGAAACCACCCCTGGCTCCCTAATCTCCATCTCTCTAACCCTAACCCTAACACCATGGTTAAGCTAAGGCTCCATCCTCCATAGCCGAACTCACACCATGGGCGCTTTGGGTTAAGCACACACTTCTCAAGTCTTTGTGCTAACATCACCCGCATGTCGTTATGTATGTCAAGTATCTTCTTTAAGAAGAAATCCAAATGTGGAGCTATCATCAACAAAGCATGGACAAGTTGCAGTGGCAGCAGCAACAAACGATTGTAGATGAAGAGAACAACTAGGCACAAGGGGAGGTGGTACTATGAGTAGACAGTGGAAGCTATAGAGGATCAAGGGGAGGTCATTGTCGCTACATTTACATGCTTTTTTGGACTCAAATTGGACTGGTTCTTATGACACACGAGTGTCCACAAGTGGTTTTTGTTTCATGCTCGACAGTCCATGCATATCATGGTTGAGCAAGAAGCAACCTATTGTGGCCACTTCCAATTGTGAAGCTAAGTACAAGGAGAGACTCTCAACAGGAGATATCATCTTGGATTATGTATCGACACAGTACAACCTTGCCGATATGTTCACAAAGGCATTTCCTTGTGAGAAGTTTGAATCTTTGTGCAAAGCTTTGGGCTTACTTCCCATTTTGGATTGATCATGTCCTTAGGGCATGGCACTTCCTTATACAATATGTGCTAGCTCTCGTTCACCGCATCATTCTTAGGGGGGATTTGTTACCATATATAGTAGTGACGTGACTTAGTACCATCGGGGCACTTTTTCCCTCACTAGGAGGTTTTTCCCCCCATGCATTGTAAACACGCCCATCACTCTAGGACTAACTGTTGGGGTATAGGCGCCTGTGCCTTGCCCGGCCGCCCAGAGTCTGAGCGCCCACTGACTTGTATACCTTATACATAGCATAAGTGTATAGGGGGCTGCTCACTCTTTGAGTCTCCCCACCCATATCTGTGTGTCGTGTGTCTCCTTCTCTCTCTCACTCTCCGTCTGTGGTGCTCCCCGATCGCCTTCAATTGGTATCAGAGCGTAGGTGCGGAGGGAACGCATCTGTACACAGTCACGACGACAGCGGAGAGCCAATTTCATTCCCGAAATCGTGTCCGCGCACGCGCACTTTCAAGAGTGCAAACAGGGTTTCGACTTCGGCATTGGCAAATTCAGTTTTTCGAGAGCGTTTCCACCAGATGTCTTGGCGTTTTACCCCCATTTCGAAGCCATTCGAGCCATCAAAAACTTCATTCGAGATACGGTTGAGGAGCTGCATTTTTCAGCCCTCTTTTGGCAGTTTATGCTGCATTTTTGGGCCGAAATGGAGGTTTTTGGCATAGCTTTCACACCCGGACTCAGATACATGTGATCCAGGAGTCTACCTCGGGGTTTTGGCACGCTCCAGACGCGCTCGTCATATCAGAATTTTAAAATTTTGAATGCTAAATTTTCTGCAGCAGTTGTTTATTGTGTGTCGAGGATTCCACACATGGTTTGCTCTCAGATGTGAGAGTGATATTTGCTGCAAGTTTCCTCACAGGTGGGAGGATACGATGTATGCCTTATGTGATTTGATGCTCAGGGAGACTAATGTGATTGCATTTTGAGCTCGGCAATGTATGCCTCGAGCATGTTTTTTGGCAGTCACAGGTAGAGCAGATATTTGTGTACTAGATTTGCAGGTGTTTGCAATGATGTATGCAAAGTGTGGAGATTGGTGCATGCATTTGGACTGCAGTTTGATGCGCTTTGGTTGCTCATGGTTTTGAGCGTGCAGTCAGTTTGGTTACTGGTTTTGTGGCCGTTTTACTGACGAAACTCTGGCGAAATTTTCCCAGGATTTTTATGCGTATCATTTATGCGATCTAGGTAGAGATTGCAGGTTGCACTCAGCATTTGCGTGCGGTGTTCTCTATAGGTGGGAGATTTGTGCGTGTGTATGCATCGATACCGTACAGTGTGGGCTTGGTGATTAGCTCACAGATTGCAGTGTGATACTAGAGCATGCGAGGCTTGTATTGACATTGCGGGAGCTCTTGTGCATGTGTATGCATCGATACTGCACAGTGTGGGCTTGGTGATTCGCTCACGGTTTGACAGGCGTACAGTTATCTTGGCACACTCACAGGAGTGAGTATTGTCATGTATGCTTGTGTGGCTACGAGCTAGGTAGCCTCATTCGAGCACTAATGGCTTGAGGTTTTTCAGCAGGTTTCAGCTACAAGTTTACAAGTTTACAGGCAGGTTTGAGGGTTTATTTGGGCGCTGAATTTTCAGCCATTGTTTCCTCTTTGCAGGTGTCCATGTATGACTCAGTTGTAGGTTGATCCGGGACACGTTTGTGACTTGTTTATGCAGTTGTTTAAGAGCTGAATTTTGGGACTGATTTGCAGCCATATTTTACAGCCATATTTGCAGACTTTTGTTGATGCGATTCGAGTCAGTTTAGGGCTGATTTGGTTGACATTTGCTACTCATTGTTGGTTGCTCTTTTGCGAGCATTATGGCTGATTTTTCATTTGACTTCCAGCGTTATGGTCTAACACAGTTTGATGGTGCAGATTTTGTTGCTTGGAAGGAGCATATGCTTGTTGCATTGGTGGATTTGGGGCAGGATAAACCCTTGCGTGGTTTATCGGCGAAGCCAAAGTCTATGCGTGATGATGATTGGCAGGATCTTGATGAGTTAGCAATGTCTACGATTCGTTTGCATCTGGTTGAGTCTGTTGATTGGCAGGTCTCGAGGGAGACTACAACTCATGCTTTATGGCAGAGTTTACATGCTATGTACGCGACATCCATGTCTACAGGGGAGTCTAGTCCCACTTCTATGTCCATGGGAGAGATTGGTCCCACACGCAAGTCTCGATGGCATAGAGACTTGACATGTTGGCATTGTGGACATAGTGGGCACATTAGGCGTCGATGTTTCAGGCGTTTGAGACAATGGAGGCGACAAATGCGTGATGCAAATTTGGGCATGACAGATGCTAGTGAGATCAGTATGGTGGTTACTGAGTATGCTTGTGACGGCGATGTCACATTTACATCTAGCTTGTCTTCAGACAATCTTATGTCTACGGATTGCATATCGGATTGCACATTGTCTTCACATTGGTTACTAGATTCAGATGCTACTTTCCATGTCACGTCGCATCGTGAGTGGTTTAGCACGTTTTCTAGTGGGAGACTTGGTTGTGTGCACATGGCTGATGGTTTTTTGTATGACATTGAGGGTGCAGGAGACGTATGTTTGTCCTTGCCCAGTGGTATGAGATTTACCCTGCGTCATGTGCATTATGTGCCAGATCTGAGACGGGATTTGATCTCAGTCAGACAGTTACGGGATAGTGGATGTCAGATTTCGCTACGAGAGCGAGATTTTGTGATGCATTTGGGTTCGCTAGTGATTGCGAGAGGTGCCAGGAGTGGTACAGGTTACCCATTGCATGTGGATCATGCGAGAGACGGTGTTGTCTCTATGATCATGCAGCCAGGTAGACAGCGAGAGAGCAGGCGAGTCTCTTTTGCTTGTGGGTTGCAGGATGCTTTGCATGGAGTGCAGAGTAGTGAGCTCGTTGTGCACACAGCTGGGGCACGACTTGAGCAGTCACACAGAGAGGTGACAGAGTCAGACATGCATGCTTTGCTAGTGACTGAGCAAAGCAGAGAGTCAGTTGTGCGAGATACTTCTATGCAAGATAGACAGGTAGAGCGGTCTTGCTCTAGTGAGTCACGACAGGAGGATGTTGTGCAAGAGTCTATGCATACGGAGTTAGAGCATGAGAGCTCTAGTGAGTCACAGCAGATTGAGTGGTCATGTTTGCAGTGGATGATTGCAGAGGAGGCTGAGATGTCAGCGATTATGCAGTCATTCCTTTCTATGCTCGACAGTGAGCATGGGGATATAGTTGTGCAGGGTATGTCTTCCAGCAGACACCTAGAGCAGCTGGTTTGCTCTGAGGTTGCACGACAGGTTGATGCGTCTTTTGTGGACAGTCAGGAGATGCATGTGGCTGACACGCCTTGTCAGTCAGAGATGCCTATTGTCAGGGATATATATGTTGATGCATGCTCCGTAGAGCTAGCAGGGCCCGCTAGCATTGCATCGGCATTCGGTGGTCTCATGTATGAGATGCTGATCTTGAGACCGGATATCGCAGCTGTAGTGGGAGCATTTGCAGTTGGGGTTGTCAGTCATTTGTTGATTGATGATGGCATAGTGCACGAGGGAGATATGCAGGTATTGCGTACATACTTGCAGTACGTGTGCGGTACGTCTGGTGGTGTATGGACTTACACGGGAGCAGGACAGCCGGATGCACACGATCACAACCAGCCATTGGGCATCGGTTGAGAGCAGTTTTCTCTCACCTTTTGTAGTCTTTAGATTAGGTTCCCTTGCTTAAAGGCACAGTCGCCTTTAAGTGGGAGGTTGTTGGGGTATAGGCGCCTGTGCCTTGCCCGGCCGCCCAGAGTCTGGGCGCCCACTGACTTGTATACCTTATACATAGCATAAGTGTATAGGGGGCTGCTCACTCTTTGAGTCTCCCCACCCATATCTGTGTGTCGTGTGTCTCCTTCTCTCTCTCACTCTCCATCTGTGGTGCTCCCCGATCCCCTTCACTAACTTATCTTTCTATTTGCACACTAAGCAATATAATCTCTGTTGTGTGCCTTGAGCTTCTTCATCTTCTCCAAGTTGTGTGTGCATCCTTGCAACCCTAATTCCAACACTATGGTGCCAAATGCATGGAAATTTTGTTGGCACAATGGGCATGCTAGCCAGGTTGGTGTATGCTTTGGCTAGGGAATGTTGAGTCAATGAGTGAAGTGGATTATGTATAGTTTATTGCAACGTGAGGGAAGGAAACTGGTTGTGTTGACAGACATATGCATGTAAGCACAATTTATGGAGCTATTTCATGTCAAAAATGTAGTATCGAGGGTTGTGAGCATGCAAGTAGCATCAATTGAGGATGCAATGTATTATTGATCACATGTGACTATGCTGAGTGATTTGGATGAAAGCTTGTCAGATGCAACAGGATTACACAAATTTTTTTGTGAAAGACTTGGTGAGTGGTGGGGATCAGATGTCAGTGGAATGGGTCGAAAAAGCGTGCGGAGAAGCATTCAATCTATAAAAATCTTGGGTCCAATCCATCCCCATGCACAAGTAAGCAGGTTCCTCATGCATATTTATTTTGTTCAAAGTTGAAGTACTCAAATAGATGTACACTCCAAAATGAAGAGATGTTATTTTAGACGGGGAGTTTGCATTAGATGGAGCTCGCATTTGCTAAGTTTGTATCATCTTGTATTGGAATTCCTACAAATTAAAAAGGTAGATGCCACCCAAACTAAATGACTCCTTGTAGTCTTCATTTGTTCTATAAATATACATCAATAACCCCTTAGAGCTTATTTTCCCACCAAAAAATGCCAAATTATTTTTTATCCTATATTTATAATAGTGTGGCTATGTTTTATCATGTCTCTTATAACCAACGACTGATTATAGTTAAAGGATGAAAGCAGGCTACTCCTTTGGACCACATAGAAAACACAGACCATGAACACAACTCCACAATAAAGGGGGGTTCTCAACGAGCACAATGAAGGAATGGCACACCACTTCCTCAAAGGGCATGTAAAGAGATGGTCAAAATAAGTGGACCACACCAAAGTAGATGATCCATTGGAAGGAGCAAAAACTGATTTGTCTAAAGTAGCCAATGAAAAAAGCATTGATAGTAGTTGAATTGTCCATGAGATGATACCATTTTTAGGACTATCCATCGCACAAAATATTGGTGAGATCGACTTTACCATAAAGGGCCTGAATACATAAAGGTATGTATTCATCTGGAAGGTGCTCTGGGGAGCCTTGCCAATTGGGAATAAGGTGCTCACTAGAGGGATCGACTCTGACGCTTGCTCTGGCTGTAGGGCAGCCTTTGAAGACCCCCTTCATCTGTTCGACAAGTGTCCTACTTCGCGGGGGATTGCCGCTAGGGTTTGCAAATGGGTACAAAGGACTTGGAAAGTCATCTTCTTTACGGATGACATGATCGTGGGAGGTCGTGGTTTCCAAAGCTAGGCCGTTTTGGTGTGCACACAAATTACCAGATTCTGCTATTTGAACCAGGTATGGAAGTTTAAGAACCTTCGAGTTTTTGAGGAAAAACTGGATGTAGCTCATTTGGATGATATTGTGCGTCTGAGCACTGAGCTCATACATGTTGTAGGAGCAAGAAGAGGGGCAGCTAATAAGAATGAAGAATGGATTCATGCATTGAGGTGCTTAGAACACTCAAGAGGGTAGGCCTGGTTTGGTATCCTTTTGTTATGTGTACAAGTCTCTGTTGGAACCCTAGCCCCCTTAAGGCACATGCAGTAGTGCTTGAGGGTAATTGTAATACAATTGTAAAAATAATTGTATTATTTTTGAGTTTATATAGATTCTCTCAACTCTACATGTGCCTTGAGGGCAATTGTGTTATTTTTGAGTTTATATAGATTCTCTCAACTCACAATTGTGAGTATGACAAAAAAGAAAAAAAGATTGCTAATTACCAAAAAAAAATGAGCTCTAGCATCTATGTATGTATGACCAAATTGGACCTCACAACATGATAGCGCTCTTTGCGTTTGTTTCCTAAAACCTTTTGAGAAGTGAATTACAACTTTTTTACAAAGTTCAGGTGTGCAAAGAAAACTTTTGCATTTTTCTTCAATCCATTGTCCTATAGTTGAATTTTGAGCATGCATGCAAAAGAAACTTGCCTAGGAGTAAAAATGAGAAGAGGCAAGCTAGCAGCTAAAAAAGAAAAATGAAAAAAAGAAAATGTCTTTGAGCTTCTTTTGTTTTTGAATATTTTTCGTATTAAGACAATGTAAAGTGTGTTACTTGCAGCAAATGGAATTTTTATTTCCATCTTAAAGTTTTCTTGATTTTCAAATTGAAAAGCTATTGAGTTGCATGATAAAAGTAGTTGTGAGTATTTCTGCACGGTTGTAATGCAAAATGACAAGAAGATTCTAGATTCTAGTCCTAATCCCATAAAATAACTAAAGTCCTTTGTTACTATTAAAGTTATAAAGTGTTAAAAGAGAAGATAAGTTTAAAGCCATGCAAAGACAAGTTTGTTATCAGCAATATTGTGTCCACAATCCACATTCAAAAAGTCATGGATTTGAGCAATGTTAGTGAAAAAGGATTTAGTGTTATTTTTAGACATTTGTTTCACTTTCCCTTAACTCAAAAGGCATTGCAAGAATTACTTCCAACATCATCAACTGTTTGAACGCTTTGAAATGTGTTTAGAAAGCAATCAAAGCATAATGGAAAACCATATCACATTTGAAAGCAGTCCTAGCAATAGCAAGGATCCATGCACCTTCACAAATTCGATAGCATTTTCATGGATCTTGAGCTATTACAAAAGAAAAGGGCGGAATTATATGATGTTAGGTATGGAGCTATGGAGGATTGAGCAAGGTGGCATTCATGATTTAACATAAGCATGCACACATACACAAGGGAGCAAAATGAAAGTGGCAACTTGATCATTGCACTGGATGAAAGTAGGTACAAAGAAGCTCTCTTTATAGCCAGAGAGTTAAGCTTGAATTAGGTGTCAAGAAGTGAATGTGGCACCTCCATGTGATGCCAAATGCATGTGCCAAGCATCCCTACAAAGAGGGGACAACCCTCGAAAGAGGGGGCTGAATTTGGGACTCAACTAATGCATACATTTGAGTTACATTTCATCTAATGTCATGTGCATTCCCTAAGAGTAGGTTCATAGGGTAAAGCCCATTTGTGCCATATGATTGTAGCAATTCAAAGACATTGGTGTGCTTGAAATTGGAGTGCAAGATACTTAAGGATTATAATATGGAGAGAGTGACACTCAATCTTATTGGAGAAGTACTTAAGAGCATGGGTCGAGGAGAGAAATACTTGGTGGGTGAGTTGTTTTCAAGCTAGAGAGGAGTGCAATCACTTTTGTTTCTATATGTGACATACAAAGAACCTATTTGATTTGTGACATTTTCAAGTCAAGATTCAAGAACGAGAAAAACTTATATGGGATCTTTTATAAGACAACAATCTTTGCCTTGAAAGGACTATCAATTAACATTCAAATGCCATAAGCAAGTCAAGAAAGAGGATTCAAAACCTTAAATTTGAGCCTTCTGTCGGACAATTCTTTACTTTTAACATGGAGTAGATGAAGGGGAATCTTGAATGGAGTGGCATCTTGCACAAGCCTTATAGGCACTCAAACTTTTATTTAATTGCAACAAAGGAGCTAATGCTTTGACATGCCTTTATTGCATGGAATCTATAAATTAAGCTCTTGGTGCACTTGAAAGTGTATTATCTATAAATCTGATTACATAGTGGAAATATGAACAAGATGTCAAGAGATCAACCAATTAGAAGGATTTACCAATGAATCCATCCATTGGAGGCATTGAGATGCAACTATTTCTTTCTAAAGCAGAAGATATGAGTATGAGCAAAGGAAATGGTTACACTTCAATCCAAGAACAAGAGGGTCATTCACAAAACTTGAAAGGTGAAGTGAGGAAATCAATCAATGTTCTCTCTCAAATGTGTGAAGGAAAAACTTGGGACACCTTAAAGACAAGATAAAAGTTTCACGAGAACATACAAGCTTAATGAAGCCTTTGAAGTAGGATGGCCAATGGTTGATCTTTAGTGGGCACACTTGCACTTGAAATTTTAAAGATTTTACGTGTTTTGGGCTAATTTAGTGTATTTTTTGCAGGGCAACTGACATTTTCACCCATTGAAAAAAAAACAACCCTCAAATGATCGAATACAAATATCACCCACTGCATGGTACCAAACTCTCTGTATCATACTTACATAGTGCTAGCATTGATGCTTTTACAAAGTAGCACCCTTTGATCGTGCATTACATCATGCACAACCCTCTTCCCTTTCTATTAGTGGAATGGAAACCCAAGGCCTAAGATAAATACTACATGCATAGAATGGTTACTTCAAGCATACCCAAGATGGTGGGAAGACAAAAAGCTGATAGCTTCTTTGACTAGTTTAATCATTCCATCTTGCAATGCCTGCATGCAAAGCAAACGCTCGTCATTGCCAACGATGCAAGCACTTGTAGCTATGAAAAAGAGCCAAGAAAACAATAGCTAGCCATCCACACAATCATCAGAAAGCTTTGTCTGCTTCAAGCACAAAGGAATAGATTACATAGACCAAACGCAGTGTAACTGAACAAGGAAGCCCTTTCAGAACATATTACACAGGAACTACACAAGAACAAAATTCCTCTTATTATTCTCCTCTAAGAACAAGCCCCAAAAAGTTGAACTTTACAAGATGTACTTCATAGAGGTACATTTAGATGGCAGTCCTAGAGCTCATCAGACTCAACTTTGAGCTGCAAAGAAACATGAGCTCTCATCTTATTCCACTCTCAAAACCAGTTCAAAAAAGTAGAGCTATACATGATTTCCTTCATACAGGTACAATAACACAGCAATCCTAATCTGCATCAGAATTACACGTCCATGTCCACTAAGCAAGTTACAACTCCCTCTGCCTTGTTGGCTTTACAGCAGGTGCCTTGTTTATTGCACAGGAATGTTTTGGATAAATGTGATGTCGCTATACACACCAATAAAGAATCGACCGCGATGCACTTTGCTCTTGGATGCAGCTCTTGTGAAGTAGCTGGTCAAAGCAACATTCTGCACTACAAGCATATAAGAAAGATTCCGCCAACTCCAGTGATCCTGGTCGAGTAATTCTTTACATCAACAAGGTGAGCAGCAGGTAGTCCTCATGCTCTTGTGATTGAAGCCAAAATAGGGGAAGCTACACTTCAGATGATTACCTTGCAGAAGTCCCTTCTTAATCACATTGCAACCCACAAATTTCCAAGTTGGGTCCTACTGCCTTTGGTAAGAACGGGTTTACCCGAACCCACAAAAGAGAGAAAATTGAAGCTAGTAAAATGGACCACACCACAACTATGGTTGGTGTCCTGTTCTGCCTTCCCATGAGTCCTTTCAAGAAGGGGTATAAATGCATGATCACCCAGATGGAGAAGAAGAGCTTTCCAAAGAGAGGCCCCCATGACTGGTACCCGTTGTTGATGGCGTCAGAAATACCAGCAACAATGCCAACCATGTTTATCACAAGAAGAGTGGTGGGTGGGATCAATAGAGTGGTCCATTTGAAAGCATAGAGCTCGCCAAATGTATCTCCATCATCCGTGGTCTTCGATGTCACTGTGAAGCTTGTGTCAATACCAGCCAAGACTTTTAATAGACCTTGGAACAAGGCGAAAAGGTGAGCAGAAACACCTCCAATAACCCAGAATTGCTCATTTCTCCACCATTCGTCTATGCCAACCCCACTCCATCTCATTTCCAGAATACCAGTTGCAAAGATAGAGAGAAAGAGCGCAATAAACCAAAGACTCGCGAAGCTGCTTATCTGCCAAAACATGCAGAAGGTCAAATCCAAATCCTCAAGATGATTTAGAAGTAAATTGTTTAGGATTCGCAAAATTATATGTACCGTTGGGACAATGAACTTCCCAGTGAGCAAGCAAATCGCAGGAAGCGTACAGTAAGCGAGAAGAGGGATCGAAGTGAGGGGGTACACAATGGTGTTAATGTATGCAAATCTCTCCAGCCATTTCAAGCCCCCACCATAGCCATACCAGATTGGGCAATGCCGACTGAACAAAATTTCGACAGATCCCAATGCCCACCGAAGCACTTGATTCAGACGGTCTGAAAGATTAATAGGGGCAGACCCTTTAAAGGCAGGCCGTTTTGGCATACAGTAAATTGACCTCCATCCACGTACATGCATCTTAAAGCCTGTGAGAATATCCTCTGTGACAGAACCATAAATCCAGCCAACCTGCACAATAACATCACTTAAACCATTGCTATCTTACTTTGAATGCAAGAAAAGGTCAAAATGTATGGCAGGACCTCAGCCTCTGAATCGAAATCCCTTAAATTGCCCAAGAGTGACAATCTCTTAAGTTGGAAAGCAAAATCCAACACATATTCCCAACCGTCACTCAAAAAATGACAATCAACCACATACCCCTGGTACAGACTCGAGGTGGCAACACAAGAATATGTATAAAATCCCTCAATGGATTCAGGACAAGCCCACGATCACCAATAACAAAATGACCCATGGTGTTCAGCCCCCAGACTTTACCATCATCGACTCCAGCATTCTAAGCTGAGTATTCGCTAGAAACCACAGCATCTCCACTAGCACCATCAGTGCCCAACAGTGGACATAGAACCAGGCATTAATAATGCTACCCCACGCACACAAAGGCCTACAAACTGAGTTTGTCACGGCTCCAGAGAGCTACCCTAAGGACATCAATTGGTGCCCCACAGTACAAAACAATGCACAGAAAAGGGATGTTCAATCAGAATGCCCTTCAAAATATTCACCTACATCACATACGGACTGCAAATAAAGACTTAATTAAATAGCTCTCATTCGAGACCATCAAAAATACAACAAAACAGCATACCTCTTTTCCCCAATCAGTCTTGTCTTCATAACCACAGCTAATGACATGAATAGCTTCTTTCAGTAAAGAAGCAGGGCTTGCATTTTCAGGAACACCACCATTCTCAAGGAATGTTGATGCAACAAAGACAGGAGACTGCCCAAACTTCTTCTCAAAATTTTTTTTGGACATCAGGGAGGTCTTATCACTGTCAATACCTGCACAACATCTTCAACTTAATCATAGCTTTCAAGTCACAAAAAGTGATTTTCACATGAGGGTATATAAAAAGAACACAATTGATCGATGGACATTCTTAAACATACCCTCAACTCCCTCCTCGATGTCATCCAGGTTTTTAAATATGGGAATATTTGGCTCACTTTTCTTCCTAAACCATTTTTTCTTCTTCTCGGTCTTTGGCTTGGTAACCTTGGCTTTCTTGCCTTTCTTCCGCTTTCCACAGCACCAGCTTGCACAGCAATTGCAGGTTCTACCATCTGTCTTCTCTTTCTTGGGGGCATCATATGCATACAATGCTTGCCGCCTGAAAACACATCCAGTACCGACATAGACAGGCCCCTGAATTCCGTCCAACCCTTTCAAGTTGATCTGCATAATAGAGAAGCATTGCAAGGACCTCAGAGGAATTGAAAAAGACTTAAAGACCTAACACTTCATGCTGGGACGCCACCTAACTTAACTTTGGGCAACACTCTTCACTGAATCCAAAGCCTAACTACAATAGAGCCATGGCAAATAGAAGGGGCAAAAAGCAATCTTCGCACTTCACCAGCATGTTTCATTTGAAAGCAACAGACAAAGCTTATTTGAAGAGAAGCATACATCGAAGAAAACTGTGTTGTTGTTAGCATATCGGTCGTGCCTATCAATACCATCGAACCTTTGGGGGAACTGCACATAGCACACTCTCTTTCCGAGAAGTGGGTCCATCATGAAACACATAGCTTCTCGGATAGCCTTGCTGTTGTTAATGTAATGATCACAATCCAAGTTCAGTATGTATGGAGCATTTGATAGCACGGCGGATACCCGAATCTGCAAATTCCAAGCAGGCAAGAAAGCCATCAATTACTCAGCGGTGCCACGAATTGAAAAAGTATTACATCTAGAGGAAACTGCAACCTACCAAAGAATTCATGGCACCAGCCTTCTTGTGGTGATTGAAACCAGGCCTTTTCTCCCTAGAAACATACACCAAGCGAGGAAGGGGATTGCCATCTGTATCACGACCTCCAGTCTGACCCAGGAAGACCTGTTTGAATATGTGCAGAGCTCAGCCACAGTGGCTTTCAAAAAACTTCAGAATTATAATGAAGTTGAGGGTATTACAATCTATATGCCACTATTTCTCAAAATAAATAACTCGCAAAGATCTAATGACGCAAATTGAGAGAAAACAAAGACACACACTGACGAAGAAAGGGAGGGGTAGTTGGAAAGAGGAGAGAAGGGAAGCAGGGAATTGGGATTCTCCAGCTCATATACCGTCCATGGTGTCAGGCCCTTTCAGCTGCACCCCCTCCACCGTTTGACATAGCTTGCTATGTAGCCACCTTCTTTCATTTTTTGCCCACAACTCTGTGGGTCTTTCATCAAAGTTGAAACTCTACACATTACTTTTGGCAGAGAAGGACAAAGAGAGAGAGAGAGAGAGAGAGAGAGAGAGAGAGAGAGAGACCAAAAATGCAAGACATATCAACAGAAGGATGGTTTTGACAATTGCTTAGTTTTCAAGTTCGAATTTCACCTGTATCATTCCAGGATGATCACGAACATTGTTCCCAGGCCATGGAGTCCCGTCCTGCATTGTCCAGCCATCCTCCGGAACCTTAAGAGCTTTCCCAACAAGAGCATTCATTCTGACCTTATACTCTTCATATTCCCTCTGCAAGTTGACAAAGTAACCATTAATTTCCACCTTGAAACACACACCAGCCTCTTCCCTTGCATCATATACCCCTACCCACCTTCATTGCTCTTCGCTCCCTTACAAATGATGGGTGGACCTTGTCCTTCAAATAATCGATTTTCTGTGCAAAATAAAACTCTGGAGCACGAGGTTCAATGCTAAACTTCTTACAAAATGGCACCCAGCTTCTTGCAAACTCTGATGTCTCTGAGAGAGCCTCAAAAGTGAGCATGGCAGCTCCATCATCAGACACATAGCAAGTCACCTTATCCACAGGATAATCAGCTGCTAAGATGGACAAGACGGTATTGCCTGTCACCAGGGGAGGCTCCTTCAAAGGGTCAACAGTACTCACAAAAAGATCAACAGCAGCAAGGCCCGATTGTTGACCCTCTTTTTCATATCTACATTAAAGAGCTCATATGTGTAAATGACGATGGGCTGCACTATATATAGCTAAAATAATGATGTCACAAATGCTGACATTGCTTAAGGGAAAAGGAATGAGCACCTAGAAAGAGTCCACATAAACAGTTGAAACTACAAAATGAACAAGAAAAGAAAAGAAATCAAAGAAACAAAAACCAACACAAATGTAGGCGTTGCTAATAGTGAAGAATTATGAAAATCCAACAGCAGTGTGTAAATACATAAGCAAAGCACTAAAATGCCTTGTTATTATCCACCATGTGAAGACCACCATCAAAAAATCACGGACAAACTAAAGTCGTGCAGCATGAAAAATGTAATGGGTATTTAAGAGTAAAAGTATTGAAACAGGGCACTTGGACTATGTGGAGCAGTGGATTCAGAAGTACCTTAATGACAATCGATCCAGGTAAGTTTCTCGAGTAATGGGAAGCCACTTTGGAAACTGATCCAATATCCACGAGAGGGCAAACCAGATCTCACAGATAACAGATACAAGCCACAGAACAAAAGCATCTGGAACAGGATTCAGCACTCGATACCGAAGGAAAAGTGCCAGCACTGCCAACCGAAGCACAATGATCATGCGATATGGATTGATCCGAGCTGATGGTATGGGTATTTTTCGAGATAAAGGCTGTCTGGCTTCATCCATCCTGCAGAGATGCCAACATGAACAACTTCAGATAGACGTTAGTAAACGAAGCCATAGCCATTGTGGAAGATAATGCTGATAGCTAGATCATACAAGAAGTACATTTATATCCTCACTACTTCTATATTTTAGGCGCTTTGAAGCATGGAGCACCTCAGACTATGTATGCCAATGTCCATTTTCCCTGGTCTTAAAACCCCATACACTCCCTCACCCTTCTAGGGGGAATCAAATGCATCAATGCAAAGCACAATAGTCCCAATCATAGCTCAAAATGACAGACTCCAGAGACAAAGCACACAGGACATACACAGGAAGATCTGGATCATCATAATCGTAGCCACCATCCCCTCCTTTGCCTCCAGCCAAAGCCTGCTGCCCATCTGTCCTTATCACTTGCAGCTTTTCCTGTCTGCTCTTCCAGCTCTCCATTCTCTCTTTCCAGGTTACACTCCCAAAACCATAGGCTGCTAGATCCTTACTTGGATCCAATGGCCTGGGATTCACTGAAAGAACCACAAAATAAGACCAAAGAGATGCATCTAAGCACAATGTATGCAAATTTCTTTGTCCTTAATTACCTGGATTATTAGCCTCTAGGTAGGGAAGAGGGTGGATCCTTTTACCACCTCCCATACTTGGAGGGACGACCAAGGCATGGTGTTCAGGAGGAATTCCTAGAGGATCTGTAGAATTCTGCAAAGACGTCACCAAATAGTTGCACATCAATAAAGGTTATACTGTTTACAATAAACACTAATTAGTTATTCACTTTCACATGGAACTAGAAAAAAGGACACTGCAGCAGAAACTAAAGATAGGAACTTGTCAACAAGGGAGGACTTTCCTAAGCCCAATCAAGGTTAGGGGAGAGCATGCACACATGTTTGTGAAAAATGTGCAGTGTGAACTTTGAAATGGCATTGCTGGCTCAAAACTCCCTTGAAGGAGCCACCTTGCATCCGAGAATGGGGGTTAGTGCAAATGCATGTGTAGATATGGTTGTAAAGAATTGAATCACACCAAGCAAACTAGAAAGATAGTAGCAAATCACAATTTAAACTTCGACAGGAACAAAGGGAGATAACCCCTTACTTCTGAACCATTTGTAAGAAGAGGAATAGACGGAGGCATTGTCTGCATCCTATGAGGCATGTCGTGGTCACTGGCGCGTCCATAACTCATGTGCCCTTGGAGCATGGCTTCGGCAATATGCAGCCTGTCATGTGCCCCATGTTGAGCATACTCAAATTCGTTTTCAAGGTCATCTGCACCATCTTCCTCTTCATCACCTTGCACTCTTGCACTCCCTGGCAGAGAAACAGAAAATGAAACTTGATATCTCGCATGTTTAACCACACATTTGATGCAATTGCTCAAATTTCAGTTTCTCCGACACTGCTTGAGACATTATCAAAGCCTGTGACCCTATGCCTTACACAAGACAAATCGATACAATTTCTTGCAATTGAAGCAATTTCTTCAATCCAATATAGATATCCATGTTTACAATAGAAGACATCTGAATGCTTACCTTTAAGCCTTTTGTATCTGGTCCTACATTGAGGACAGACCTGGTTGCCATCCTTGCGCTCGTACTCATAACAAGATCGGCATACAGGGAATGCACACTCATTGCAAGCAACAAAGAGCTCCCCCTCGAATGTGAGTCCCACATCATCTCCACAAATTTGGCATACATGGTCACTCAGACGAGCTAATGGCTTGGGCTGCAAAACAAAAAATAAGAACAGCAAAACAGCACGTTAAGAAGACAAAAGCTTCTGAGGAGAAGTCTTGAGCTTGTCTGTTTGAAGGACATGAATACATGTGCGTAACAGCTCACATTGCGTTCAAATGTGAGCAAAAATGTGCATGTGCACAAGAGCATTGCATTGACAAAACGTGAAGGCCTTGCTCACCCCTGCATCCGATCCAATAACCACGAGCTCGTTCCGCTTATGCGATCCCGCCACCAGACCTGCATTTGCCTCCATGGCTGAATGGACGACAGTAGCAGGAAGAGCAGAGAGAGCTCTCTTCCTCTCTCAATGCATAACGAGAGAGGAGAGGGGTTTGATAGAAAGGAGGGAGAAGGTAGAGGGGCTGTCCAGATCAAACATGTCTCCAAATGCAAGGAAGGGAAAGGCGACACACAGCAAAAGGAGAGAGAGGCAGCATCAACTACGTGTGCCAACCATCACTCGCACTCTCTCTCTACAATGGCTGAA
Source organism: Adiantum capillus-veneris (assembly GCF_014529385.1). NCBI lineage: Eukaryota > Viridiplantae > Streptophyta > Polypodiopsida > Polypodiales > Pteridaceae > Adiantum > Adiantum capillus-veneris. The sequence goes on along the minus strand of NC_140956.1, from coordinate 39,869,147 downwards.
GAAAGCGAGAGGTAACTCTCTGAGTTTCTCTCTCATCGTTACCTCAAGAGAGAGAGTTACCCACTCCTTTTACATGCCTCTTCAATGTTACCTCTCTCTTCTTTATAGCCTGTTTCTCACTCTACAAAGAGGATTCTGAGATATGGCGTCTAATTGCACAGACGTCTAACAATGCAGGAAGAATGTTGCAATCTCTGATGAGTAGGGAGGTTCATATTTCTCTCTCTTACTGTTGCGATTGGCATAGTCAAGCACATCAGAGAAATTGCATCTCTCATCATGACCCTCTCTCTCTCACACACAAACAGAGCTGCATGAAAAGACCCATTTTTCTCTCTCCAGAATCGGGAGTTTCGACTGTTTCTCTCTCTAGGAATGAGAGCCCTCAGCCCATAGGGGCCTTCCTTACGTGATTCTCTTTCTACGTATGCGAAGAAAGAGAAGCGTAGGGACAGAGAGAGCTGGTGTCGGTGACGAGGGAAGGTAAAGCAAGCTTGTCGAAAGGGTGGGCACTGCGCATGGGCGGGCAGCGGGCTTACTGTTAAAGCCGATAGTGACCTCCTGCCGGACGCTCTAAGGGTCCCTCCCGTCCGCCCATTGAGCCCACTGTGGACGTTGGAATGTGCTTGTTCACTTGAAAGGTCATTTCAAGCTTCCACATAGCTTGGGCCTTGCGTATAAATACTCTTATAAGGGAAGTATGTGCCACTTCCCCCAACTTTTCAGTATCGTTTTTCAGTGATTATTCGCGTCCTTTGTATTCGGCACTTTCTTATGATATTGATCATTCGTTCACGTCCCTTATTTTCGTGTCCCTCTTGCGTTCAGTTTTCAAGTTGCGTTTTTGTGTGTGCGTTTGCTTGCTTGCAGGTTTCGTTTGCATCGCAGGTGAGCCGGCGCGGCCCCGTTTTAGCGACGCCCTGAACGAGGGCGTCACACTTGGTATCAGAGCTTCGGCTCGAGTCCTCGCCGACCCAACGTCGGCCCACGGCCCGTGGTTGTCACCACGTTTTCGGCCCGTTCCGCGCGTTTTCTTCACGTTCCTCACAGTTTTTCACCGTTTTGCCTCGTTTGACCCGCGTTTCGCCCCGTTTTCATCGCGTTCTTCGCATTCTTGGCCCGCTTTGTCCCGTTTTTCAGCGTTTTACCTCGTTTTGTCCCGTTTTACACCGTTTGGGACCGGTTTTCACCGTTTTTGAGCAGTTTTTCGCAGTTTTCGCCGCTTTGGACCCAGTTTTGCACTGTTTCATAGTTTTTCAACGTTTTCAAGCCGTTTTCGCACAGTTTGTCAGTTTTCGACATTTTTGAGTTTTTTCTTTTCGGTTTCGGCCACAAAAGTACAGGAATGGCTGGAGATCAAGAATATGATGACGGATACAGAACCGAGCCTGATCTAAATAAGAAGAAGAAGAAAAAAACGAAGACACGACAAGATGCACAAGACACAATAGAAAGAAGACTTGAGGCCCGCATCATGGCCTCCGTGGAACAACAAATCAACCTGATGTCGGCTAACCTGGGTGAATTGATTCAAACACAGCTAGGCCAAAAATACGAAGACCAACCAGGTCCCAGCAATGTCAACACGCAGCGTAACACCCAAAGACGACCACGACCCGAAGACGAAGATGATCAGGATGATCGAAGTGAAAGACGCTACTACAGCCCGGACCGACATCTAGAAGACGAAAACGGACTGGGAAAATTCAAACCCAGTCCCCCAGAGAAATACAAAGGCAACCGCTCCTCACTGGAACTCAACAAGCGGTTCAGCGAGGTAGAAGACTACATGCAGTGGAACAGCATAGGCAGACGCAGATATGTGCAAGTGGCCAAAACCTTTCTGGCCGACGACGCCTATGTCTGGTTCCTCACTGAACAGCAATCAAAGCACTGGGAGGACTGGGAGGATCTACAAAAAGACATGCTCAGCTACTTTGTCCCAGAAAATGAGGGCAACAAAGTCAGGGATTCATGGCGCAATTTACACCAAGACGGCCACATATCAGACTACATTGTCAAGTACCGGCGACTCATGCTCCAACTCCCATTGATGCACACAGCAGACAGGCTGCATGGTTTCCTGTACGGCCTTAAGCACTGGGCCCGCTGAGAGGTAGAGAAACAGAGTCCCAACACCTGGGAAGTGGCCGCCAACATGGCAGAAAAGCTCCGTGACACAAACACCACACCAGGTTTGCCTCCAAACAACCGTCCCAACAATTTTGCACCCAACCACTGGCCTAACCCACCCGTCGGGCAAGGTCGCGGATTTGTACAGAATAACAGAAGCAATGTTACCCGCCTCCCACCGCCCAATCCCAACCCAGGACTAGGCCGCGGAAATGGCGCCTTAGTCCCACGCAGCGTTTTTGCAAGCAACTCCTACAATCCCACACCCAACAGTTTTGCCTCCCATAACTACAACGGCAATAATAACAACCTGTTCCCTGACCGCGTGTGGTGCAACGACTGCAAGAAGGATCATGGTCCCTACTACGCTTGTGTACGCAAGCGCAATTACGCCTCAACATCATATGGCAGAGCCAACACTATACAAATCGAAGAACCACCCTCCCCCCCCCAACGAAGAATCGAAGAAACGGCTGACACTAGTGCTGACCAACAACTTCGGATTGGAGCCGTAGCCCTCCACCCTCAATGCATGGCAGCATCAATCAAGGACATTCAGAACTTGTATGTCCAGACAACGATTGGGACCCAGCAACAATGGATCATGGTAGACTCAGGCGCTACACACAATTTCCTATCCCCTCAGTGCGCCGCTCGCCTGGGCCTACGCCTCACCACCGTCAATGAAACTACCGTCAAATTTGCCCAAGGAAAGGATAGCAACGTAAAGGCAGCACGTCAAGTCAGGGTTGAGATGGGTGAATTCACATGTCGCCTTGACTTCATAGTGGTCCCAATGGACGACTTTGAGGCCATCATTGGTCTATCCTTCAACGACAAGTATCTCATTGCACTCCTCGGCATGAAGGTGGATCAGTTACTGCTAAATAATCAAGGCAAAGCAGTGACAGTGCAAGGCGCCAGACTCACAACGAAGCAAGCATTCACCCGTCAGGCGCATACGCAAACCAAAGCCCCCCCCATCAACCGCCAAGACCCTGCACAGTTAGCAGTGATGAAAGGAAAACAGAAACTCCCAGAATACTCGTCCCCCAAACTCAACCTCATGAGTGCAAAGCAAGCAGAGAGGGCTCTCAAGAAAGGAGCTCAGGTTCATCTCTGCATCATACAAGCAAAGGAGCAACCCACAGCAAGGCTCAACTCCATCACCATCGAGCAAGCCAAAGTGGGCGACCCCTCCCTTACCCCCATCCTCCAGAAGTACAAGGATGTCATGCCCCCAGAACTCCCCCCCGCCTACCCCCCCCCTCGGCAAATTCAACATGAAATTGACCTCATCCCAGGAAGCACACCCCCGGCAAAGGCCCCCTACCGCATGAACGACACCGAGCTCAAAGAGCTCAAGAAGCAACTCCAAGAGTTAGAAGACCAAGGGTTCATCCGACCAAGCAGCTCCCCTTTTGGCACCCCAGTCTTGTTCGTCAAGAAGAAAGACGGTTCGATGCGACTCTGCGTGGATTACCGGGCCCTGAACAAGATCACTATCAAGAACAGGTACCCAGTCCCCCTCATGGAAGATCTGCTGGACAGACTACAGGGTGCCCAATACTTTACTCGCATCGACCTCCAATCAGGCTACCACCAAGTCCGCATCGCCTCTAAAGACATCCCGAAGACTGCCTTCCGCACCCGCTACGGCTCCTGGGAATGGATGGTCCTAGGGTTCGGTCTCACCGGCGGTCCGGGTACTTTCTGCAGAATCATCCATGACAGTTTCCGCGACATGATTGACGACTACCTCATCACTTACATCGATGATCTGCTCATTTACAGCAAAACCTTAGAAGAGCACCACAAGCATGTCGCTGCAGTACTCCAGCGCCTCCGGGAACAACAACTTTATGCCAAGCTGGAGAAGTGTGAGTTCGCGGTCCGGAAGATCGAGTTCCTTGGCTTCATTGTCATGTCCGAAGGGATTATGGTGGACCCCAAGAAAGTCGACGCTGTCATCAAGTGGGCCCCACCGACATCCATCAAAGAAGTCCGAGAGTTCGTGGGTTTCTGTCAGTACACCCGCCACTTCATCTGCGACTTCAGCAAGATTGCGGCGCCACTGACAGAGATAACCAAAGGCCACAAACCCTTTCAGTGGACCTCTAAAGAAGAAGAAGCCTTTGAGAACCTGAAGATAGCCATGTGCAGTACCCCTGTCCTTCGACTACCCGACTTCACCAAACCCTTTGAAGTCCACACCGATGCCTCCGATGGTGCCATTGGCGGTGTCCTCATGCAAGAACATCAACCCATCGCCTACGAGTCCCACAAGTTCACAGATGTGGAGACCAGATGGACCACCCATGAGAAGGAAATGCTCGCTATCGTCCACTGCCTCCGAAAGTGGCGACACTATGTCCAAGACAAACACACCAAGGTATACACTGACAACATCTCCCTCAAGTACTTCCAGACACAACCCAAACTCACCCCCAAGCAAGCTAGATGGCAAGATACTCTCGCAGAATACGACATCGACATCATACACAAACCAGGTACTACAAATGTCATGCCAGATGCTCTCAGCCGAATGCCCACCCTCACGGCTATATCCACAGCAACCAGCACTTTACGCCAACGGATCTTCGACGCCCAAAAAGCTGATCCTGCTGTCCTCCGCATGCTCAACGACCACATCTTTGGGAGAGCGGCAGTGGGTCTTTTTGAAGTCAAAGATAACCTCTTCTACGCACATGGAAAAATCTACATCCCCAATGATCCAGAGTTAAAGAAAGACCTCATGTGGGAGGCTCATGACTGCAAGCTAGCTGGACATGGGGGCCAGAAGAGGTCTTATGACAAACTCCATCAACACTACATGTGGCCAAAAATGAAGGACGACGTAATCGACTACGTGCGTACCTGCCCAACCTGCCAACTGGTCAAAGCTCAAAGAGTCAAGCTTGTTGGCCTCCTCCACCCAATGCCAACACCCTCCCGGACTTGGGACATGGTAAGTATGGACTTCATCGTCGACCTCCCCCCCTCCCACGGCCACACCACCATCATCGTGGTCGTCGACTACTTCACCAAGCAAGCTCACTTCATACCTGCAAAGCCTCCCGTCACAGCCTACCAAGTAGCCAAACACTTCTTCGCCAAAGTATTCAAATACCACGGCCTCCCCTTAGCCATAGTTTTTGATCGCGACACCCACTTCCTCAACGACCTCTGGCGCGAGCTCTTCAAGCTGCTAGGAACCCAGCTCCGCTTCTCCTCCGCCTACCACCCAGAAACCGATGGCCAAACAGAAAGAGTCAACCAAGGCATTGAAGACTACATCCGCAACTACGTCAAAGCAGATCAAAAGGACTGGTCCGAATACATGGACATCATGGAATTCCACTACAACAACTCCATCCATAGCAGCACTAGCTACACCCCCTTTCGAGCTCTCCACAGGTAAAGAAGTCATCACCCCTCTTGCACTGGCAACCGGCGACGTGCATGCCCAGGATCTGGAATGTGAAGAGTTTTTGCAGCAATGGCAAACACGCATGCAACGCGCAAAGAAGAGTCTCGAGCAAAGCAAGGTACGCATAGCCAAATACGCCAACCAAAAGAGAAGACCGGCCGAGCTGTTCCAAGAAGGTGACTTGGTACTGGTAAGCTCCCAAAATATCAACCTCCCTCAAGGCCTCTCCCCGAAGTTCAACCACCGATTCTACGGGCCATACAAGGTGCTCAAGAGCTACAACGACATCACCTACAAGCTGGAGCTACCCCCACAAATCAACATCCACAACGCTTTCCATGTAAGTCTCCTCAAGAGGTTTGCACCGGATAGCACCTATGGTCGGAATGTCCCCGAATATGTAAAGGATGGCCCACCAAATGAGCCGGAGGCCATCCTAAAGTCGCGCTTTGGGCGCCGGGGACAACTATTCTATGTCAAGTGGCGCAACCGACCCATGACGGAATGCACTTGGGTACCTGAAGAAATCATGCTCCGTCTCGGACGACCCCTTGTGCTCCGATTCTACAACATGCCCACTGAAGAGGAGGACATCGATCAACATGACACCACATAGAATAGTCCTCACCCCCCTTGTAAATAGCACCACCCTAGGTAGCTAGACATTTTTGAGCAACACCAAACTCTCATCTTTGTAAATATCCACCCCTCAACCTCGGCAACAAATTTTGTATCGGCACGCCTCAAACCCCGGCTTGACGTGGGCGTCAAGCTCTCTCAACCCGGGGGAGTATATAAGGGAAGTATGTGCCACTTCCCCCAACTTTCCAGCCCCGTTTTCCAGTGATTACTCGCGTCCCTTGTATTCGGCACTTTCTTATGATATTGATCATTCGTTCGCGTCCCTCATTCTCGTGTCCCTCTTGCGTTCAGTTTTCAAGTTGCGTTCTTGTATGTGCGTTTGCTTGCCTGCAGGTCCCGTTTGCATCGCAGGTGAGCCGGCGCGGCCCCGTTTCAGCGACGCCCCGAACGAGGGCGTCACAACTCTAAAGTCTAAACTCCCTGCGATCCCTACTCCCCACACACACTCTTTCAAAACTTGCACCTAGGGTACCATGCTACCAACTTTAGCGCCGAACCGATGAAATTATCGAAAAAACGAAGCACTTAGGATCGGAAGATCGAAAGTTGATGTGATGGTGGTCCATTATGCTTGGTTCATCAAGCCTCTGTGATACACACTCGAGGTTTAGGGTAAAGGGGCCAATTACAGGACATGTCTTTATCCCAATAGAAAGGACACTTGGTGCACCAGTGGACGTACAAGCCAGTATGGGAAAGTGGTTATCTCAAACGCTCACGGAGAGTTGTGGTTCGGCAGATCGTGAGATCAAGCCCTCTCGTCGAACTGTACTTGTTTTGCCCCCAAGTGTGTCCGCCTTCAGGCTCTCTGTTTTGTTGAACTGATTATCAAAAATTGTGTCGCGCAAGTGACGGGATCTCCCCCGTATGAGGATGCGCTTCTTTTGCATGATGCCTACCTCCTTAGCTCCCAAGTGAGCTACTCCATGCCTCGAACAATAGAGCATAGACTTTGATTGAGCCGGCCCAATCTCAGTGTCCTTAATGTGGGACTTTTACCCTAGCTTCAAAAAGAATGAGTATTCCCTTGTGCTTCCAGCAATGTTGGTATTCCTTGAAATGTGTAGAGGTGTATGCCTATGTAAGTGTGTGTGTGTGTGTGTGTGTGTGTGTGTGTGAGAGAGAGAGAGAGAGGGGGGGGACCTTGTTAAGACTCCTTGTGCACTACCATGAAGAGATGGACTTGATAGTTGGACATTAGGTCTACTATTGCCACTACCCCAATGGCCAAGGGCTTGTCTTGTTATGTGTACAAGAAAAAGGGACAAAGGGGAATGTACGTACTAGTTAAGGCGGCTAAGGCAATGCTGCAACTTGATAAACTTTTGCAAAGCTAGCCTCCATGGAAAGTGTTGTATGGTCATAAGGCATGACGCATTCGTCTATTACTATTGTAAGCAACATGCCCTTTGCACTACACGCTTAAGGATTCAGTATTTGCTACAAACGGGAGCGTGGAAAGCCCTGCAAAATACCAAAATAACACACTGCAAGCCATAAACGAACAAATATGCATACCTAGTGACTCGCACAAATCCATAGTTGAGCTAAACACGAGCAGAGAGAGACAGAGAGCGAGAGAGAGCAAGAGAGCACATGCATGCGCACGTCCTAGAGTGCTACGCTAGCACGGCGAGAGAGAAGAGAGGAGAGGAGAGAAGAACTACGCAGACACTGGGTGCAATCTCCCCCCGTGCAAGAGTGACCATTTCCCTCTTGTACGTATTTACTTTATAGGTTTCTCTAAATGGTCAAAATGAGTACAAACTGGCCGGTCGGTCATAAATGGCCAAAGCTCATAAAGACCACTTGAATAATAAACTGCACATAAAATGTATATCTGTTCACATTGGTCTTTCCTTGATTAAGCCTTTTCCACTGTCAGCTGCACTAGATAATAAAATATCAATTTCATTACATACCTCTCCGTTAGAAAGCAATTGTCATCAGTTGTGAAGATTAAAATCTACAAACCATACTTGTCAAAAACAGTGATTAGTATTCTGTGTCAAAAATAGCACGTAGTAAAATAAAAAATTTATGAAATGAAACAACATTGCTTACGCCTGCCGTCATCCACATACTACCTATTCTAGTGTCCTATACCACTAGAATAAGCAGTATATGTCATACTGTGATGAATCAGGATATCATTGGTCACACTCATCATTCAATAATCTATTGTCATCAATCTCAAGTTCACTTTCATAAATACTGTTGCGACAAAAAATCATCATATACCAATTCCAAATCCAAACATCTACCAACATATACCCATCCAAATCCAAATATCCTTCATTTTGTATACCTGGGTAACAAATTCATACCAGTTACAGCGATGGCCAACCATTGCAGCATGATTTTGTGATGGGTGTTGCTTAAATCGACGAATCTACACCAATGAGACGTGTTGCCTAATCGGCGAATCTGCATTGATGCTGCCTAAATCGGCGAATCTGCATTTGGTATTGTTTAAAAATCGTGAATTGTAGTTTGTTGTTGTGCTACCTAAATTGGCAAATCCGCACTCATGCTGCCTAAATCGGCGGATCTGCACGAACAAGTGGTGTTGCCTAAATCGACGCATCTACACCATGATGAGCATTGACACACTGCCTAAATCAGCGAATCTGCATGTGACCAATGGGCCAGACAAGACATAAAACATATTTACTATCTGTTTGACAACACTTTGGAGTATACCAAATTACTGACAAACTGTTTGTTCATTAATGCAAAGTATCGTACCTCGTGGAAGTATCTACATAGCTTAATGTCAAATGTTCTCAGGAAAAACTCCATTTAGTGCGGAATTCAAGCCACCATATAAGAAATGGCTAGGTGCATAGCTCAAAAAATAAGAAAGCAAGGATGTATTGAATGTATGTACATGGATGGTGTATTGCATTTGAAAACATATATACCTGTGTGTGTGTGTGTGTGGGGGGGGGGGGGGGGGGGGGGGGGGGGGGGAGAGAAGGACAAGTAAGAGAAAGTTGTTACTGTCAAACGTTCACCAAAGTATAGTTAACAAATTGAAAATGTGAGAATTTTGTGTTAATAATTTGGCCATGAAACAAAAGAATATTTCTCCTATCTAGAATTTGATTCGATATCAATTATCATTACACGAATGACCCTGATTGCACCCACCCAACCATGGAATATGTAATCATAATTTTGACTATTAATCCTTGAGAGCACCCTTACCCAGAGATAAGCCATAGATAAGCAATCCCATATAGTTAACATCCTTGGACACTTACAAAACTTCTGGCATACACAAATTCCTATACAAAATGGCACCCAATTGGCTTATACTTCTTCCCTATAAGGTAAAATCACACACTCGACACACCTCAAGGCTTGTACCCTTTACTTACACCACACCTGCACCATAACCAATTGGATACATGTCCCAGAGTACATGAGCATGAGATCGAGAGAGAAAAATAAAAGGAAAAAAAATGCACTCAAATAACAAGCATATGGAGGTTAGTGTTAGATAAAGGCGATGTGCCTTACCGTGCTTTGCCCGTGTTCATCGGCCAGTGTCCACATTTATCTCCTTCTTCTTTATACATACAAATAATAAGGAGCTCTCACTCATTCTCACAATGTGCTCATACAGTGAGATTTGGGAGCTCCACCCCACATCTCTCTCTCTCTCTCTCTCTCTCTCTCTCTCTCTCTCTCTCTCTCTCTCTCTCTCTCTCTCTCTCTCGCTGCACACACGCACGCCTACGATCCATCCCTTCACAATTGGTATCAGAGTTTGGTCGGGGAGGCGGTGCAGGCACAAATCCGCAGTGTTGTGGTTGTAGCAGTTGTTGGAGAGCTCGGGCATGTGAGTAGTCATATAGAGAGCTTATAGAAGCTTTTTAGTGCTTACAAATCAACACACGCTGCAGTAGGTTTGCAGAAATTGATTTTTGCAGGTCATTTTTCGGGCTCCAAAACAATGTTTTTTGCGTAACTTTTGCATACGGAATGCGATTTATGCAAGGTTAGGGTGTAACTTGAGGTTTTGGCACGCTCTAGACGCAATGGTGATTTCCATTTTGACATATTTTGACCTTTGAAATTTATGTGTCAAGGATTCCACACATGGTTGCTCTCGGATGTGAGAGTGGTATTGGATGCAAGTTTATTCACATGTGGGAGGATACGATGTAAGCCTTATGTGGTTTGATGCTTACGAAGACTCATGTGATTGCAGTTTGAGCTCAGCAATTATACCTCAAGCATGTTTTTTGGCAGTCACAGGTAGAGCAGGTATTTGTGTACTATATTTGCAGGTGTTTGCAATGATGTATGCAAAGTGTGGAGATTGGTGCATGCATTTGGAGTGTGGTTTGATGCGCTTTGGTTGCTCATGGTTTTGAACATGCAGTCACTTTAGTTACTGGTTTGGTAGTCGTTTTGCTTACAAAACTCTGGCAACATTTTCTCAGCAGTTTTATGCGCATTGTTGGTGCGATCGAGATTACGATTGCTTGTAGCACTCAGGATTTGCGTGCAGTGTTTTCCCTTTTGGGTGGTGCATCGCAAGCGTCTTTCGCTCTTCATTTTTTATCTTGAGCTGTGAGTGCTCGACCATTTGGAACTTCCAGTATTGACTCCCAACTACAGGTTGAGTCTAGTACACCCACAGGTGTTGCCATTTGCAGTTAATGATATCTTCTGCAGTGTTTTGGCTTGCATACCGGTTACAACACAGCAGGTATCTTGAGCTTTTTCTTTGTGTATGCTTTTGTGGGATAGTGGCTGGACTTTACTCGCTATAGTTTGTGATCGAGCTTAGCTCTCACATTGCCAGGTTTATAGGCAGGTTTGAGGGTCATTTGTAAGTTGAATTTTTCAGCCATCGTTCCCTCTTTGCAGCTGTCTATGTATGGTTCAATTGTAAGCTAATTTGCGACACAGTTTTGACTTGTTTCTTCAGCTATTTGAGAGCTGAATTTGGGACTGATTTGCAGCCATACAAGAACTTGTGTTACTCTACAAGTACAATTCTTGTTACAATTGATAGTGGTTGAGTTTCGACTCCCACTTTTAAATAGGTGTGTATGCTACGATTTTCTGGCACATTGTTCATTCATTGACACATTTTGACATCAGTTTTTCACTCACATATGTATGTCATTTATGGCGTCGTTAAGTGATACTCCGGCTAGAGCGGTTTGGCTCTGTGTATGACTTTGTGAGGTGATTCAGGACAAGTACATTCCCGAATTGGCCATTTGGTGTTGTCTCCATTTCGATTTGCTGTTGAGTTTTTTGCTCCAGTTATAGAGGAGACTCTACCAAAATTTTGCCAGATATGTATGCATATTGCAGAGGCTAGTGAGCTTGTCTGTTTGCTCACTTTCTTTGCTTGAGACAGTGGTTTGCTCTCGGGTGGGAGAGTCTTGTGATCTCAAGCATTGTTTGCCATAGTTTTGGCATGGATATGGAGACGCTTCAGTTAGAGGTGGTTCTCGCTTACGATCGTGACTGACATGTTGGCACTGCGGCCATGATGGGCATATTAGGCATCATTGCTTCAGGCGTATGAGGTAGCGAAAGAGGCATATGCATGGTGATACTATGAGGACCGATGCTAGAGAGTATGCATGTGACGGGCATGTCACTTTTGAATCTAGCTTGCCTTCAGACTACTTTGTGTCTTGGGATAACACATTGTCTACGCGTTTTCTACTAGACAAGCATGTAGTTTTTCACGTGATGCCACGTCGTGATTTGTTTTGCTCTTTCTCTAGTGGGAGACTTGGTTGTGTGCAGTTTTCTTGGTTCAGTTAGCATATGACATAGAGGGTGCTGGAGATGTATGCATGTCTTTACCTAGCGGTGCATTGCTTACGCTACAAGATGTACGTTATGTACCAGGACTCAGCCAGAGTCTCATTTCAGTGTGCCAGTTTTTCAGAGTAGTGGACATTGTGTACTGCTTGGAGAGCGTCATTTCAGATGCATAGGGGATCATTGGTGATAGTTAGAGGTGATAGGAGTGGTCTGGTATACCCTTTGCATATTTTTGACACACGAGGCGGTGTAGTCTCTGTGTATTTGCAGCCATGTATGGAGCGAGAGACGAGACGTGTCTCTTTTGTGGATGTGCTGCATGGAGAGCAGGTTGTGCATGTGTCTTGTGGTGATGTTCACGCAGACAGTGGTTACTCTGGGGATGCACAACTTGGTCAGTCATCAGTTGAGGTGACATCAGTTGATCCAGAGACTGATGCATTGTTCTATGATGCGTCTGATACGTTTGAGGGTGACAGTGTCCTTCGGACAGCTGTGTGTGACTGCAATGGTGCTGATTTTTTGGTTTTGCAGTCATCTCAGTAGATATGCCTTTGCCAGACAATGCTGACATGGTGATGCATAGTCAGGTGGTTCCTGATGAGGATGCATATGGCACTGAGGTTGCTGACAGGGATAGGTTGGCACACATAGTGCATGTTTCGTTGGTTTTCGGGTCTCTCATGTCTGACCTTTTGGTCTCGACACCTGATCTTGCTTATGTGGTTGATCCTTTTGCAGTGGGAGTTGTCAGTTGTGCGATGACTGACATTGGCATTGTGCATTGTGGAGCCATGCAGGTCGTTACTCGATACCTACATCAGGAATGTCATCGTGGCTCTAGCCCTAGTGGTATGCATGTTGCATTTTCATTAGAGCGGTTGCAGATGCACTCACGTGTTTGGAGTGAGCCAGTGGACATAGGTTGTGAGAATATATATATATATATATATATATATATATATATATATATATATATGATTTTCTTCTTTCACTCTCTCTCATTATTTTTTGAAGAAATTTTTGTGTGTCTATTTTATAATTCTCTCTCTCTCTCTCTCTCTCGTTTTCTTCTTTCACTCTCTCTCTAATCGTTTTTTAAAGAAATTTTTGGGTCTCTCTATTTTTACTCTCTCTCTCTCTCTCTCTCCCCTTTTTTCAATTCTCTCTTTTGTTTTTTATATTCTTTATCTCTTGTTCATATTGTAGTGGTGGGCACCCATTGTATCAGTGATGACACATACCCCACACAGTTCCAATTAGTAGCAACCCTAGATTCATTTTAGCATCTCTTTTTTTGTACCCAGACATGGTATCAGATTCACCAATTTGTAACAATTTGGTCTCATAAGTCATTGTCGCCTCTTGAAGACATTAATATAACATTTCATTTCAATTCACCCTCTCTCTCTCTCTCTCTCTCTCTCTCTCTCTCTCTCTTCATAACAGACCTTGAGTTCAACTCTCCTCGTCGGGATAGTTTCCTACGATGTTAAAACCTCAATCGCTAAAACCAACCTACAACCAGTTCATTCCAAAAATTGCATCCCCAAAGCATCACTGTGAAAAACGTTTTCAGGCACATGTCCATCCATTTTGCATAATGCCACTCCCTTCAAGCTACATTGTGCAAGCATAGGTGATTGCATTTGGAGAGGGTCCCTTTTTGGATATGATGAAAACAACCTACAATAATTTAAAGCTTCTTTGCCTTACCCATGTTTGGTACGTCGTGCAATAAATGATGACAAGAGATAACGTCCTAGAGTGAAAGCTCATAAGGAGAGAAGAACTTACTATTGTCATAATAATCAATATCTAATTCTCCTAAGTGATTTTCTCATGTTAAACTGATCATTTAATACGGGGAAGTGCCAGGGGAGAAAAAGCTAGAATATTGGTTAAGCTAGCAGACCGGCCACAGCAGGGATCCAAAGGAGAGAAAATAGGGATCCAAAGGGGGGGACCATCTACAAAAGAGCTATGTGCAACAATGGGCTCAAAAGACCCTAAAGTTCAGCCCATTAAGACTTCCAAAATGCTAAGGTTCCAAAATTCAAAGGTTGTGTCCAAAGGTCAAACATTAGGGGAATTGGATGCTTTGAGTGTGTCCCAAAAAGTCTTTGTCAAGCCCTACATAGGAGGGGGCGAGCCCAAGAAGTAGGGGATGAGAGAGAAACACCCACACAACTCACAAGCTTCATTTGTACACAAGGGGAAAGAGGGACACATGTCAGCTCCCTAGGCCAGATGCCCACAAGGTGTACTCAAATCCTATTGGATGGCCATGGAGGTGGACCAATGAGAATTAGGCTAGAGTAAATCTAGTTTAATTAATTTAAAAACACTTAATAAAAGAACCAATAAGAATTAAGCTCTCTAGAAGACTATTGGACAGTCTCCCAAGGGGAACAACGAGCATTCAACAGCCCAATGGCTTGCCTGATTCCTATTGGCCAGGAGACAAAGGGGTCCAATGAGAGTTTACTTGCATTTATTAATTACCTAAAGCTCTCACAAAAGGAGAAAGGGGGACACATGTCAGAAGGCTATCACTTATGCTGCTTAATTTCCATTGGCTGAGGCTGGGGAGGTCCAATAGGGTTGTAGCATGAGTAATTAGCAAGGGAGGTCGACCAAGAGAGAGAGGGGGGGTTGATTTTTGCAAGGCATTATCACACACACACACTCACACAATCTCATGTGTGAAGAAAAGAAGACTCTCTCTCCTTCTCAAGCTTTAATGCAAAGCTTACCACCTACTCCAAGCTTGTGAGAAGGGAGGCCTACACCAACAACTCTTGGCTTTGTGATGCAAATCCAACCAAGAGCCAAGCTTCAATGCATGCTCATCTCCTCTACCATGCTAATTACTAAGCTAAGCTATGCTAACATGAGTGATTATGTGAGGAGATATACATCTTTCTCGTAAGAATACTCCTTCCTCCTCTCAATCTACTCTCATACCCCGCTAGCTCTCACCATCTTCGAAGGTGTGTGAGGTCTTGGGTCTGAGACCGTGAGGGAATTGATGTTGTGTTTGATAAGTGTTTTGCTTAGTGCATGAAGTTTCCATCTTCATTGCACTAGCTAGTATTGAAGGAACACAAAGAATTGTATTGTAAAATGTCTCTCTTGATGGGAGAAATTATAATACAAAGCCTTTTGGAGGGGGGACCGGCTCCATGCAAATCCGGTCCTCAACTGTTGTCAATTGCTTATTTTCTCTCTCTTTTGAAGTATTGTTCATGCTATCTAACTAGGTGTTATGCTTTTTGTTGATCTCTCCACCCAAGCATTGTTGTTAGTCTCATCAGGAATCTATTCTAATGAAATGCTCACTATGTTCATGCTATTTTCCGCTACACACAAGTTACTAGGCCATTAAATGTTACATTGGTATCAGAGCACAAGGTTTCTCTTTTCTTGCTCAATAAGGGAGGTCCTCAAGCTAGCTATAAATGGTTGTACATGTGAGTAAGTAGAATAGGGATTTTTCAGCCTTGCAGTGCGCCTACCTTTGTGCAGTTAACGATGCATCACCGTCAAGAGATATGGTCTTAATAGTGAAGTCCTACGGGGCTTGCCTACGGCTTAACCACTATTGAGCTATTAGAAGCTTGACAGGAGCCCGTGTTGTTTTGGTGTTGAATGACCCTCTCTTTTATTCCTTGCAATTAATGGTATTCTAGCCACATGTATAGTAGCTTGAGTGCTTTTTCTAAAGGGGTAAAGAGGAGTAGCAACTAGGGCTTGAAGTGCCAAAGTACATCTAAAAGTTTTTAGAATGGCTGACAATAGTAAAGAGAGTGAAATTAATGTTGATAACTTTGATTTTGCTAATGAGCAAGCTACTAATGATGCCCCGATGCTTGTTAACTATCTTGTTTCTAGGCTTCAACAAGCCATGGGCAATCCATCCCTCCAAAGTGAAGTGCAATAGCAGCTTCGTGCTCATGGGATTCTCCAAGCTCCCCACCATGATGAGAGAGCACCTAGGAAGCCTCCTTGCGAGACTTCCAAAAGAGGTCTCTCTCTGATTTGGGAAGAAGAATAGGATCCGTATGACGGGCTCAGAAATCTGCTCCTTGATGACGCATCTCCTTCTCAAAGGAGAACTCAAGAGCCTCCACCGAAGGAACGAGAAAGAAGTGAGTCTCGCCCCACCTCGACGGAGATGCCTCCACGAAGACAGCGGGCTAAACACTCTCCATCGCGTCCAAAATGGAGAAGACCATCGCATACTTCTCCACACCATACTTCAAAGAGGGATGACAAAAAGCAAGAGAAGAAAAAGGCAAGAAAGAGGACACCCTCTTCTCCATCTTCTTCATCCTCTTCCTCTTATGAAAGTGATGGTGAAGACAAAGAAGATCAAGGAAAGAAAAAGGCGAGAAAGAGGTCACCCTCTTCTCCATCTTCCTCAAATTCTTCATCTTCTGAAGAAAGTGATGGTGCAACCTTTGAACCATCAAAAAGAAGAGGCCATAGGAAATCCGATGCTGCGTGGAAGAGACCCTCCAAGCTCAAGAACTTCAAAGAGGGAGGGAAGAGCATATCTTTCCTTACCTACGATGGCACTTTTGGTGCTACGGAAAAAGTCTTGGCCTTTATCCAACAACTCAATGCGGCCTTTGGAGACGAGGGCTTCACGGAGTCCTCTAAGATACGCCATGTAGCTATGCACTTTCAAAAGTCCGCCAGGCAATGGTGGTCTAGCCTACGGGCCAACGGTGAAGCTCCACGAACATGGAAAGCTTTAAGAGATTCCATTATGAAGAAGTTTTTGTCCACTGATGCCAAAGACAAAGTACTCACCGAATGGCGAAGCTTGAAGCTCTCTCCCTACGAATCCATTCACAAATATGTAGACAAGTTTTGGGACTTGCAACTCAAAGCCGCTGTCTTCAAGAAGTTAGATTTTGGAGAGCCAAAGCAACAATTTTGTGCGGGCTTAACTGAAGGAATGGCGGAGTATGTTAACTCCCAAAGGCCACACACCATATCGGTGGTTATACACCATACTATGGTGGCCTCTCGAATCAATTTTCCAAACAGGGGCTAAAAGAAATTCTAAGCCCACGGAAAACAAGGGTTCCAATGAGCCTAAGGGGAAGGACAATGTCCAAAAGTCTCCTAAGGGCAACTCCAACCAAGCTAAAGAGAAGGCAGTTTATAAAGGCAAAAATAAACTCTCTCCTGAAGAGCTTGAGTGTTTTCGCAAGGATAACCGATGTTTCAAGTGTGGCGAGCAAGGGCATGTGTACCGCGCTTGTCCCCAAAAGAACACCCCCCATGAACCTCCTAGAGCTACCTTGGTCAAAATCCAAGAGGAGGAAATTCACCACAAAGGATCTCCTCTATGCCATGCTTGGGGAAAGGTAAGAGAACATGATGCTTTTATTCTCTTTGACCCCGGTTCTACTCACAATTTTATATCTATAGAGTTGGCCACCAAGCTAGGCATACAAGCCTACGAGATGGGAGATGTCCTACCCGTAGATGGTGCTTTCAAGGGGCAAGAAGCTTCAGCCACTCCCTTAATCGGGAAATCGAGGCTCCATGTCCAAAGCTATGTGGACAAAGAGGACTTCTTTATCTCTCCTCTCAAGCATGAGGATGTAATCCTAGGGGCACCATGGTTTGATTGCATGGCTGCCAATGTTAAACTCCCTTTAGTTTCCCTAAAAGGAGAATCTCCTTTAAGTTCAGGAAAAAAGATATGTATATAGATGCGAAGGAAATGGGTAACACCATACCCATTGTACATACACAAGCTCTTTCAACAAGTCAATAAAGAGCTCTATTTCCGTGTACATGATTTTTGTTAAAGATTCTCAAATGAATCTAATGTTTTAGCAAAAGAAAATATACACAATCAAAAGGAATTAGAGTTATCCAATTTTCTCAAAGGGTTTCAAGATGTCTTTATTGACGACATCCCTTGTGAGCTACCTCCTAAACGAGGCAATGATGACCATGCAATTGAACTTCTTCCAGGAAGTTCACCGCCTAACAAACCTCCTTATAGAGTTTCTCAAGCTCAACAAGAGGAGGTTATGCGGCAAGTGCATGAGTTAGTTGAGAAGGGCATGGTTAGGCCTAGCTCATCTCCATTTTGTTCTCCTGTGATACTAGTGCAAAAGAAAGACGGCACATATCGTATGTGTGTCAACTATAGAGCAATAAATAGGATCACTATTGAAAGTAGGTTTCCCGTTCCACGGGTAGAATACCTAATTGATAAGCTACAAGGGTCCACCTACTTCAGTAGGATTGACCTAAAAAGTGGCTATCATCAAATAAGGATAGTTGATCAAGACATTGTAAAGACCGCATTTTGCACTATGTTTGGTCTTTACAAATACATTGTCATGCCTTTTGGCTTGACTAATGCACCAGCCACATTCAACCGCTTGATGGAGAAGCTATTCAGGCCTCACCGAACCTTTAATGGAGTGTTCTTTAATGATGATATCATCATCTACTCTAATTCATTAGACGAACACAAGCGACACCTCCAGGTAATATTTCAAGTTCTAAGAGAGAATAAACTTTATGCTAATCGAAAGAAAAGTGAATTTTTCTTACAAGAGATTCAGTATTTAGGTCAGATTCTCTCTCAAGATGGCATCCAAATGGATCCATCAAAGTTAGAGGTAATAAAAGGATGTCCTAAACCAAGGAATCTTCATGAATTAAGAAGCTTTATAGGTATGTGCGCATACTAGAGATGCTTCATAGAAAAGGTCTCACTAATAGCAGGACCATTACATGACCTAACAAAGAAAAACGTTAGGTACACATGGTCTGCCAAGGAGAACAATGCTTTCGAAAAGCTTATCTTTCAACCTGTGCTTACATTATCGGATCTCTCAAAGCCGTTTGAGGTCCAATGTGATGCTTGTGGTGATTGCCTTGGAGCTGTTTTGCTCCAAGAAGGGCACGCCATAGGCTATGAAAGTCGAAGGCTCGACCCTGTTGAGCAAGCTCTAGGCATATATGAAAAGGAACTCCTTGCAGTTCTACATGTCTTAGACTCATGGAAGGACTAGTTATTGGGGACTCCTTTCATTCTGCGAACGGATTACCATAGTCTTAAGTACTTCATGACACAGACCAAGCTCTCCGACAAACAAATGAGGTGGGCAAACTTTCTTTTGCAATTTCATTTTCATATTGCTCACATTGCTGGCAAGCATAATCAAGTAGCCAATGCACTCTCAAGACGATCGAGAGTGAATGCGATTTCCATAGCAACTCACAATGATCTATCTTCTATGATAGATGATTATGCTATTGATCCCGATTTTAGAGATGCGATTTCAGGCCTTGCATTAGGGAAGAAAGAGGAACCATTTACCTTATAAGATGGTTATCTTCTCTATGGCAATAGACTATGCGTTACTAGCTCACTACGTGAGAAAGTAATGTATGAATCTCATGCTCCTCCTTATGCAGGGCATAGAGGGATTCAGTAGATCCTAAAGGGGATTGAAACATATTTCTATTGGCCTACCATGAAAGCAAACATACAAGAGTATGTTTCTAAATGTGTGGTATGCCAAAAGACAAAGTTTGATAGAGGGAAGCAACTTGGATTGCTTCAACCTTTGCCAATCCCTAATTCACCATGGGAGAGCATATCCATGGATTTTATCTTTGGATTGCCTAAGTCTATCCATGGGAATATGGACGATAGTAGACATGTTCAATAAACAAGCTCATTTTATACATGTCAAAAAGACTATCAAAGCCCATCAAATTGCAACCTCTTCATTTCACAAATCTTCAAGTACCATGGCTTGCCAATGTCCATAGTGTCAGATAGAGATCCTAGAATGACCAGTAATTTTTGGAAGGGTCTCTTTGAGAATTTAGGAACAAGGCTAAACTTCTTTTCGGCCTATCACCCGCAAACGGATGGCCAAAGTGAAATAGCTAACCTAACAATTCTCGATCTACTAAAAGCCTATGTAACGGAAGTAGATCAAAGATCCCAATGGGAGAAGTATTTACCCTTAGTGGAGTATGCCTATAATAACACTGTACATACTTCCACGGGAAAAGCACCTTTTGACGTAATTGAGGGAAGATCAAAAAGTCCCTAGCTACTTAAGGTACACGGGAAGATCTTTGCTGCAGATGAGTATAGCGGAGACCTACAAGAATCTTGTTGGGGTATAGGCGCCTGTGCCTTGCCCGGCCGCCCAGAGTCTGGGCGCCCACTGACTTGTATACCTTATACATAGCATAAGTGTATAGGGGGTTGCTCACTCTTGGAGTCTCCCCACCCACATCGTGTGTGTCTCCTTCTCTCTCTCTCTCACTCTCTGTCTGTGGTGCTCCCCGATCCCCTTCAATTGGTATCAGAGCGTAGGTGCGGAGGGAGCGCGTATGTGCACAGTCACGACGATAACGGAGAGCCAGTTTCATTCTCGAAATCGCATCCGCGCGCGTGCACTTTCAAGAGTGCAAACAGGGTTTCTACTTCGGCATCGGCAAATTCAGCTTTCCTGGAGCTTTTCCAGAAGGTGTTCTGGCGTTTTACCCCCTTTTCAAAGCCATTCGAGCCATCAAAAACTTCATTCGAGCTACGGTTGAGGAGCTACATTTTTCAGCCCTCTTTTGGCAGTTTATGCTGCGTTTTTGGGTCGAAACGGAGGTTTTTGGCATAGCTTTCACACCCGGACTCGGATACATGTGATCCAGGAGTCTACCTTGGGGTTTTGGCATGCTCCGGACGCGCTCGTTATATCAGAATTTTAAAATTCTGAACGCTGAATTTTCTGCAGCAGCAGCAGTTGTTTAGTGTGTGTCGAGGATTCCACACATGGTTTGCTCTCAGATGTGAGAGTGATATTTGCTGCAAGTTTCCTCACAGGTGAGAGGATACGATGTATGCCTTATGTGATTTGATGCTTAGGGAGACTAATGTGATTGCATTTTGAGCTCGGCAATGTATGCCTCGAGCATGTTTTTTGGCAGTCACAGGTAGAGCAGATATTTGTGTACTAGATTTGCAGATGTTTGCAATGATGTATGCAAAGTGTGGAGATTGGTGCATGCATTTGGAGTGCAGTTTGATGCGCTTTGGTTGCTCATGGTTTTGAGCGTGCAGTCAGTTTGTTTACTGGTTTTGTGGCCGTTTTACTGACGAAACTCTGGCGAAATTTTCCCAGGATTTTTATGCGTATCATTTATGCGATCTAGGTAGAGATTGCAGGTTGCACTCAGCATTTGCGTGCGGTGTTCTCTGTAGGTGGGAGATTTGTGCGTGTGTATGAATCGATACCGCACAGTATGGGCTTGGTGATTCGCTCACGGGTTGACAGGCGTACAGTTATCTTGGCACACTCACAGGAGTGAGTATTGTGATGTATGCTTGTGTGGCTACGAGCTAGGTAGCCGGATTCGAGCACTAATGGCTTGAGGTTTTTCAGCAGGTTTCAGCTACAGGTTTACAAGTTTACAGGCAGGTTTGAGGGCTTATTTGGGTTCTGAATTTTCACCCATTGTTTCCTCTTTGCAGGTGTCCATGTATGGCTCAGTTGTAGGCTGATCTGGGACACGTTTGTGACTTGTTTATGCAGTTGTTTAAGGGCTGAATTTTGGGACTGATTTGCAGCCATATTTTACAGCCATATTTGCAGACTTTTGTTGATGGATTCGAGCCAGTTTAGGGCTGATTTGGTTGACATTTGCTACTCATTGTTGGTTGCTCTTTCGCGAGCATTATGGCTGGTTTTTCATTTGACTTCCACCATTATGGTCTGACACAGTTTGATGGTGTAGATTTTGTTGCTTGGAAGGAACATATTCTTGTTGCATTGACAGATTTGGGGCAGGATAAACCCTTGCGTGGTTTATCGGCAAAGCCCAAGTCTATGAGTGATGATGATTGGCAGGATCTTGATGAGTTAGCCATGTCTACGATTCATTTGCATCTGGTTGAGTCTGTTGACTGGCAGGTCTTGAGGGAGGCTACACTCATGCTTTATGGCAGAGTTTACATGCTATGTACGCGACATCCATCTCTACAGGGGAGTCTAGTCCCACTTCTATGTCCATGGGAGAGATTGTTCCCACATGCAAGTCTCGACGGCATAGAGACTTGACATGTTGGCATTGTGGACGTAGAGGGCACATTAGGCGTCGATGTTTCAGGCGTTGGAGACAACGGAGGCGACAGATGTGTGATGCAGATTTGGGCATGACAGATGCTAGTGAGATCAGTACGGTGGTTACTGAGTATGCTTGTGTTGGCGATGTCACATTTACATCTAGCTTGTCTTCAGACGATCTTATGTCTACGGATTGCATATCGGATTGCACATTGTCTTCACATTGGTTACTAGATTCAGATGCTACTTTCCATGTCACGTTGCATCGTGAGTGGTTTAGCACGTTTTCTAGTGGGAGACTTGGTTGTGTGCACATGGCTGATGGTGCTGTGTATGACATTGAGGGTGCAGGAGACGTATGTTTGTCCTTGCCCAGTGGTATGAGATTTACCCTGCGTCATGTGCGTTATGTGCCAGATCTGAGACGGGATTTGATCTCAGTCAGACAGTTACGGGATAGTGGATGTCAGATTTCGCTACGAGAGCGAGATTTTGTGATGCATTTGGGTTCGCTATTGATTGCGCGAGGTTCCAAGAGTGGTACATGTTACCCATTGCATGTGGATCACGGGAGAGACGGTGTTGTCTCTGTGATCATGCAGCCAGGTAGAGAGCGAGAGAGCAGGCGAGTCTCTTTTGCTCATGGGTTGCAGGGTACTTTGCATGGAGTGCAGAGTAGTGAGCTCGTTGTGCACACAGTTGGGGCACGACTTGAGCAGTCACACAGAGAGGTGACAGAGTCAGAAATGCATGCTTTGCTAATGACTGAGCAAAGCAGAGAGTCAGTTGTGCGAGATACTTCCATGCAGGATAGACAGGTAGAGCGGTCTTGCTCTAGTGAGTCACGACAGGAGGACGTTGTGCAAGAGTCTATGCATACGGAGTTAGAGCATGAGAGCTCTAGTGAGTCACAGCAGATTGAGTGGTCATGTTTGCAGTGGATGATTGCAGAGGAGGCTGAGATGTCAGCGATTATACAGTCATTCCTTTCTATTCTCGACAGTGAGCATGGGGATATAGTTGTGCAGGATATGTCTTCCAGCAGACACCTAGAGCAGCTGGTTTGCTCTGAGGTTGCATGACAGGTTGATGCGTCTTTTGTGGACAGTCAGGAGATGCATGTGGCTGACACGCCTAGTCAGTCAGAGATGCCTATTGCCAGGGATATATATGTTGATGCATGCTCCGTAGAGCTAGCAGGGCCCGCTAGCATTGCATCGGCATTCGGTGGTCTCATGTATGAGATGTTGATCTTGAGACCGGATATCGCAGCTGCAGTGGGAGCATTTGCAGTTGGGGTTGTCAGTCGTTTGTTGACTGATGATGGCATAGTGCACGAGGGAGATATGCAGGTATTGCATACATACTTGCAGTACGTGTGTGGTACGTCTGGTGGTGTATGGACTTACACGGGAGCAGGACAGCTGGATGCACACGATCACAGCCAGCCAGTGGGCATCGGTTGAGAGCGATTTTCTCTCGCCTGTTGTAGTCTTTAGACTAGGTTCTCTTGCTTAAAGGCACAGTTGCCTTTAAGTGGGAGGTTGTTGGGGTATAGGCGCATGTGCCTTGCCCGGCCGCCCAGAGTCTGGGCGCCCACTGACTTGTATACCTTATACATAGCATAAGTGTATAGGGGGCTGCTCACTCTTGGAGTCTCCCCACCCACATCGTGTGTGTCTCCTTCTCTCTCTCTCTCACTCTCCGTTTGTGGTGCTCCTCGATCCCCTTCAAATGTTTCCAAAAGATTAAGGATGTTGCTGACAAGCACATAAGAGCTCAAGCCTTTAAAGAAAAGGATTGGGTCTTACTCAAATTTCCCAAGGCTCGATTAAGGCACACTACAGGCAAGAATCCTACGGGACACCAAAAGTACTATGCTAAGCTAGCAAAAAGGTACTATGGTCCCTTCCAGATTCTTAGGCCAATCAATGAAATGGCCTATCAACTCAAGTTGCCCAATAATTGGGTCATAAACAATGCTTTCCATGTGAGCCTACTAAAGCCTTACAAAGGAGAGCCACCTCAAGAACCAACTATTGAAGACCCACCCGAGATCGAGGACCAAGAAGAGGTGCTGCAGCCCGAGTCCATTCTCCGACATGAAGACAAGGTACTAAGTGGCGGTAAGACTATCCGACGATATCTTATTAAGTTTAAGAATTATCCTTTTGAAGATGCTAGATGGATGCAAGGCATACAATTAAAGGATAACCTAAACCTTGTCAATGCTTACAATGCTTCCCTAGAGTAAGCAAATGTACAAATGTTAAAAATGAACAAAGTTTTTGTCTTATAAGACTCTCTGTTACTTTATTGTGCACAAAAATGAAGTAGTATGCATGCTTAGATCAAGTTTGCGGAGACAACGTCTCCCGAACACCAAGTAGAGCTTGTCACTCTACTATGGAAGACTGATAGGACTAATGTGTAGACATGCTTGTGGCAACTTAGGCTCTCAAGCGCCAAATGGACTAGTCATCCATTCTAGAACGATGTCGTAGGGTAACATACGGATCCTCTACCCGCTACAAAAAGGACTACTGAATATGCTTTATCTTCTCTACCCCATAGTCGAGGACGACTATGATTTCAAGAGAGAGGTAATGTCATAATAATCAATATCTAATTCTCCTAAACGATTTTCTCATGTTAAACTGATAATTTAATATGGGAAAGTGCCAGGGGAGAAAAAGCTAAAATACTGGTTAAGCTAGCAGATCGGCCACAGCAGGGATCCAAAGGAGGGAAAATAGGGATCCAAAGGGGGGGCATCTGCAAAAGAGCTATGTGCAAGAATGGGCTAAAAAGACCCTAAAGTTTAGCCCATTAAGACTTCCAAAATGCTAAGGTTCCAAAATTCAAAGGTTGTGTCCAAAGGTCAAACATTAGGGAAATTGGATGCTTTAAGTGTGTCCCCAAAAGTCTTTGTCAAGCCCTACATGGGAAGGGGCGAGCCCAAGACGTAGGGGATGAGAGAGAAACACCCACACACACTCACAAGCTTCATTTGTACACAAGGGGAAAGAGGGACACATGTCAGCTCCCTAGTCCAGATGCCCACAAGGTGTACTCAAATCCTATTGGATGGCCATGGAGGTGGACCAATGAGAATTAGGCTAGAGTAAATCTAGTTTGATTAATTTAAAAACACTTAATAAAAGAACCAATAAGAATTAAGCTCTCTAGAAGACTATTGGACAGTCTCCCAAGGGGACCAATGAGCATTCAACAGCCCAATGGCTTGCTTGATTCCTGTTGGCTAGGAGGCAAAGGGCTCCAATGAGAGTTTACTTGCATTTATTAATTACCTAAAGCTCTCACAAAAGGAGAAAGGGGGACACATGTCAGAAGGCTATCACTTATGCTGCTTAATTTCCATTGGCTGAGGCTGGGGAGGTCCAATAGGGTTGTAGCATGAGTAATTAGCAAGGGAGGTCGATCAAGAGAGAGAGGGGGGGTTAATTTTTGCAAGGCATTATCACACACACACTCACACAATCTCATGTGTGAAGAAAAGAAGACTCTCTCTCCTTCTCAAGCTTTAATGCAAAGCTTACCACCTACTCCAAGCTTGTGAGAAGGGAGGCCTACACCAACAACTCTTGGCTTTGTGATGCAAATCCAACCAAGAGCCAAGCTTCAATGTATGCTCATCTCCTCTACCATGCTAATTACTAAGCTATGCTATGCTAATACGAGTGATTATGTGAAGAGATATACATCTTTCTTGGAAGAATACTCCTTCTTCCTCTCAATCTACTCGCATATCCCGCTAGCTCTCACCATCTTTGAAGGTGTGTGAGGTCTTGGGTCTGAGACCGTGAGGGAATTGATGTTGTGTTTGATAAGTGTTTTGCTTAGTGCATGAAGTTTCCATCTTCATTGCACTAGCTAGTATTGAAGGAACACAAAGAATTTTATTGTAAAATGTCTCTCTTAATGAGAGAAACCATAATACAAAGCGTTTTGGAGGGGGGACCGGCTCCATGCAAATCCGGTCCTCAACTGTTGTCAATTACTTAATTTCTCTCTCTCTTTTGAAGTATTGTTCATGCTATCTAACTAGGTGTTATGCTTTTTGTTGCTCTCTCCACCCAAGCACTCTTGTTAATCTCATTAGGAATCTATTCTAATGAAATGCTCATTATGTTCATGCTATTTTCTGCTACACACAAGTTACTAGGCCATTAACTGTTACACTATTCTTGCACCTGCTAAACCCAAACCAACATTTTTGACCGTGTCTCTATTGGGCATGTCCTCGATCAATATCTCTTTCTCTCTCTCTCTCTCTCTCTCTCTCTCTCTCTCTCACACACACACACACACACACACACACACACACACACACACACACACACACACACACACACACACACACACATATACACACACACACTTACATGATGTTGCAGAAATAGCATGCTCGTGATGTGACAATGGCAATGAGAATTGAAGAGAAGATGCCATGAGGCATCTGTGAGGTGACGTGAGGCAATGAGCATGTTGTGGAAATGAGCAGAGATCAAGGGCGCCATGAGCTTGCCATGAGGTGTTATAGAGCTAGCATACACATCATGTGACGATCATAATGACCAAGCCACCATGGAGTAGTCACCATGAGGTGACAACACCAAGGAATAGAAACACAATGAGGCATATGTGATAGTTAGTAGGATAGTCACAGACGTGGTCACTTGAATTACTTGCACGAAGCTCGCCAAATAGCACCATGGTGAAGGCTTTAGGTACGTAATCTACAATAAACAAAACCACAACGGTCAGTAGTGCAATACACAGAGGCCATGGATTCTCTCTCACTATTTCTCTCTCTGCCCACTCACTTGAGAAAGCTCTCGACGAATATTCTCCAATCTACTTCTTCCCATTAAAAGGTCTCAAGCCTTGTATGGATCACCCATCGTCCGTTGCATCAGCTCATTTAAAGCATGGCCAGGGGAAATGACGTTCAACACCCAATATGTGAAGCTTATACTAGGGAGCTCTTTACATGGGCAAGCAACAACGTAAGAGGTAGGATCCTTGGACCATCTAGTGCGTGTTACTAAGCTTTCCTTGTACTGTCTAGTGTGTGTTATTGAGCTTTGATGAACCAACTTAATGTGTATCAACTTGAGTGAGCAGGTCTACTATTTGGACAATGCAGGGGACGGGCACCCAAAGAGCCGGCTACAAGTCACACTTCATTGTACTCTATCTTTTTTAGAAGAAGCCTATAATTAGAAAGTGATGATTCTTGAAGTGTATTCACAAAGCCTATCATTTTCTATTTTTCCGCTCAAAACCTACAAGCCTTGTAAAGTGGTCAATGGCCGTGGGAAAGGGTCCAAGTCTTTGGATCAAAACCCTTAGTTTTTAGAGTAACATTATCATTCACTATAAGGAGTTTTTTTGGATGTCAACTGAGAGCTGCAACTCAGCTACAACTTGTAAATAATCTTTCTCTTTGTCTGGTAATCAGAAATTGATTCCGATTAATGCATTGTGCTCCTTGTCTCTTGCTCTTGAATCTAAGTGTAATCATTCTCAGTTTTGATGTGGTTCACGACAACATGTTTGTGAGCTAAATGCATAGATTTGAGTGTTAAAATGGTTATTTTTTGATGTTTTGACCTTGAAAGAGTGTTTCTAATCCATAGAGCTATCTTTCTGAATAGTTTTGTTGCAGTTGTTTGCACATTTTTTGGGATGGATAGTGATTTTGGTACCTCCTCTGATGACCACAAAACTTGGTACGATTGTGCCCTTAGGTGTTGTAGTACTCCTCCTTAAGTTCCATTGCATTTCTACTTTGTTTGGATGTTGAAAAGGCGTGATGACCTAGAGTGGTGAAGAAGAAGAAGAGCGTTTTAACGTCTTCGGAAACTATCCCAAGAGACCTTATAGATCTAGCCGACTAGAGAGTGATATATTTTCTATAGTAGATTTCCAGACTAGAGAGTGATATATTTTCTATAGTAGTCAATTGTGTAGTTTCGTAGGTTCACTTCTTGAGATTGACAACCTCAAAGAGTCCATGTGCCCCCCGGAGGATTCACTCTATATACAAAATGGGACGCCACTTGCAAGCGGAAAACTTTGATAAAACCCCTATATACGATTCATATTAGGGAATATGACCCCCCTTTCTACGCTTATACGACAGTCAGTGAAGAAAACTATCATACCCCTATCTTACATATAAAATTTAGGTCTCACATAATCTTATTGAGTAAAACTAGTCAAAGAGTGTGTAGCATAGTGACTGGTAACGTACTAAGGAACCACTTCTAATGATATGCCCTCAATGTGTCTTAGTTTGACTTTCAAACAATGTGCCCAATCAGGCTGCACTCTGGCTACTCGTCCAATTCTGACCCATCCAAAGTTGGTGTAATCAACCCTTGATCTGCTCCAAATCAGCCCTTATCTATGACCGGCTTGATGCAAAATTTTATATGTGACCTAATAAAAAACTTCCCCTAAACTCATCCAAGTTCTAGTGCACATTACTGACCAATTGTTACAAGTAATCAACCCGAGTGAGCCCCCCCCCCCCCCCCCCCAAAAAAAAATGATACACCCCTCCCTTATTTTTAAGCTTGAGAGATAAATTATTGGGGGCCTGCCCCTAATTTATACGCTTATGTAACTTGTAAAAAAACCCCCCTCCCTTGCACTTACGTGGTGTGATAAGTTTATCATGGTGGATCCCCCTGGTGTGCTCCATCCCGAGTCGCTTCCCTGAGTATTGACATATGTTAGTGCCAGAGAACTATGTTGTAGACGTCTGTTGTGGCGACTTGCTAACATTGGCGCTGTTGCCGGGGATTCAATTCTTAGGTGGTGAGTAACCTAGTCATACAAAAAAGACTCCTTTCCAGAGATTTTGACACCCATTTCATTTACATTTAGGCAGTAAAGCAACTAGAAGAGGGTTTAGTGCTTGGTAGAGACTGGAGTCGGGGACTGGCCAGTTCTACTCTTTATGAGCAAGGAGAGTTGTGAGTGAGATGCAAAATGTATTTCATTCTTTGGTTTTCTCTATGCTTGCAAAGGAATGTTGCACTATCCGTTTCATTGTTATTTTTGCACTTTTTTATTCATTTCCGTTCATAGATTCATTTCAGTTTATTAAATAACAACTTCAACCATCAAATGGGGCTAAAGGAACCAAGGTAAAAACTATCCAAAACCATATTTTGGTACAAAAGACCATAACTCTGAAAAATTGAAAATTTGATGGTCAGAGCATCAAAGCTAATTCAAACTCAAAAATACCTTGCAAAAAGGGATAAACAAACTTGTAGGAAACAAACTCAACAATTTCTTACCAGTTTTGCTGAGGAACATGGATCGCAATCCACGTACCTCTGTAACCAACTGATTAGAAATTGTCACCCATTGCTAAAGCTTGCTCTCAAATACTAGAATCCTGAGTGTGACCATAAATAGATTGCTAAAGTACATCCAAAATCAAAAAATTGGGCAAATCTACATAAAACGATATCTAGTAAAATTTGAGGGAATTGTACTTTTAGTGTTCCAAATTTAAAAGGGGTGAGATTTGGCTTCTACAAGGTATAGAGAACCAACATGACAAAATTTATGACAAAGTACTTCTTCACATGGATCACAATCCATGTACCTGTTTGACATTTGGGACTGATATTAGACCAATACATTCCTGATAACTAGTGGAACAACTTTTCCAAAAGGGACAATAAAAAAGTGAAAAAGTTGATCAAAACACCAAAATTTTGCCAGATAGCCAAAAAACGCAAAGTAGACACAAAATTTTATATTTGGCTGGGCAAAAGTGATTCAAATTCAAAAAGATTTGGGGAAGAGTGTCACCATAACAAGGACTATAAGTTGATCAAGTTTCATGTCAAAATGAGGTAAAACATGGATTGCGATCCATGTTCCTCATCATGATCTTCAACTGGAAATTAACAAGTGGGTAACTGATACAATTTGAAACACTTTTCCCACAAGAATCATTGGCAAAAAACATTACAAAAGAGATGAAAAAGGCAAAAAATAGCAGATAGTCAGAAACTGTCTGAACAGACTTGAGAATTCACTGTTGGCTTACAAAAACTAGTTCAAAACCAAAACCTTTGATACCAGAGCATCTAGTAAACATGCTGCTCCTAATGGTACCAAGAAAAGGCAATTTGGCTTCCCAACATGTATCGTGATCCATGTACACTTCTTGAAATCCTGAACAAGAACTGGACCAGTGAGGAGCTTAAACCATTTGAACCAAAAGTTCCCAAAGCAAGGAATTAAAAAGAAGTTCAGAAAGGGGTCAAAAGAGGAAAAATCAATCCAGATCAAAAAGGGCCAAAACAGGGCTAGGGTTTGACTTTTCTCCACCCCAAACAGAATCAACTTTATAAAAAGCATAGACTTGAGATCATTAGATCAAGGCTAGGTGTGGGATCAAAACCATCCCATTTTGCCACTAAGGTACATGGATCGCGATCCATGTTCCTTTGAGACATACTGAAAGTAAGTTCCTCTAAAACATACTGAAAGTAGAACTGCACCAAAACCAAAGATAGTCTCCAGGACCCTTGTGGTCTTTTCAAAATTGAAATTGGACTTAAGTTGTGGGTGTTACAAGTAAAATTGTGAACTTGGTGAAGGTGAGGGATAAAATTTTGTCGACCGTAAGCTTTGACTAAAACATCGGCTGTAAACTCATAACCATCAAGCATTTTCTACAGGATATAGGAGCTAGAGGGTGCAGTTCAACAAGTAAGTCAAACCGGAGGGAACAAAAAAGCATCCAATGAGGGAACATAAAGCATCCAATGAGGGAACATAAAGCATCCAATGAGGTAACAAGGTTGAGGTTTTGCAAAGTCATTTCTTTATGAATTTGCGACTAGGAAGATTGTGTTAAGTATGGAACCTGATTTACCCTTGTAATTTTCTGTGGTAAAAGCGCACATTTGCAAGGCCCCCATTATGAGGAGAAGCCATCGTGCGTGAAGGAAAATCACTCACCGGAAACCAAAATTTTCACGGACAAGAATCAGGGGCAACTTTAGGGGCCTCGGGGGCGGAGGCCCCCGAGACTTTTTTTTTCCCTCGTCGGAATATTCCTTTTCGCCGGAATATTATGGCCGGACTATCACTTCGTCTACACGAAGAATTTGGGAGATGGGAAATTCATTATCCTAATGTTATATGTTGATGACATGTTGATTGCAAGTGCTAACATGCAGGACATCAAAGACCTAAAAGAGGAGCTGTCTAAATCTTTTTCAATGAAAGATTTAGGTGGTGCAAAGAGGATACTTGGTATGAAAATATCAAGGGATAGGACGAAGAAGACAATAAAGCTATCTCAAGAAGATTACATCAAGAAGGTACTAGAAAGGTTTGCAATGCAAAATGCAAAACTAGTTTCTACACCTTTGGCTGGTCACTTTAAACTAACGAAGGATATGTGTCCAAAGACACAAGAGGAGATAGCCTATATGTCTAAAGTTCCATATGTTGCAATGGTAGGTTCTCTAATGTATGCTATGGTCTGGACAAGGCCAGACATTGCATATGCAGTGGGAGTTGTGAGTAGGTTCATGGACAACTCAGGTAAAGAGCATTGGCAAGTTGTGAAGTGGATACTTAGGTATCTAAAAGGGACAACAACAAATGCTTTGTATTTTGGAGGAACTGATATTTTTCTAGAAGGGTATGCTGATGCAGATATGGCAGGTGACAAAGATACTCGAAGGAGCACTACTGGCTATGTGTTCATGGTTGGAGGCACAGGAGTAAGCTGGGCTTCAAAGCTGCAGAAAGTGGTTTCACTTTCTACCACGGAAGCAGAGTATGTAGCAATGACGGAGGCAAGCAAAGAAATTCTGTGGCTTCACAAATTCTTAGAAGAGCTTGGATTCAAACAAGACAATTGTGTCTTGTACAGTGATAGCCAAAGCGCTATCCATCTTGCAAAGAACTCAGCCTTTCATTCAAGGACAAAGCACATTGAGGTGAGATATCACTTCATACGCACTCTT
Organism: Adiantum capillus-veneris; assembly: GCF_014529385.1. Lineage (NCBI taxonomy): Eukaryota > Viridiplantae > Streptophyta > Polypodiopsida > Polypodiales > Pteridaceae > Adiantum > Adiantum capillus-veneris. Next base: position 39,836,973 of record NC_140956.1, on the reverse strand, counting down.
TTGGAAGAGGGACAACTAAAGCTAGGAAAGGTGCATACAAGTGAAAATCTTACAGACATGTTTACAAAGGTGGTCAACAAGGAGAAGTTGAGCTTTTGCTCATCTTCAATCGGCATTCAAGGATAAGAAGCCAAGATGGAAAGCAGTCACAGGTTTGGTTTGGATCAGTCTCCAAGTGGGAGATTGTTAAGTATGGAGCCTGATTTACCCTTGTAATTTTCTGTGGTAAAAGCGCATATTTGTAAGGCCCCCATTATGAGGAGAAGCCATCGTGCGTGAAGGAAAATCACTCATCGGAAACCAAAATTTTCACGGACAAGAATCAGGGGCAACTTTAGGGGCCTCGGGGGCGGAGGCCCCCTGAGACTTTTTTTCCCTCACCGGAATATTCCTTTTCGCCGGAATATTATGGCCGGCCGCCGGCCTGAAAGTGGTCGAAAAACAACAGGTCGGTTGGCCGGTGGTCGGAAGTCAATGGCCGGTGGCTTGTGGCCGAATTCAAAAGCGGACTTGTCTTCTCAAGGGCGGCCACACATGGGCGGATTGGAGGGTCCGATTTGGACTTATTCGCACAAGGGCGGCTACACATGGCTGCCTCTCATAAGAGAGGGTAACCCTTTTGGCCTATAAAAGAAGGCCATTTGTACACACATTTCATAGTGTGAAGTTGATGCAACAAGGTGAGTGTGAGGTGGTGAGAGTGAAGCAAGGCGGGAGCTCTATTAAGGGTTTAATCCCTTTGTAAACTACTTCTTCATTGAAGTGCTAAAGCCATTGAGTGGCTGTTTTCCCGTGGACGTAGCCCACATTGGGTGAACCACGTATATCGTGTGTACTCTCTCTCTCTCTCTACTCTATAATCTCTTGTGTGTGAAATCTATCTCTCTCCATTAAGTAATCTACTCAAATATCTATTTAGCTACGTCTTATTTCTTAACAGATTGCACTAGAATAGAAACCCAAGCCTAAGACACCAAGTGAGCAACATTTCAACTGAAGGGAGTGTGAATAAAAAACTATTGCATCCGCTAGAGACCATTATAGAGGAAGGTATGTCTGATACATCATTGGAAAGATCATACACCATAATGGACAAGGGATTCAAGAGGGTGAGAATTAAGGAAGGAACTTCCACGGGGGTAGGTCCTTCTAGGCCAGCATCGGATTTCAAGCTAATATTGTATTTAAAATTTTAATTTGAGAACGAGCTAAAAGCTAAAATCTATAAGGATGGTATGAACCGCTACTGTATTAAATTGGAGAACAAACCAAGCAAGTTCAAGGACCTTGTAGATGTGGACTATAATGGAGATAGATACTTTGACCACGAAGGAATGATGTATCTAGTCGTGCAGACCCCCTTCATTGTGGACAAATGGGGATTGGCTGGCACCAAGGACAAAGTAGATGAGGAATTAGTAGATGAACCACCCGAGTTGGACAAGCAAAACGTTGTGCTCAGGCGCGTTAATGAGACGGAGCGGATCAATACGGACAACCCTTACGTGGGGTTATATAAATACAATAACGAAGAACAAACACTCTATTGTAGATGTGATGAACCCCGGATTGAGGAGCTAACCGACCACAAGAGATTGTTTGTATTCACATACACGAAGGGGAGGAATATCCAAGTGGTTATGATGTATAAACATGGCCATAAATACTCTCCTATAGACCGTAAGGAGTTAGGACGGTATACATACTCCGGTGGACCACTCCATCAACATCATGTAACCCTCGAGCAAGTTAGACCCACGACGACCCAAACGAGATTAGAAATTGGATACGTAAGTCCAATAAGAACGAATGTGGAAGATTCACTTGGTCACCAACGATTCTTGAATGTAGGACCCGTGGGATACTTGGGGTCTAGAGCTTCTTTGAACACACACAGGGGCAGTGAAGCACCTGATTTGACTTAGGCAACAAGGACCCCTCCTACTTTACACAAGATCGAACGGATCGACCACATAATAGAGCAGCGGAGATGACACCAATTGTAGTGCCAAGGGGAGAATACGAAGCTAGAGAGATCCTATCAGGAGGACCGGGAGTGGTTAGAATAATTAGCAAAACTAGACGCATGCGACCATCTCAAGTGGCCAAGTGTGTATCCAAAAATTATAGTGGATCGGGGGATCCATATGCACATGTTTCAACCTTCAAGGTAACAAATTTCCATACTCAGTACCAAGGATTTGGATTGACCCTAGGAGGAACAATTTTGACATGGTTCCAACCATTAAATAGCCCCAACATAGAGCAACTTCTATGAGAATTTGCAAAAGAATTCTCAAAGAGAGGGATCAAGCATAATATAGTCTCCCAAATCTATGCATTTAGACAAAAGGAGAAAGAAAAGGTGAAGGAAACCTCATTTCGATTCAAGCAGTACATTAAAAGATGTCTTGCCAAAGAGCTACCTCAGGATGAGAGACTGTTAGTTCTTTTCATAGAGGTATTGCGGAATGAGACTCTTAAAAAGGATCTGCACTTGGAGGTGTGTGTTACCTTCGAGCAAGTCACTAGAGAGGCCTTGTATCTAGTAGACAGTTGTAAAGCATATGGGGAGGTGACTGAGGATACTGACTAAGGGACAAATAGCGCCTCTTTGACCACTAGTGAATCCACATTGAAAGTGGGAGGGGCAAAACCCAACTGTGCCGAACGTTGATCAAATGATCAAGGACGTGATCAGAAGGATGAACCATTGTAACAGGCAAAACGTGAACACATGACAATAGCCCACAAAAAAGTGTGACACTTGTGCAAGAGACCATTCGACTTAGTGGTGCAACATGCAATCGAGGCTAGTAGCAAACGTATAACGTGTATTGAAGTGGTGTGCTATCGAGAAAAAATGGACAAACCATGAGACACACAAATGTTTCTACCAAAAAAACTATGTTAGGGGAAGACCATATGGGCCTCCCGGAGTGCAACATTTTCCACCACCTCCAAGATACCAAATAGGACAAAACAATGCAGTCAAGGGGGGAAAACCTCAACCTATGTTGGGACAATAGCCTCCTTTACCCTAGGAAAATAGAGCCATGGTGAGAATTTCACAACTCGTAGAGGCACATGCAGATCAAAGAATGATGCCAATAGTTTCATACTTTGAAGATCTAGACAACACTTATGAGAGAGGGTGAGGCAGTAGTGCTTACGGTCTTGAAGGACAAATAGCATGGATAGGTTCTAAGGGGATGACAAAACCATCGTGCATAACACATCCATCAGAAAACCATTACCCGTTCGATGAAAATACGCTCATGTTCATTGAAAATCACAACTACAAACCTAGGGGATATTCATTTAGAACATGACAACCTATGGGAGCTCGAATGTGGAGGTGATCATTCGGCAAGAAGTTGTCCACAGAAAGGAGAGAGAATTAGAATCTTTGGGTACTGTGAGGGATGTACAAATAACCATCTAATTCCACACTGTCCAAAAAATCTTGATAACAAGGGGAAGGCTCCCATAAACAAAACCGGAGTTTGTCTTAAGCTCAAGCGGATAAAATACAGAACCAACAATTTCAATGAATGCTGTAACGAGAGCACAAGCCCAGGAAGCCGCAAGGAATATGCCTATGAGAGACAAAAACACTCCACCCAATCAAACTAAAATAGAGAGTTTTTTGGTTAGGACCCCCAAAAAATCTTGGAAACAAAAAAGGGACAAGATGAAAGCCAAAAGGATAAAAGAAAAATTGGCCTTAGAAACCAAATTGCAACAAAACAAAGAGCAATTGAGATTGGAACTGAACCATAAGGAAAAAACTGTTGTAGCAAAACCATTAGAATTACCATCGGGAGGTCTTGAGGGACAAAATCTTTGAGCCTTTAGATGCAATTTTGAAGGCTTATGAAGCTAGGCTAAAACCCAATCAAATCCAAGAGCAAGATGGTTGACGTATCCTCATCCAGGGTATGAGAAAGAGAGGTTGCAGATGTGCAAGGAGCTCATCCAGGTGGCCCAAGCTCTTATGGAACCACATGTTCCAGATGCTTCAAAAATGGAGGTACTAATCTGCTAAAGAATCCAAGAAATGGAGAACTAAGGTGTGGAAAACAGAGACCAGGAAGAGCTGGAAGTTGAGTCACCTTTAGATGCGAGGGAAGTAGCCAATACCACAGATGGAGTGAGCTCACAAGCAGTGATGCCAATTTCAGAAGTAGAAGAACCATGGCCACAGGATCTGTGGGAGGATATCAAAAACAAAAAAGACAGAAGTGTGAAGCCCCTATCACTGAGATCTATCTAGACCATGAGTTCTACCCTGACGATATCCGATCACTATACGGTGATGCAAGGACAGAGATATCAGAAGGCAGCAAACCTCAGACTCTAAAAACCTTACCTTCATTCATTGGTGACCATGAAACTAGATCAGAAATTAGGAAAGTACCATCTCAATGGAAATCTGATCCTAAGATGATGGACACTACGACTCTTCATGAGTTGATGTCGTCTCGTATCCATTGTATGCTAACTCCATCCGTATTACTGCAGATTAGACCTCATCCTTTGGAAGAAACGGGAAATTTTTGGAGAAAATAGGATTGATGGTTCCACAACAAATCATTTCCTCAAAAATATTAAACAACCAAATGCCAGAACAGTCTAAAGCAGAATCTGTACCAATAAATAAGGTGGGAGACTACTACGAGGGAGAAGAGGGAAACACAACCTTACCTATAGAATACAAAGGAGAAAAGACGGTTGTGATATTAGATAGTGGGGTTGGCATTTCCATAGCAACCAAGGAATGTGGGAAAAATGGGGAAAGCCTACTCTAAGGAAAAGCCAAATGAAACAGCAATTAGCCGATGGATACATGAAGAGACCAATAAGAACGTTAAAATAACTCATTTTATCCTCTAGTGGCATTGTGTATGAACACACCTTTTCCATAATGAATTTTGACAAGAGCAGCAACTTTGATATCATATTGCGCAGAACAAATCATTGTATCCTCTTATGGCATTGCGTATGAACACACCTTTGCTATAATGAGTTTTGACAAGAGCAGCAACTTTGATGTCATATTGGACATACCATTCATGTGTCAACCCAAAATGGTACAAGACTACTATATCTACTTGAGACACCAAGAGGCTACTATGAAAATCAGTGTCAAAGATCATAGTTATAGAGATGTCAGAGCGAACCCCCGAGGAAGAATTAAACTCCATAACTCAACATGAACAAGAGATACCTGCTTGGATGTGAAGCAAAGTGCATATTTGGATGTGTGGAGCTTCGGAGTGTGGAAGTCTGAGAAAAGAAGATTGCATTCTTGACCGTCCAATAAAGAATAAGGAGTATGTACCAAAGCCGTTTCCGGAAGAGATGTTCGAACCATTTGGATGACAGCAAATACTGGCCACCCTTGTGTGTGTGAATGAGGTGACACTAACCAAATTCTATGATGAGGAAGGATATGAAATTATTCTCTTCCAGATGACGAGCATTATCTTGAATATGGAATCAACGTCAAAAGAACTTGACGTGGAGGGAATTACAAATTGTAGACGCATAGTCGATGAGATCTACATAAGAGACCTTAGCGAGAATGATGAGGCAGTATCCAATGACTCCCATGATAGACCTGTAGAGGATGATGCGGAGGACGAGCACTCTAGTAGCTTTGATAAGGACATCGAACTCAGGGATCAACAAGTTGCCTTTTACAAATTTTCCAACCAAAAACCACAAAGACAATAGAGATATTAGGAAAGACAATAGAGATATTAGGAAAGACGCGAACAAACAAAATCGAAGAAGAGAAAACCACATACCTCTCTTAAAAAACAAAATGTAGTATTTAAGACTGGTTGAAGCAACAAATTGCCTTAAAGACAAGATCTCAAAAAGGTTCATGAAATCTATCTCAACAAGAAGAGGAAATCCGAAAAAGAGGAGCAAACCAAAATCAAAACCCGAGAACACCTTTGAAAAATCAATGAAATTGTCTAAAACAGAGCGTAACCAAAGATACAAAGAATTGAAACAAACTTTAAAAGAAGTTTGGACAACGGAATCGAAGACTGAGGAAGAATCCAACAATGATAGGTTTGACGCACCTTCCCACCGCAAAAGATACACTATCCAAGACATAAAAATTGTAGTTCAAAAGCTGAAACGAGACCCCAAAGAACCAGGAACCTCATACGATGGGCCAGAAAAAGAGAAACCAGGAGAGGAACCAAAGCTGGCATGCATTGCCATTGACCTTACAAAAGAAGAAGAGCATCTATTGATAGCAACTCTCCAACAATATAGAGATGTATTTGCATGGTCGTACAAGGATCTTAAGGAAATAGATCCAGAAATCTGTCAACACACGATACCCCTTAAGAGTGGTGCGAAACCTCGCAGACAACGTTCCTATACATACAATGAGACATTTTCCAGAAAGATGAAGGAAGAGATAGATAAACTCAGGTTCATAGAGTTTATCTATGAGATTGAACACACCGATTGGGTGTCTCCGATTGTGGTAGTGCCCAAGAAAAATGAAAAAGTATGAGTTTGTGTGAATCTCAAACAGGTAAATGATGCTACCATCAAAGACAACTATCCCCTACCGATAATAGATCATGTGATTGAGAGAGTTGCATAGAAAGAAGCTTATAGTTTTTTGGATGGGTTCTCAGGCCAATGCATAGAAAGAAGCTTATAGTCTTTTGGCTTGACCAATGCACCTGCCACCTTTCAGAGAATAATGAGTCATGCATTCAAGGAGTATCTTAGACAATTTTTGGAAATATACATGGATGATTTGTGCGTGCATTCTCAATTGAAAAATGAGCACATAAAACACTTGACAAAAATCTCTGAGAAGTGCAAATCTTATCGTATTTGCTTAAATCTTGAGGAATGTGTCTTCATGGTAAGGCAAGGTAAAATCATGGGACACATTGTGTCCAAAAATGGGATTTCCAATGATCAAGATAAAATACAGGTGATTGCTGTACTTCCAAGACCAACCAAAGTAAAGGAGCTACAAGCCTTTATGGGCCATTGAGGATATGATAGGTGTTTCATATACATGTATGTTGTTATAATTAAGACTCTTTATGTGCTTATCACTAAGTTTGAGTGGACGGAAGAATGCAAGAAGGCTTTTCAAAAATTGAAGCAAGGATTAGTCTCTGCACCAATTTTGCAAGCCCTTGATTAGAACAAGATCTTCCATGTCCCATGTAGATGCCTCAGCTTATGCCATAGGATGCATATTAGCTCAACCTCGAGAGGAAAACATGGACTTTCCTATTTGTTACTCCAGTAGGAAGCTAAACAGTGCAGAGAAGAACTATACCACTACACAAAGAGAAGGCCTAGGGATGATCTATGCTGTCAAAAAGTTTAGACATTACCTTCTTGCAAACGAGTTTGTTTTCTTCGTCGACCACCAGGCACCATCGTACTTGGTAAAAAAACCTTGTAATACGGGAAGGATTGTTTGATGGTTTATCATATTTGCTTGAGTTTGATTTCATCGTGGTCGTCAAGGAAGGAACAACGCACCAAGGAGCAGACCATCTATCAAGATTGCTCCATGGAGAAGCACCCAAAGGTATTGATGATGACCTTCCAGATTCTTATCTATTCAACATTGAAATGGTTCTAGGTGAAGTGAAGAATTCATTCCTCTACTCACCATGGGATCATTACAAGTAGAAAGACAACTGTCGATCATTAATCAGACCTAAATGGCTATACAAGAAAGGTAATGACGATATTTTGAGACTATATGTAGAGCCAAATGAGCACGAGAAATACTGATAGCCGTTTTTCGGCTCTCCATAATTGCCATAGTAAGCTACCTCACCCTACCAAATTCACCCAAACACTATGGCTATCCCTACCATTTCACTGTACATAGGCGTGTGTGAGTTACGGGACTTTTTCCATATCTCCTTAAAAACCCTCAGCTAGCTAGTCACTGGGCTAGTTGAGCCAAAAAAAAAATAAAAAATAAAAAAATAAAAATATATTATGTCCTCTTTGTGTGTAAATATTTCATTGTATATATGGCCTAAATATAGGGATTTTTTATAATTATTTTGGTATTTTATTTAAATATTTCTACTTAGGTGTGTGTTTTATTAAACCTATGTACACCTTCTTTCATTCTCTTACACCATAATTATATTTTTTGCCAATATGTACATACTCTAACCTCATATTTTTCCTTTATACAAATCACTCCCACATTTTCACCCTCACCCTCGTGAAAACAAAAAATTGATTTCTACTCATTGGTTACTTTTATTATATTATTTACTTGCATACCTTTTCTTCTTTCACCCAAAATAATTCAAGGAGGGACCATATCATATGATTCCAATATCTTTCGATATCCATAACTCCTCCATATTTTTATTATTATTTTTACTCATTATTCTAACACCATGTGCTCATTGAGCTAAAGTCCATGAATAGTCCATACACTAGTCCCACCATGTATATATTTCTTTATTCACCAATAATCCTCCTCCATGCATGGGTCAAGGGCAACTTGGATGCTTTGTATTATAATATGACAAAGGAGGGGCTCACTCTTGGATGCATTGTACAAATTCAACAAAGGAGGGGGCCACTAAAAGACTTTTGCAGGCATAAAAAAAGGCTTTTTGGTGAGAATTTTGGCACCTATATCCACTCCGAATTTGGAGCGGTGGTCAAAAGAGAAAATGTAGCCCACGCTCTGAATAATCACCTCAAATTTTTTCATGATTTTTGGAGCTACCAACGGTGAGATATGATTTTTTGAGTGGACCCCAGTCTGCCCACTTTTCTCACAAGTAGCCCATAGTCTTCTCTCACCTCTTTCCACACTTCTACACACACACACACACACACACACACACACACACACACACACACACACACATTCCTCTCAATCCCTCACTCAAACCTGCACCTTCAATGGTTTCTCTCACCTTCTTCACCATTAACCTCCCCACTTACTCCCATAGCTCTCATATGAGCTCTCCATGTACATACACCATCTTTATGCCTCTCTCTATTATCTCCAAAGTACAATTCCATCTTAACCCTTATATATATACATAAATTCAGCATGTGTACCATGCTTAACCTCTGCAAATCAAGAGATCTCATCAATGGAATTACCATTTTCATCGTGATAATCAACCTTGGCGGCAGTGGCGTAAAGAAGAGAAGACGAAGAAGAAGATCGATAGTCATTTTGAGAACCTACACAAGTAAGTCCAAAACTTCTTCAAGCTTCACCATCACAAGGATTTGCTCACTTCATTCAACCATCTTACTCCAACCATCCACCCCATTCTACCCATTGTAAATATATCATTAACTTTCTAGTGATTACTAACGACTAACATACTAACACAAAATAGCATTGACCTAACCATAAAAGACACCTCACCTCAAGACATGTGTATAGTAACTCTCTCTCTCTCTCTCTCTCTCTCTCCTTACTTACTTTCACCTTATCTACCATCAATAATGCTCTCTTTTGAGCCCACACCCATGACTCAGGCAGACAAAGAAGGCCCGCAATGTTTTGATATTCAAAAAAATCATAATCCTGATTTGTTAGCTTGTAAATTAGGATTTCCAATAATATTAATGAGGGGTCTCCAACCTATAAATAGGCCCCTCTCCTTCTTGTAAAACAACCTCCAACATCTCACATAGCACCCCAACACTCTATGCGTGAGGAGAGACTTAGGTGTAGCAACCACTTGTGAGATTCACTCTTGGTGTGAGAGAAGCCTTCAAGCTACACATTGCAAGTGAGAGAGCGTGAGTTCCTCAAATCTCAAAACCACTATTGTATATGCTCCTTCATCATCAATAAATTGAGGTTTGGTGCATCAAAGGCGTGATTCGACGTTCAAATCTTCGTCCTTCCATTTGTGCAATACGGTTTGGTGAATTCAAGGTGACTTGTGTATTTGAGTTTTTATCGGTTGATCTTGATTTTAGAAAGTGTTTTAGTGTGTTTTGCATTGCCAGTTTTGTGTCCATTGTAAGAGGGTATTGTGGTGAGAGGTCTCCCACACCCTAAGACAGTGTGTGTGTGTTTTGGCAATGCTTAGCAATCACTAAGCATTGAGTGAGTTTTGTACAATTTCTACGATAGCATCATAACGAACCATATCCATTTGCAAGTCACAAATAAGGTATTACGCAAGATCCATTCCTCTCTCTCTTCCCTTTGCTCTAGCTCTCTCTGGTCCATTTTGTGCGTGTCTTGGTGTGAGGTTGCTTGTGTGTGTTGTGTGGTGCATCTTCTTGGTTGTGCCAAAATCTCTCTTGCGTCCTAGTTCGCATACCATAACTAGGTGGTGCCCCTATCTTGTTTGGGTTTGGCTGTGGGTTTGTTGTTTTGTTGTGCTTGTGGTTGCCCCAGCCCCAATTGAGTAGCACGGGAGCCTTGAGGGGTGTTTAAAGGTTGCCTCTCTTGTTGCCCGCCCCGGACCGCCTCAATACCTAAGACTTGGCCATTTACAACATGTCATTAAATCTAATATCTAACCCCTCCAAATGATTTTCTCATATTAAAATTATCATTTAATGTGGGACAATAAACGGGAACAAGGGTTAGAATATAGACATGTGCTTACGGATCTATCTCAACACAGGGTCAATGGTAAAGGAGCCCAAATGAGAGATGGCCTATCAAAGAGCAAGGCTAACTATTGGAGCTTAAAAGACCTTAGGGTTAGCTTCATTAAAGACCTCCAATGGTTAGTGTTAAAAGTCCTTTGACCTTAGGCAAGCTAGGGCTGAGCTTCACGTAAGAACCCAACCTAAACTTGCCTTTGACCTTAGGCAAGCTAGGGCTGAGCTTGAGGTGGGAACCCAACCTAAACTTGCCTTTGACCTTAGGCAAGCTAGGCTTGAGCTTGAGGTGGGAACTCCACCTAAAGTGCTTGTCATGCTTGATGACTAAGGTACTTGAGGTACTTGTCACACTTAATGAGGAAGGTACTTGAGAAGCTTCCCATGCATGGGAGGTAAGGTGCTTGAGTCAAAAAGAGACCCTACAAACTTAATGAGGGAGGTGCTTGAGAAGCTTCCTATGCATAAAAGTCCCAAAGTTAAGGGAATCTTTGACCTAACCTTCCACTCACCCAAAGGGCACCCTTTTTCTCAAAGGGCACATGGGACACATGTCAGACTCTCCCTAATCTTAACCACATGGTGTGCTTGAATGCTATTGGTTGGGATAAAGAGGGGTAAAATGAGCTTCTAATTCCATCCAACAAATATCTAGATATTTTCAAGCTCTCTCTCTCTCTCTCTCTCTCTCTCTCTCTCTCTCTCTCTCTCTAAGGGGTAAGGAGGACACTTGTCAAAAGACTACCCTTGTACTTGACTGCATGGTGAATGTGATTGGCTATGTCATTAAACATCTCATATCTAACCAACCCAAATGATTTTCTCATATTAAATTGATCATTTAATGTGGGATAATAAACGAAAACAAGGGTAAGAATATAGACATGTGCTTACGGATCTATCTCAACACGGGGCCAATGGTAAAGGGTCCCAAATGAGAGATGGTCTATCAAAGAGCAAGGTTAACTACTGGAGCTTAAAATACCTTAGGGTTAGCTACATTAAAGGCCTCTAATGGTTAGTGTTAAAATTCCTTTGACCTTAATCAAGCTAGGGCTGAGCTTGAGGTGGGAACCCGACCTAAACTTGTCTTTGACCTTAGGCAAGCTAGGGCTGAGCTTGAGGTGGGAACTCCACGTAAGGTGCTTGTCATGCTTGATGACTAAGGTACTTGAGGTACTTGTCATACTTAATGAGGAAGTTGCTTGAGAAGATTCCTATGCATGGGGGATAAGATGCTTGAGTCAAAAAGAGACCCTACACACTTAATGAGGAAGTTGCTTGAGAAGCTTCCTATGCATGGGAGGTAAGATGCTTGACTCAAAAAGAGACCCTACACACTTAATGATAAAGTTTCTTGAGAAGCTTCCTATGCATGGGGGGTAAGATGCTTGAGTCAAAAAGAGACCCTACACACTTAATGAGGAAGTTGCTTGAGAAGCTTCTTATGCATAAAAGTCCCAAAGTTAGGGGAATCTTTGACCTAACCTTCCACTCACACAAGGGGCACCCCTTTTCTAAAAGGGCACATGGGACACATGTTAGACTCTCACTAAGCTTAACCACATGGGGTGCTTGAATTCTATTGGTTGGGCTAAAGAGGGGTCCAATGAGCTTCTACTTCCATCCAACAAATATCTAGATATTTTCAAGCTCTCTCTCTCTTTCTCTAAGGGGTAAGGAGTACACTTGTGAAAAGACTACCCATGTACATGACTGCATGCTACATGTGATTGGCTAGGGGAGAGGGGTCCAATGAGATTGAAGCATGTGGAAAAGATACCACTCACCCAAAGCAAGGAGGGGGGGTGCTAGGGGGATATACTCCACACACACACTCATTTGAAAGGGCATTCTCACTTGGTGAAAGTTGAGGAACACCACCTCCTTCTCCAAGCTTGTGAGAAGTGAGAGCTTACATCAACACTCTTGGCTGTGGAATGCAAATCCAACCAAGAGCCATGCTTGAATGCTTAAGCTTGCCATCTTCTACATCTCCATTACTATGCTATTATGTATGCTAGCAAGAAGAGTAATGATAAGTGAGGATCTATTTCTTTCTCCTATGGAATGTTTCTTCCTCCTCTTCCCTACCCTCATTCCCCGCTAGCTCTCTCCACCTTCAAAGGTGTGGACAACTTTTGGGATTTACATCTGAAGGCTACTGTCTTTCGGAAGATAGACTTTGCTGAGCAAAAACAACAATTTTGTGCGGGATTACCTGAAGAGATGGCCAAGTATGTCAACTCTCAACGGCCGGACTCTATTAGCAAAGTAATCCACCATACCAAGGTTGCTTCACGCATCAATTTCCAACAAGGGGTTAGACGGAATGTCAAACCCATGGAAAATAAAGACATAAGAGATGCAAAGGAAAAATTAATGCCCAAATTTTTTCCCATAGCCATTCCAACAACAACAACAACAACAACAACAATCGGTCCAAGGAGAAAGGAGTTTACAAAGGTAAAAATAAACTCTCTCCTGAAGAGCTTGAAACTTTTTGCAAGGATCACCAATGTTTTAAGTGTGGGGAGCAAGGACATGGCTATCATTCTTGCCCCAAAAGAAATGCTCGCAATGAGACTCCTAGAGATTCCACTATCGAAGCTCCAAAAGAGGATACTCATTGCAAAGGATCACCTCTCTCCTATGCTTGGGAAAAGGTAAGGGAGCATGATGCTTTCATCTTGTTTGACCCTAGTTCTACTCTCAACTTCATATCAATGGAGTTGGCCACCAAGGTGGGCATTCAAGCTTTTGAGATGGGAGATGCTGTAACTGCCGATGCCGCTTTCAAGAGATAGCAAGCCTCTGTTACTCCCTTGATTGGGAAGTTGAGGCTTCATGTCCAAAGCTCTGTAGACAAAGAAGACTTCTTGATCTCTCCTCTCCAACATGAGGATGCTATCCTAGGGATACCATGGTTCAACCGTATGGCTGCCAACATGAAGTTCCCTGAAAGGAGAATCTACTTCATCCATAGGGGAAAGAATATGTATATAGATGCTAATGAGTCTGGTCGTACTATCCCACTTGTAATTCCTCTCGCCCTTGATAAATCAATGAAAAGCTCAGTTTTTGCGTACATGATTTTTGTCAAAGAATCCCTAAAAGGTCCTAATGTTTCATCAAAGGTGAATGGTAGGAATCAAGAAAAGCTAGACTTGTCTAACTTTCTAAAAGGATTCCAAGATGTCTTCATCGATGATATTCCTATGGACTTACCTCCAAAATGAGGGGATGATGACCATCGAATTGAGCTCCTATCAAGAAGCTCGTCGCCTAACAAACCTCCCTATCGAGTTTCACAAGCTCAACAAGAGGAGATCATGAGGTAAGTACAAGAATTGGTAGACAAAGGAACGGTGAGGCCTAGCTCCTCTCCCTTTTGCTCTCAAGTCCTTTTAGTGCAAAAGAAAGATGGTACATACCGCATGTGTGTGGGCTATCGTGCACTAAACCATATCACCATCAAAAACAAATTTCCCGTACCTTGGGTAGAAGGTTTGTTTGATAAGCTACAAGGCTCTACCTACTTCAATAGGATTGGCCCTATAAGTGGCTACCATCAAATAAGGATAATGAATGAAGATATCCTAAAGACTGCGTTTCGTACAACGTTTATGAATATCTAGTCATGCCTTTTGGCTTGACTAATGCACCAGCTACATTCAATAGATTAAGGGATAAATTTTTTAGACCCTACCGCAAATTCACTGGAGTCTTCTTTGATGATATCATCATCTACTCCAATTCCTTGCAGGAACACAAGCAACATCTCCAAGTGATTTTTCAAGCATTAAGGGAGAATAAGCTTTTTCCAATCAAAAGAAAAGCGAATTTTTTCTTCAAGAGATTCAATGCTTAGGTCATATTATCTCTCGATATGGTATCCATATGGATCCATCAAAGTTGGAGGTAATAAAAGCATGGGCTAATCCAAGGAATCTACATGAGCTAAGAAGCTTTATTGGTATGTGTGCATACAACAGACGCTTCACATCAAAATTCTCTCAAATAGCAGGACCATTACATGACTTAACAACGAAAAATGTTAAGTATTCATGGACTACTAAGGAGCAAAGTGCTTGTGACAAGCTCAAAGAGAAGCTTATCTCCTAACCAGTCATTACGCTTTCGGATCTCTCAAAGCCATTTGAGGTCCAATGTGATGCTTGTGGTGATTGCCTTAGAGCAGTCTTGCTTGAGGAAGGGCATGCCATAGCATATGAGAGCCGAAGGCTCAACACGGATTAACGAGTGTTAGGCATTTATGAGAAAGAGCTGTTAGTTGTTCTACATGCCCTAGACACATGGAAGCACTATCTATTGGGGACTCCATTCATCTTACGAACATACCATCAAAGTCTCAAGTACTTCATGACGCAAACAATGAATTCCGACAAACAAATGAGGTGGGAAAATTTTCTTTCACAATTAAATTTCCACATTGCTGGTAAGCACAATCAAGTGGCTGATGCACTTTCACGATGCCCAAAAGTTAATGCTGTGTCAATAGCAACTCACAATGATCTATCTTCTATGATAGATGAGTATGCTACTGACCATGACTTTAAAGACATAATGTGAGCCCTTGCTTTAGGGAAGAAAGAAGAACCATTCACCTTGCAGGATAGTTATCGTCTCCATGGCAATATGCTATGTGTTACCCACTCCCTTCGTGAGAATGTCATGTATGAATCCCATGCTCCTCCCTATGCGGGGCATAGAGGCATTCAACCTAATCTTCGAGGAGTAGAGGTGTACTTTTATTGGCCTACCACGAAAGTGGACATACAAGATTATGTTTCAAAATGTGTGGTATGCCAAAAGACTAGGTATGATAGAGGAAAGCAACCTGGATTACTTCAGCCATTGCCAATTCCCAATTCACCATGGGAGAGTATATCCATGGATTACCAAAATCTATCCATGGAATATGGGAATATGGACAATAGTCAACAGATTTAGCAAGCAAGCACACTTTATCCCTGTCAAGAAGACTAATAAGGCACACGAAATGGCAACTCTCTTCATATCACAGATTTTCAAACACCATGGATTGCCAACATCCATCGTGTCAGATAGAGATCCTAGAATGACCAGTAATTTTCGGAAAGGTCTCTTCAAAAATCTAGGTACAAGATTGAATTTCTCTTCGGCCTATCACCCACAAACGGATGGCCAAAGTGAGATAGCCAATCTTACGATTCTTGATCTACTAAAGACCTATGTTACAGAAGTAGATCAACACTCACAATGGGAAAAGTACTTACCTCTTGTAGAGTATGCATATAATAATACTATCCATACTTCTACGGGAAAAGCACTTTTTGAAATCATAGAGGGAAGACCTAAAAGTCCCTTGCTACTTAAAGTATATGGGAAGATCTTTGCTGCAGATAAGTATAGCTGTGACCTGCAAGTATCTTTTCAAAAGACTAAGGAGGCTATATCCATCTCCCAACTAAGGCAAAAAGTTGTTGCTGACAAGCACAGAAGGGCCTTAACGTTCAAAGGAAATGATTGGGTCTTACTTAAGTTTCCTAAGGCTCGATTGAGGCAAACGACGGGCAAAAATCCTACAGGCCATCAAAAGTATTATGCTAAACTAGCAAAAATATACTATGGTCCTTTTCAAATTTTGAAGCCAATCAATGACGTAGCTTATCAACTCAAGTTGCCTAACCATTGGCTCATACACAATGCTTTTCATGTGAGCCTACTCAAGCCCTACAAAGGAGACTCTCCAAATGAACCAATTATTGAAGACCCTCCCAAAATCGAAGATCAAGAAGAGGTACTAGAACCCGAAGTTATCCTTCGGCATGAAGACAAGGTACTACAACATGGTAAGATTATCCGATGGTATCTTATTAAGTTCAAAAATTATCCTTTTGAAGATGCTAGATGGATGCAAGGAATCCATCTTAAGGATAGTATGAACCTTGTCAACACTTACAATGCTACATTAGAGTAAGCAAATGTACATGTTTCTTTTAATGATCAATGTTTGTCTTATAAGACTAGCTCTCTCTTTATTGTGCACAAATTTAAGTAGTATGCAGAATCATGTTTGGGATGACGACGTCTCTCAAACACCATGTATAATTTGTCACTCTACTTGGGAAGATGAAATGGACTAAAGAGCAGAAATGCTTGCGGCATCTATATCTCCCAAGCACCAACTGGATTATTCATCCATCTTGGAAAGATGTCGTAGGGTAAAAAGGGATCCTCTACCTGCTAAGACAAATTGACTAATGACTATGATTTTATCTCTTTTACCTCATAGTCGAGGACGACTATGATTTCAAGAGCGAGGTAATGTCATTAAATATCTAATATCTAACCAATCCAAATGATTTTCTCATATTAAATTGATCATTTAATGTGGGATAATAAACGGGAACAAGGGTTAGAATATAGACATGTGCTTACGGATCTATCTTAACACGGGGCCAATGGTAAAGGGCCCCAAATGAGAGGTGGTTTGTCAAAGAGCAAGGTTAACTAATGGAGCTTGAAAGACCTTAGGGTTAGCTTCATTAAAGCCCTCCAATGGTTAGTGTTAAAAGTCCTTTGACCTTAAGCAAGCTAGAGCTGAGCTTGAGGTGGGAACCCGACCTAAACTTTGTCTTTGACCTTAAGCAAGCTAGGGCTGTGCTTGAGGTGGGAACCCGAGCTAAACTTGCCTTTGACCTTAGGTAAGCTAGGGTTGAGCTTGAGGTGGGAACTCCATCTAAGGTGCCTTTCATGCTTGATGACTAAGGTACTTGAGGTACTTGTCATACTTAATGAGGAAGTTGCTTGAGAAGCTTCCTATGCATGGGGGATAAGATGCTTGAGTAAAAAAGAGACCCTACACACTTAATGAGGAAGTTTCTTGAGAAGCTTCCTATGCATGGGGGGTAAAATGCTTGAGTCAAAAAGATACCCTACACACTTAATGAGGAAGTTGCTTGAGAAGCTTCCTATGCATGGGGGGTAAGATGCTTGAGTCAAAAAGAGACTCTACACACTTAGTGAGGAAGTTGCTTGAGAAGCTTCCTATGCATAAAAGTCCCAAAGTTGGGGGAATCTTTGATCTAACCTTCCACTCACCCAAGGGGCACCCCTTTTCTAAAAAGACACATGGGACACATGTCAGACTCTCGCTAAGCTTAACCACATGAGGTGCTTGAATGCTATTGGCTGGGCTAAAGAGGGGTCCAAATACGCTTGTACTTCCATCCAACAAATATCTAGATATTTTCAAGCTCTCTCTCTCTCTCTAAGGGGTAAGGAGTACACTTGTGAAAAGACTACCCATGTACTTGATTGCATGATGCATGTGATTGGCTATGGAGAGAGGGGTTCAATGAGATTGAAGCATGTGAAAAAGCTACCACTTGCCCAAAGCAAGGAGGGGGGGTGCTAGGGGGATATACTCCACACACACACACATACTCATTTGGAAGGGCATTCTCACTTGGTGAAAGTTGAGGAACACCACCTCCTTCTCCAAGCTTGTGAGAAGTGAGAGCCTACATAAACACTCTTGGCTATGTAATGCAAATCCAACCAAGAGCCATGCTTCAATGCTTAATATTGCCATCTTCTCCATCTCCATTACTATGCTATTATGTATGCTAGCAAGAAAAGTAATGATAAGTGAAGAACTATTTCTTTCTCCTATGGAATGTTTCTTCCTCCTCTTCCCTATCCTCGTTCCCCGCTAGCTCTCTCCACCTTCGAAGGTGTTTGAGGCCTTGGGACTGAGGCTTAGGATAGTTAATGCTTTCTACAAGTTTATCTTATGCTTGTAATGCATGAAGCTTTCCATCTTCATTGCATCACTTAGGTCACAAGGAACACAAAGATTGTATTGTACCAAGTCTCTCTTGATGGGAGAAACTATAATACAAACGCCTATTGGAGGGGGGACCGGCTCCATATGAATCCGGTCCTCAACTATTGTCATGTTTTCTAAACTCTCTCTCTTGAAAAATTATTGTTCATGCCAAGTTAACTCAGTACCATGTTTATGTTT
The DNA here is from genome assembly GCF_014529385.1 of Adiantum capillus-veneris. Lineage (NCBI taxonomy): Eukaryota > Viridiplantae > Streptophyta > Polypodiopsida > Polypodiales > Pteridaceae > Adiantum > Adiantum capillus-veneris. The sequence continues at coordinate 39,818,306 of NC_140956.1, read as the reverse complement.
CTACCATCAATTAAGTTCACCCGCTATGCTCACAAAGTAATCTCTGAAAAATGCTTCACCTAATTGAGCTTGAAGCATGTGGAAAAGCCACAACTCGCCCCAAGCAAGCAAGGGGGGTGCTAGGGGGATATACAACAAACACACACACACACACACACACACACACACACATACACACACACACATTTTGTGGATCATTCTCACTTGGTGAAAGTTGAGGAACTCCACCTCCTTCTCCAAGCTTTTGAGAAGTGAGAGCCTACATCAACACCTTGGCTATGGAATGCAAATCACACCAAGAGTCATGCTTCAATGCTTAAACTTGCCATCTTCTCCATCTTCATTACTATGCTAATATGTATGTTAGCAAGAAGAGTAATGATAAGTAAGGAAGTATTTCTTTCTCCTATGGAATGTTTCTTCTTCCTCTTCCCTATCCTCATTCCCCGCTAGCTCTCTCCACCTTCGAAGGTGTTTGAGGCCTTGGGACTGAGGCTTGGGATAGTTAATGCTTTCTACAAAGTTTATGTTATGCTTGTGATGCATGAAGTTTTCCATCTTCATTGCATCACTTAGGTCACAAGGAACACAAAGATTGTATTGTACCAAGTCTCTCTTGATGGGAGAAACTATAATACAAATGACTATTGGAGGGGGGACCGGCTCCGTATGAATCCGGTCCTCAACTATTGTCACGTTCTCTAAACTCTCTCTCTCTTGCAAAAGTATTGTTCATGCCAAGTTAACTAAGTACCATGTTTATGTTGCTACGATCAATTAAGTTCGCCCGCTATGTTGACAAAGTAATCTCACAAAAGTGCTTCACCTAATTTCTTAATTCCGCTAATCTCAAAGTTCATATGCAATTTCCATTACATTGGTATCAGAGCATTTGGATTCTCTTTTCTTGCTTAAGAAGAGAGGTCCTTAAGTAGCCTATTAATGGTTGTTTTTGTTAACTATATTAGGGTAAGTGGCACTGGGATCTATTTTCGGTTTTGTTGAGCCCACTATGTGGGATATGGTGCATACCTCGGGAGATTTGGTCTTAATAATGGAGTCTTTTTAGACTTGCCTACGGCTTTACCATTATTTAGCCATAAGAAGTCCGAAAGGAGCTATCCATCGGCAACTTCGCTATGTTAGACTCACTCCACGACTCTCTATAATTAACCAATTCGAGCCGTGGGTGTAGATACTTTAGTGCCTATTTTCAAAGGCTAAGAGGAGTAGCAACTAAGGTTTTGAAATGCCAAAGCATACACTAAGTAAACACATAAGTATAATTAACGTGGCTGACAATAACCAAGAGAGTAAAATGAACATTGACAACTTGGATTTTGCACATGAAGGTGCCAATGATGATGCCCCCCTGTTTGTTAATTATCTTGTCACTAGGTTGCAACAAGCTATGGGAACCCCACTTTGCAAGCCGAAGTTACTCAACAACTTTGTGCTTATGGGATTTCCTTTCCTCTCCAAGAGATGAGAGAGCGTACAAGGCTTCTTGAAGAGACCCCCAAAATAAGACTCTCTCCCATACGATAGAAGGAATCCAAAGATCAAGAAAGCAATGAATCCCTAAATTCCTCCGAAGATGTGGCTCCACGAAAAGGCGGACTAAAAGATCGCCAACTCCTCCCAAGAGGAAACGGTTAACCCATAGTCCTTCTCTTCATCACTCCAAAAGGGAAGAGAGGAAACCAAGGAAGAAAAGGGCAAGAAAGAGGTCACCCTCTTCTCCTTTTTCTTCACCTTCCTCCTCTATCGATGAAAGCTATGGCTATTCTCCTAGAGAATATAAGAGGGGGTGACCGCAAATCTTACCCTGCATAGCCAAGGTCACAAAAGCTCAAGAAGTTCAAAGAGGGAGAAAAGAGTATCTCTTTTCTCACCTATGATGGCACCTTTGGTGCTACCGACAAAGTATTGGCCTTCATCCAACAATTTGATGTGGCCTTTGGAGACGAGGGCTTCCCGAAGTCCTCCAAGCTACACCATGTAGCTATGCACTTGCAAAAATCGGCTCGTCAATGGTGGGCTAGCCTTCATGGCAATGGCAAAGCCCCAAAAACATGGAAAACTCTACGAGTTTCCATCATGAAGCAATTCCTTGCAAGCGATGCAAAGGACAAAGTGCTCACCAAATGCTGGAGTTTGCAGCTTCTCTCTCATGAGTCTATCCACAAATATGTGGACAAGTTTTGGGATTTTCATCTCAAGGCTACTGTCTTTCAAAAGATAGACTTTGTTGAGCAAAGTCTATGTAGGATTAGCTGAAGAGATGGCCGAGTATGTCAACTCTCAATGGCTTGGATCTATCAGCGAAGTAATCCACCATACCATGGTTGCTTCACGCATCAATTTCCAACAAGGGGTTAGACGGAATGTCACGCCCATGGAAACTAAAGACAAAAGTGATGCAAAGGGAAAAATTAATGCCCAAAATTTTTCCCAAGGCCATTCCAACAACAACAACAACAATCGGTCCAAGGAGAAAGGAGTTTACAAAGGTAAAAATAAACTCTCTCCTGAAGATCTTGAAACTTTTCGCAAGGATCACAAATGTTTTAAGTGTGGGGAGCAAGAACATGGTTGTCGTTCTTGCCCCAAAAGAAATGCTCGCAATGAGGCTCGTAGAGCTTCCACTATCGAAGCTCCAAAAGAGGATGCTCATTGCAAAGGATCACCTCTCTCCTATGCTTGGAGAAAGGTAATGGAGCATGATGCCTTCATCTTGTTTGACCCTGGTTCTACTCACAACTTCATATCAATGGAGTTGGCCACCAAGTTGGGCATTCAAGCTTTTGAAATGGCAGATGCTGTAAGCACCGATGCCGCTTTCAAGGGACAACAAGCCTCCGTTACTCCCTTGATTGGGAAGTTGAGGCTTCATGTCCAAAGCTATGTTGACAAAGAAGACTTCTTTATCTCTCCTCTCCAACATGAGGATGTTGTCCTAGGGGTACCATGGTTCAACTGCATGGCTGCCAACATGAATTTCCTTGAAAGGAGAATCTACTTCACCTATAGGGGAAAGAATATGTATATAGATGCTAATGAGTATGGTTGTACTATACCACTTGTAAATTCTCTCGCCCTTGATAAATCAATGAAAAGCTCAGTTTTTGCATACATGATTTTTGTCAAAGAGTCCCTAAAAGGTCCTTATGTTTTATCAAAGGTGAATGGTAGGAATCAAGAAGAGTTAGACTTGTCTAACTTTCTAAAAGGATTCCAAGATGTGTTCATCGATGATATCACTATGGACTTACCTCCAAATCGAGGGGATGATGACCATCGAATTGAGCTCCTATCAGGAAGCTCACCACCTAACAAACCTCCCTATCGAGTTTCACAAGCTCAACGAGAGGAGGTCATGAGACAAGTACAAGAATTGGTAGACAAAGGGATGGTGAGGCCTAGCTCCTTTCCCTTTTGTTCTCCAATCCTTTTAGTGTAAAAGAAAGATGGTACATACCGCATGTGTGTGGACTATCACGCACTAAACCATATCACTCTCAAAAACAGATTTCCCGTACCTCGGGTAGAAGGTCTGTTTGATAATCTACAAGGCTCTACCTACTTCAGTAGGATTGACCTTAAAAGTGGCTACCATCAAATACGGATAGTGAATGAAGACATCCTAAAGACCGCGTTTCGTACAACGTTTGGCCTTTATGAATATCTAGTCATGCTTGTTGGCTTGACTAATGCACCAGCTACATTCAATCGATTGATGGAGAAAATTTTTAGACCCTACGGCAAATTCACTGGAGTGTTCTTTGATGATATCATCATCTACTCCAATTCCTTGCAGGAACACAAGCAACATCTCCAAGTGATTTTTCAAGCATTAAGGGAGAATAAGCTTTTTCTCAATCAAAAGAAAAGCGAATTTTTCCTTCAAGAGATTCAATAGTTAGGTCATATTATCTCTCGAGATGGTATCTGTATGGATCCATCAAAGTTGGAGGTAATAAAAGCATGGCATAATCCAAGGAATCTACATGAGCTAAGAAGCTTTATTGGTATGTGTGCGAACTATAGACGCTTCATAGCAAAATTCTCTCAAATAGTAGGACCATTACATGACATAACAAAGAAAAACGTTAAGTATTCATGGACTGCTAAGGAGCAAAGTGCGTTTGACAAGCTCAAAGAGAAACTTAACTCCCAACCAGTCCTTACTCTTCCGGATCTCTCAAATCCATTTGAGGTCCAATGTGATGCTTGTGGTGATTGCCTTGGAGCAGTGTTGCTTCAAGAAGGGCATGCCATAGCATATGAGATTTGAAGGCTCAACAAGGGATAAATGGGTCTTAGGCATTTATGAGAAAGAGTTAGCTGTTCTACTTGCCCTAGACACATGGAAGCACTATCTATTGGGGAATCCATTCATTTTACAAACAGACCATCAAAGTCTCAAGTACTTCATGATGCAAACAAAGCTTTCCAACAAACAAATGAGGTGGGAAAATTTTCTTTTGCCATTTTATTTCCACATTGCTCACATTGCTAGTAAGCACAATCAAGTGGCTGATGCACTTTCACGATGACCAAAAGTTAATGCTGTGTCAATAGCAACTCACAATGATCTATCTTCTATGATAGATGAGTGAGTAGAGATGTACTTTTATTGGCCTACCATGAAAGTGGACATACAAGAGTATGTTTCAAAATGTGTGGTATGCCAAAAGACCAAGTATGATAGAGGGAAGCAACTTGGATTACTCCAGCCATTGCCAATTCCTAATTCACCATGGGAGAGTATATCCATGGATTTTATCTTTGGATTACTCAAGTCTATCCATGGGAATACGGGAATATAGTCGACAGGTTTAGCAAGCAAGCACACTTTATCCCTATCAAGAAGACTAATAAGGCACACCAAATGGCAACTCTCTTCATATCCCAGATTTTCAAACACCATGGATTGCGAACATCCATCGTGTCAGATAGAGATCCTAGAATGACCAGTAATTTTTGAAAAGGTCTCTTCAAAAATCTAGGTACAAGATTGAATTTCTCTTCGGCCTATCACCCACAAACGGATAGCCAAAGCAAGATAGCCAATCTTACGATTCTTGATCTACTAAAGACCTATGTTACAGAAGTAGATCAACGCTCACAATGGGAAAAATACGTACCTCCTGTAGAGTATGCGTATAATAATACTATCCATACTTCTACAAGTAAAGCGCCTTTTGAAATCATAGAGGGAAGACCTGAAAGTCCCTTGCTACTTAAAGTACATGGGAAGATCTTTGCTGCCGATGAGTATAGCCGTAACCTACAAGAATCTTTTCAAAAGATTGAAGAGGCTATATCCATCTCCCAACTAAGGCAAAAAGCTACTGCGGACAAGCACAGAAGGGCCTTAACATTCAAAGAAAATGATTGGGTCTTACTTAAGTTTCCTAAGGCTCGATTGAGGCAAACGACGGGCAAAAATCCTACAGACCATCAAAAGTATTATGCTAAACTAGCAAAAAGATACTATGGTCCTTTTCAAATTTTGAAGCCAATCAATGAGATGGCTTATCAACTCAAGTTGCCTAACCATTTGCTCATACACAATGCTTTTCATGTGAGCCTACTCAAGACCTACAAAGGAGAGCGTCCAAATGAACCAATTATTGAAGACCCTCCCGAGATCAAAGATCAAGAAGAGGTACTACAACCCAAAACTATCCTTCGGCATGAAGACAAGATGCTACGACATGGTAAGATTATTCGACGGTATCTTATTAGCTTCAAAAATTATCCTTTTGAAGATGCTAGATGGATGCAAGGAACCCAACTTAAGTATAGTATGAACCTTGTCAACACTTACAATGCTACATTAGAGTAAGCAAATGTACATGTTTCTTTTAAATGATGAATGTTTTTGTCTTATAAGACTAATTCTCTCTTTATTGTGCACAAATTTAAGTAGATTGCATACTAAGAATCATGTTTGGGATGACGACGTCTCTGAAACACCATGTAGAATTTGTCACTCTACTTGGGAGGATGAAATGGACTAAAGACCAGACATGCTTGCGGCAGCAATGTCTCTCATGCACCAAATGGATTAGTCATCCAATCTTGGAATGATGTCGTAGGGTAAAAAGGGATCGTCTACCCGCTAAGACAAATTGACTAATGACTATGGATTTATCTCTTTTACCTCATGATTGAGGACGACTATGATTTCAAGAGAGAGGTAATGTCATTAAATATAATATCTAACCAACCCAAATAATTTTCTCATATTAAACTGATCATTTAATGTGGGATAATAAACGGGAACAAGGGTTAGAATATAGACATGTGCTTACGGATCTATCTCAACGCGGGGCCAATGGTAAAGGGGCCCAAATGAGTGATGGTCTGTCAAAGAGCAAGGTTAACTAATGGAGCTTAAAATACCTTAGGGTTAGCTTCATTAAAAACCTCCAATGGTAAGTGTTAAAATTCCTTTGACCTTAAGCAAGCTAGGGTTGAGCTTGAGGTGGGAACCCAACCTAATCTCGCCTTTGACCTTAGGCAAGCTAGGGCTGAGATTGAGGTGGGAACCCGACCTAAACTTTCCTTTGACCTTAGGCAAGCTAGGGCTGAGCTTGAGGTGGGAACTCCACCTAAAGTGCTTGTCATGTTTGATGACTAAGGTACTTGAGGTACTTGTCATACTTAATGAGGAAGGTCTTGAGAGGCTTCCCATGCATGGGGGGTGAAGTGCTTGAGTAAAAAAGAGACCCTACAAAATGAATGAGGAAGGTGCTTGAGAAGCTTCCTATGCATAAAAGTCCCAAAGTTAGGGGAATCTTTGACCTAACCTTTCACTCACCGAAAGGGCACCCTTTTTATCAAAGGGCACACGGGACACATGTCAGACTCTCCCTAAGCTTAACCACATCGTGTGCTTGAATGATATTGGTTGGGCTAAAGAGGGGTCCAATGAGCTTCTAGTTCCATCCAACAAATATCTAGATATCTTCAAGCTCTCTCTCTCTCTCTCTCTCTCTCTCTCTCTCTCTCTCTCTCTAAGGGGTAAGGAGGACACTTGTCAAAAGACTATCCATGTACTTGACTGCATGCTGCATGTGGTGGGCTAGGGCGAGAGGGGTCCAATGAGCTTGAAGCATGTGGAAAAGCCACAACTCGCCCCAAGCAAGCAAGGGGGGTGCTAGTGGGATATCTCTCTTGATGGGAGAAACTATAATACAAATGCCTATTGGAGGGGGGACCGGCTCCGTATGAATCTGGTACTCAACTAATGTCATGTTCTCTAAACTCTCTCTCTCTTGCAAAAATATTGTTCATGCCAAGTTAACTAAGTACCATTTTTATGTTGCTACCATGAATTAAGTTCACCCGCTATGTTCACAAAGTAATCTCACAAAAGTGCTTCACCTAATTTCCTAATTCCGCTACTCTCAAAATTCATAGGCCATTTCCATAACACAACACACAGGGTTTCCTAATGGGAAAATGCAAACATTCCAAAGACCGATGAGACTTGGTGTCTACTGGGTAAACATGGGAGAAAGAGTTCATGATTACATAAAATCATGTGAATCCTGTACGAGACAACCACCAGTGGAACATGCCACACTCTTTAGATTAATTGGAGGGTCCAAATGGAGTACTACATTATTGAGTACTTAAAAACCAAGACCTTCTCGGAGGGATTGAGTAAGGCATGGATGAGAACTATTGAAGAGGAAGTGACACACTATGTGATGATTCAAATCAATAGTACCGAAGGGGAAAAGACAAAAAACTGAGATTGTGTGCTACTGAGGGCAAATATTTCTCCATCCTACAACAAGCACACGCATGCCAACCAGGTGGACATTTTTTGGCTGACAAAACAACAAAGTTGATACTTCTTGCAAGAATATGGTGGCCAATCTTGTTCACAGATGCATAGACATATGTAAAACGATGTGATGAGTGCCAACACACTAAGGCATCTCTGTAGAGAGATGAGATTCCATTAGATCCGTTAATAGGAGTTCGAGCTTTTTCCATGTGGGACATAGATTTTGTATAAGTCCTGCATATTGTACACACTCTCAATATATTATAGCAGCAACATATTATTTGACCAAATGGGTGGAAGCCAAAGCAACACAAAAAAATGATGCACAAACGATAGCACAGTTCTTATTTGAGAACATTTTTACCAGATATGGTCTACCCATTGTGATTGTGAGTGATTGAGGAACCCTATTTGTAAACACTATCATTGAAAGTTTACTCGATGAATTCATGGTGGTTCATCATAAATTGGCCCCCTATAATCCCCAAGCTAACTAACAAGCAGAGAGTACCAATAAAATCTTATGCACGGTGCTAACCAAAATAGTGAGTGACTCAAGAACTGATTGGGACCTAATCCTACACTCAGTGTTATGGGCATACATGGTATCATTTAAAACTTCCATTGGAACCACTCCATTTAATCTTGTGTTTGAAAGAAATTCTATTCTCCATATGGAATTCTTGATTCCCACACTTTGAGTTGCAACACAATTAGGTTGGACGGGACACGAACTCTCTGAAAGACTAGACATCTTAGAACAATTAGATGATACACGATTGCAGGTCGTAGCAGGGATATATGCCCAGAAACAACAAATGAAGGCTTTCCATGACCAACATATAATAAGTAAGGAGTTTCAAAAAGGGAATTATGTATTGGTTTATACTCTAAATCAACACTCCAAAAAACTGAAAAAGCGAGGGATGGGACCTTTTGTAATCCAAGATATATCACAAAGTGGTGCCATCAAACTTGCAACATTGGCAGGTGAGGAGATGCCTAATTGGTTAAGTGGATGCAGGTTAAATAAGTACCTTCTCCCATTGACACAAGAGGAGTTAGCAACAATTCATATGGTAGCTGAGCGAAAGAAACAAGTCCATGCTATTTAAGCACAGGCCAAGGAGGAAGCCAGACTGAGGATATTGAAGCGAAAGGAACAAGACAACCATAAGGAAACTTGGCCATAATTCAAAAGTCCAATCCTCCTCCAATTACATCAATTCAAATGAAACCTACATTGCTTGGTGGCATGGATGTACGAATTATCCTTCAACTTTTTGATGGTTCCACTAAACGAGAACTAGTGGGTATCGGAGCACGAGCCAATGTCATAAAATACTCGACATTCTTGAGAATGGCCATGGAACCTCTAACACCAAACCAAATTGAGCTCAAGGCAGCCAATCAAAGGATAATGCTCAGCTTGGGTTAAGCAAATTTATCAATCAATGTTGATGGTAACAACTTTCCTCATCAATTTCATGTAATGGCAGATATTGATCTTAATGAAGTAGTGATTCTTGGAGTACCTTGGATGTGCACATACGAAGCAACACCAAATTGGAAAGATGGCACCTTACAACGCAAATTCAATGACACATCCTTCACCACTCCATTAGCGCAAACAGATCACTTATGGGACATTCAGCCTCTTTTGGAAAAACCTAAACCTACATCGTCGTGTTCAACCAAGGCAATTAGAGAGGTTCGGGTCAAGAAGTCCATGATGCAGTCAAAGCCAAAGAAAATTTGGATTCCCAAAAGCAGTTGTACTCAAATTGAACCCATGTTAATCAATCACCACACTTGCTCATCCCAAAGAACACAAAGCTTCTCATGCCCAATCTGTCACTTCTAATTGGATATCAAAGCCAATCCGACCCAACCACAAGCACCCCGCAACAACCACCTGGCAATGGAGACCAAAACAACATCAACAACAAAATGGATCACCGTCTCCATTCTTCCCATCAAAGCAACTCCAATGGATACTGAAAAAAGCCACACCAACCAAAGAGGATATCATGTTAAGGTTACCGGCCTCCACCATCAAAGAACGTGCAGTTCTTCTTCAAATCCTTTTATTTGGGCCTCGTAGCTTCAAAGCAACCTCACCAACACTAGCCATTGAACAAACATTTCAAAACCCACATCTTGTATAGCATTTTGTTGCATGATGCATCTCTTCAATTCGCATAATAGGGCCACATTACACGGCCTTGCATAGACACATAGTTTGCGCCCATGCACCACACCACACTTTCATCTGGGTGGACTCAAAATAGGAAGGGGGAAGTAATACGGACTAGCAGCAAGATGATCATAATTTTGTTTATAATGTTTTCTTGTTAATTGTTTGCCTTTTCAAGAGCTTTTTAGGAGTTTTTATCTCTTAGTAGGCATATTACTGAGCCATATTGCAAAATTCATGAGAAATAAGATGCTAGATTGAGAGTATGTATATATGAGTGAGCATAATAATTTTGGCAAATTTTGGCCAAATAATAATAATTATCGGTATTTCCCTTTAATTTCAAGCTAAAAAAGCAAAAACAAAATTAATTAATTAATAAGTTGAGCCAGGACAACCGAAATCAAGTTCTGAGAGCAAATACCAAATCTAAAAAGCAAGGGCTTTAGAGATGGAAAATATAAAAAGGTTTGGCACCGATCGGATTTTGGGCCAACTTATGAAGGATCAAAACGGTATAATAGAAGGCATTTGGTGATCGAATGTCCAAATGATGAACTGCTCAAACCACAAGTGGTATGATAGAAAGATATGAGCAATCAAGGTAAGTATGCATAGGGCATTCCGGGTAGGTCGGGGACATATAGTCAAAATGAGGCAAAATTAAGCTCATTTTCATTTAATGTGTGTGAGAGAGAGATCCCGAGACACATAGAGTTCTCTGTCACATTTCTACCTACTGCGACCACCACAATAGCTTGTAATGCACCAGATTTGTCGGGTATGATCATTAACCCAACAAGAACATTTGTGTATATGCTACACTGCACCAAAAAACATCAAATCAACAGGACAAATCAAATCAGCTGCTGGAAATCTACAAATTGTCTAAGCCCATAGGGGGCAGCTACACATGTCAAAATGAATAAAAAATTCATACGATAGGCTCCTGATACTTGGCAGAATCAACACAGCTAATCACAGTTGCAAAAGGATGCGGAACATGGGTCGCGATCCACGTTCCCAAAACCATAATTTCAGAAAAAATGGGCAGTAGACTCCCCATAAACCGAGGAACATACTGTGCTAATTGGATTTGCAATCCATGCTCCAACATGGATCGTGATCCATGTACCCTAATGACAGATTCAAGAAAAAAACCTTAGCCTATGGTTAGAGGTAGCAAAGAGGAGCATGCCATGTAAATTGGGCACAAAATGGATCACCAAATCACTAGAAACAAGGGATCTAGTAGTTTCAGTCTACAAACGGTCATTTTAAATCTAACTAGTGCTAAAGTGACCTAACTCCAAAATTTTATGTCAAATGGCTTAGGATATGTACCAAAAACTAACCCACCAACTCTGGTAGCATTTGACCTCAAAACATGGATCACAATCCATGTACCTCTGAGGGGAATTTTGACATATTTCAGTAGATGACAATCAGTAGCCCTATACATGGCAAATATAGAACAAAGGGTGTTAGGATAATACGTAGATGTTGATTTTGAAGTTTAGAGTAGATATGTGAGAAACCAAAGTGCCAAAGGAGAAACATTCAAAGTTTCAAAGTTTGTGAAACCTAGCTAAAAAAATGCTTTCAAAGTCATTGAATTTTCTTGGCTAGATCCCCAACCTCAAATGGAATAAAAAAGTATTGAAAATTTACATGCAATTGGGCAGCAAGGTGATTCTCAAACACAAATCACCAGAAGCCAAGGAAACATTAGATGGTAACCAGGACCCTCTACGGTACAACCCACAAAGACGAAACAAACAGGACAAAGCTCAAAGATACCTAAATTTGATAGTGAAGAGAATGAATCAAATGTGCCACACAACGATGAAATTAAATAAAAGGACAGAGATACTCCCTTGGAGTATCAATCTTCAGAGGAGGAAGAGGAGGAAAAATATACATTCAAACAAACACGACTAAAGGTAGGTCAAACCGGTCTACAAATAAAGTACCCATTACACAAACACAGAGATCCATGGAAGAGGCTCAAGCCCAAAGAGAAAAGCTCTGTCAATAGAGGAATGAGGAAAAAGAAACCTTGGAACTGAAGCAGACGATGAAAGAGAGGATGCCGAGAAATGGCCACTAGCCCACCACAAGGCTGATGCACTAGAAAAGATTAAACAATCCAAAAGAAGGGAAGCAATGGAAAAGCATAATATTGCAAGCAACATGCGGCAATGAATTCAGAAGGAGCTCAAATGCAAAGCTGAACAAAGGGAATGACAAGAGTCCAAGCACCAACACGTCGATGATCTTGAATCAGATGTCAAATCTATTAAAGCAGAGGAGGCAGAAAAAACTTAGATGGCAATAGGAAATACAAAAGAGGAAGGTGGTGTAGAGCATTTTGAAATTCACACCAAAAACACGCCATCAACAATAAATGCTATTGCACCTCCTCCTACTCAACAATCAGTTGACCAGGAAATTGAGAACGAAAATGAAGAGTAGACAACAGATATGCCCAAGCAAGCAACAGACAAAGTGTTGCCAACAACACATACATCCCAAAATACGGAGAAAACTTAAGGTCAAGAGATCAAACAAACTCCAAATGTACCTGAAGGAAAACATGATAAGTGTAAGATAGCAGAAGAAATGAATATGACAGAAGTTGGCACCTGCGACCAACCTCAAGGGACACAAGAAAAGCCTAGGTTGCCCTGCTCATAGGCAATAGTAGATGAAGGGACACAAATGATAAAGTCTTTTGACATTGCCACACATTTGGAACAAAGCTACAATTTCAATGTCAAAGAGCACTCTATAACCTACACGACTTGGAGCTAGAGGATACCAAAAGAGAGGCCCCTAAAGCAATTTAGGATAATCTGGAACTACAACAGAAGATCAAAGGATTACAAACAGTGCAAACAAAACTCCAGTCGGCGGAGCTGTAGAGAGAACAAGAAAATGCTACATATTACTACAAGGAAGTTTAAGCTTTCAATGAGGTAACTACAAATTTGCAAGTAGAGCAGCAGAACCTAGAGGAGGAGCTAGCCAAAGAAAAGAAAAAGAATGCCAAACTTGGAGAATCATATGCACTTGTGAGCAAAACACTTACATAGCTCCTAGCCATGCAAGAGACACCAACATCGGCAAGTACTTCAGGACAACCACCTTCATTGACAAAAGAGCTAAGGGAACTCAAGGTTGCCCTAGCTCAAGAGCAATATGACATAAAAATCTTGACAGCAAGGCATATATCAACACAAAAAGAAAAGGATGAGGAGATTGCACAGCTCCACAAAGAACTGGCAAAAGCAAAGGGGACCTGGCTGCTCAAAGCGCAACACATCAGGAGGCATTACAATAGAAAGATCTAGCCATTAAGGCCATGCAAGCCCAACCAGCTCCTGTAGAAGTCTCTCAAACAACAGGACAAGGACAAATAGCGCTTGATTTTCCACCTACCAAGATGCCCAGCACTAGCATAGAAATAGCATTGCTTGACTTTGAAGATTCGACCGGTACACAAGTTCTTGAAACTGCTAGAGAAGAAATTCAACGATGGATCTCAAAAGTGCGTGATCCTTCAAACAAAAAATATCTGCAAAAGGTGTTAGAATCAGCTGCTCTTCTCATGATTACACCTGATGTAGTTGTGAAGAATCTTGGGCATGAAATGATTGCTCTTTCGTTGAGACATGAAGCTCTCTTATGGAAAAGGAAAATGCTGCCTACCCTAGAGCCCAATCACAAAGGGGATTATAGAATGTTCCTGTAGCTGCTACACAAGTTCAAACCATAATTGCTAACCAACCCTTGTGGAAAAAGAAATGGTTCGAGAGGCACCCAACTAATGAAGCCTATCACAAGAAATGCCCCACAGCATCTTAGGATCGACCCAACCTATTGTCCCATCAATAGAAGGCGATCCTGAGATAGTTTCTATTCATGGAAAAGCAAAAGACTCGCAGTGCTCAACTACCATGTACTAACAAAGCAACCAATAATTTCCCTCCCTCAGAGAAATATATGATACACACCCTCAACGGAGTCATCAATCAAATGAAGGAGGTTCCAGATCTCGCATGCCAGATACTTGTAAAGATTGCCAAAATGCTAGTTACATGCATCACAATGTTTGAAGATATTGAAGCAGCTGACCACCCCTGGCAAGTATTTGTGGAAGGAACCAGAGGGTTGTGCTGGAATTTGGAAACTAAAGTTCCGAACAGAAACATAATCATGGGGTTGTATGCACGAGTCATGTTTTTGCCTTCACACTACAGGCAAACTTTTGAAGAGGCATTCATGACATGATTCTTTGAAACTGACTCATCAATATTCAACCCCATGACAAAGGAACTGCCTGCACACGACACATTGCATATCAAAATACTCTAAGTAGTAACACATTTAGAGAAATGGCAGCCAAGATCGAGATAGAAGCTAGAGCACATAAATTTAGGCAACTCATCCGAACACTTGACAAGCAAGCATTAGATTACTTATACAGCTCGAGATGTCACCTACATCCATATAAGACAAAGACGCAAATCAAATTTGCACGCGAACGTGCAAGGAATAGGAAGGAGGGAATGTTTGGAGGATGCAACGGACATGCACCCAAAGAGCCGGCTACAAGTCACACTTCATTGTACTCTATCTTTTCCGAAGAAGCCTTGTAATTAGAAAGTAATGATTCTTGAAGTGTATTCACAAAGCCTATTATTCTCTATTTTTTTGCTCAAAACCTACAAGCCTTGTAAAGTGGCTAATGGCCGTGAGAAAGGGTCCCAAATCTTTGGGTCAGTACCCTTAGTTTTTAGAGTAACATTATAATTATATGTAAGGAGTTTTTTTGGACATCGACTGAGAGCTGCAACTTTACTACAACTTGTAATCAATCTTTCTCTTTGTCTGGCAATCAAAAATTGATTCCAATTGATACATTGTGTTCCTTGTCTCTTGCTCTTGAATTTAAGTATAATCATTCTCAGTTTTGATGTGGTTCATGACAACTTGTTTGTGAGCTAAATGCATAGGTTTGAGTGCTAAAATGGTTATTTTTTGATGTTTTGACCTTGAAAGAGTGTTTATAAGCCATAGAGTTATCTTTCTAAATAGTTTTGTTGTAGGTTTTTGTACATTTTTTGGGATGGATTGTGATTTTGGTACCTCCTCTGATGACCACAGAACTTGGTCGGATTGTGCCCTTAGGTGTTGTAATACTCCTCCTTAAGTTTCATTGCATTCCGACTTTGAGAATACACATAGGTAGATTTTCGGACTAGAGAGTGAAATTTTTCTATAGTAATCAATTGCGTAGTTTCGTAGGCTCACTTCTTGAGATTGACAACCTCAAAGAGTCTCTGTGCCCCATCCCAAGTCGCTTCCCTGAGTATTGACATATGTTAGTGCCAGATAGCTATGCTACAACATCCGTCGCGGCGACCCGGTAACATGTATAGAACCCCTTGGAGGTCACCTCTCTTTGCTAAGTGAACAGGATTGTGAAACGGGCAGAATTAAGAAGGAGCGTGTAAAGTGAGAGAATGCGAGGTCGCTAAGACCAAGCAGTAGGTGGCCGTCAATTGAAGTTCTCACGTAAGTCAAGGCAATGACGTCTGATATAAGTAACATCATTTGGACCTTTTTGACAACCCGCAAGGTTACAGTGTGCACCCTTCAGCGTTATCTCTCTCTCTCTCTCTCTCTCTCTCTCTCTCTCTCTCTCACAGAGGTTAGCCTTTGGCTTGCAGTTTACGACATGTGTAAAGGGCACATACATCCACCATATTATATTTAAATAGATTATGAAGGCCATGTGCCTCAATGCTTAAGATTACAATCTCTTTATTTGCAAAATCATATTGATTAGCAGGCTGTCCATAAGTATAAGACGATAGCTAGTGCCTACATATCCCTGGTTGGTCGACTAAATTTCCCAGTTGAAAGTGAGAAATCCCAATCGTAAATTCATTGGACCTTAATTTTCAAAATACAAAATTGGGCCGCTATAAATCTTTCTAAATACCTTAGCTTTTAGCAGAGATCCTGGTTCTCTTGTTTGATGTTAAAAATCAAGGCCAAGAAAATGGTTGTTTCCAAGCACGAGATGATAATAACAAGTGATAAAATCACGAGGCTTGCTAGCCAATGAAAAGGGCACATCAATCTAAGGTAGCTTTACGTAAAAAAGTGCATTGAGCTTAAGATATTTTTCTCACCAAAGACTATCGTAAGACATTTATCCCACCAAAGAATAATCAGCCTCCTGGGATTGCACAATCAAGTTTTGCCATGTTGCCTCCCTTCCATCCTCTGTTCTCTCCACCAAATATTCCAGCACTGTGCATCTTCCTGACCAGTAGAAAGGTGCTCGAGAAATGATAAAAGGGCCCACTGAAAAATAATCATATCACAATGGACATAAAATCTTCTGAAATTGCCTCAATTCTTGAAAGAATCAATCCACCATTTAAAGTCGTCATCACCTTGTGTGCACAACTTTTAAAAACAATGAAGGCAAACGTCTTTATTTTTGGGGTTTTTTTGAAAATAACTTTGCCTTTTTCATTAGCAACAAGTGATAAAATCACGAGGCCTGCTAGTCAATGAAAAGGGCACATCAATCTAAGGGAGCTTTCCCTAAAAAAAGTGCATTGAGCTTAAGATGTTTTTCTCACCAAAGCTGATAATCAAAACCAACGATTAAGGTTTCTTTCTCATCAAAACTATCCACAGGATGGGATGATAATGAAACACATCACTTGGTGTTGGATGAATCAAGGCTGATGAGAGAAATCATCTTTGCTTAATTATCTCTATTGGACTTTAGGGAGTTCTTGATCAAGTATCATATTGCGAACATATATAATTCAATGTGCTTCTATGTTTCATTAAAAAGCCAAGTCCTTCGTGCGTGATAGCGTTCAAGACATTATCCCTCTCTCCAATGCCATGTCCTTCTATTTTGCCAATCACATCTGTGCCACCTACTCTACCCGCTTGGGCTTTCTCTCTCTAAGAATTACTATATCAGCGTAGTTTTGCATCATCCTTGGCTACAAGAGCCTGATGATTGTGGCATTGATCAATGCCTAGACAGAGAGCATGCTACTAAACAATTATGAATGTGTGCGAGAGAGACTATCTTTCTTTTGTGCTTCATATAGCGCCTCTTTCTTTTTGCACTTCACCTATCTTTACATATCTAAAGAAGTGTTCTAGGTTTTTGGGGTTTTTTACTTTTGTTGTAGCTGTTACTACCTGATGGAAGTCCCACCTAAACCCTCCTTATGTGGAGGTGATAGTGGGGACCCAAGGGCAGTATAAAGGCCCACAATCTGGTTAGATAGAAACAATGGACGAAGTAACCTAGCCAAGCAAAATGGCTAGTAGCACCAACGACCAAAATGCCACTACTCGAATGAGTACATAAGAACTAATGGTGCATAAGGCACATATTGAAAAAGAGCTTGCATATGTCCTAAGCATGCTAACTCTAAATAAGAGGTCGCATGAGGAATCAATAACATCATCCGGTGAAATAGAAACTACCAAGGCGAGAGATTTTCAAGTTCTCAGAAAGACGCTCCCATCAAGAGTAGAAGTTGAAGATGTTCTCACTGTGGCTATCCCCCCGACATTTGATCAAGAAATGGATAGCAGAGATAGCTAGCTCTACACTAGTCTTTAGCTAGTTGATAAACTTGCACTATATTCCAAATATCTTGAATCAGTGGCTTGGTGTTGTTTGCACAATATCTTGTAAAAGGTTTCTATTCTATCCAATTTAATGACGTGGTGGTGGTGGCTAAAATCCTCACTAAAAGCTCACTTTTATTCAATTGCTCTCTAGTGTGTGTATATTCCCTTGGATCCCTCCTTTGAATCTATTGACACTTTCGAGGAAATGTGCCCAGTATAGGTACAATTCATCAACCTTCCGACGTGGCTCAAGAATAATCTAAAAGACTTGGCAGCCTCACTCACACCCCATTATTTGTGCTATCTTGTAGGGCAAGAGGTATTGCATCCAATAATGTATGCATCTAGTGGGACCTCAAAAAGCCCAACCGAAGAATTTGGTTGTGAATGTGGTGGATGGCTTGAAGGTTGTCCCACTCAACTTTGGAACCTTCTTTGGTGCATGCTATAAGTGAAACAAGTTTGGACTTCGCAAGATCCTACCCTAGCACTTCGGTAACAGGTTCTTTGAATAGGAAAAGAGTTGAACAAGTAGCACACCCCAGATAAAATTTGAGAACCTCATGACAACTGAGTCTGTAAGCTCACAAGTAGAGGCTAGGAATATACCAATGGAGAAGGACAATGGGAAAGAGCCTACAGAGGAAGAGTCCCATAAGGTGGAGGAATTTGTACCCCTATCTCAATTATGGAGGAAATTACTATCCAATCATGGATTGTGAAGGGTTTGAAAACCTGGAAAAAGGATGTGTTGTTTTGGGAGGAAGTCTTTTGAAAGATAAAGAAGTCGGTTGTTGGGCCATCCAAGAGCATCACCTTGATGCCTCCAGGAAAAGAAAACAAGCAATGGGGAAGAAGCTTGTTTTTAATGGAGAGGGAGTTGACATGTATACAATGGCGTCCTCTCTATGGTGGATAGGGACCTTCAGCCTAAGGTGGTCTTAAATCACCCCTCTGAGAGAGCTTAGTTAAGTGGGCAAATCAGCCAATCACCATTATTAACGTGTATGGCCCATGCATTGCCAAGGAAAGAACAAAGTTATGGGTGTACCTCAAGCATGCTCGGATTGAAGGGGAATGGCTCCTCCTAGGAGACTTTAATTTGGTGGAGAAGGGTAAGGACATGACAGGCTCCTCAAGTCTACTAGCAGACCGGATTCCATCGCTTCTTTAGATAAAGGTCGTAACATCTCAATGCCTATCAGATCATTTGCCGCTTTGCATAAAGCTTAGGAAAATTAAAGTGGAAGGGCATCACCCTAAAGGCTCGAAGAAGTTACTTATCACCGGTGACCACCTATTCAAAGACCCTCCCTGACCAAAAAAGCTTTTAGGGAGCTTAATAGAGATGTTGACGAGGCCAACCCTAAAGCCTCGGATAGCTTTGCCAAGGGTATTTAAAAAGCAGTGAAAAAATTTGAAAAAAGCCCACAAGGAGTGCCTAAAGTATCTAGAAGATGAACTTGATCAGCAACTAACTAATTAAAAAAGGGAAGGGCTAGCCTCCAAAGTGCAACATACGAGATGGTTGGAAGCTAAAGCAGAGTTGGTTGATAGGCGACTTGAGGAGGTGAGGAAGGCAAATCTTTTATCCAGAGAGACTTACCTTTAGCCGGAGACTGTAAATCAAGCACACTTTTTTCATGGCCCTGAAAGTGAAGAGGAGTGGAGGCCTTGTTCAATCGCTCACAGATGGGGAAGGAAAGATAGTACACGGCCAAGACAAAATGGCCAAGCTAATGTTGGATTGCTTAGGTCAAATCATAGGCCACCAGCCCCATGTCCATTCCCTGGAGGTGGATGAAGCCAGAGAAACTCTCCTCGCAGGAGCATGAAGAACACAATATCTCTAACAGACGCCAACCGATTAGATGAATGCTCTCGAGCGCTTCAAGCTCTAGGCAAAGAAAAGTTTGATTAGTTTGACCTTATAAATCAAAACCAATAGTAGTTTTTATTGGTCATTGGGATGCACTCGCTATACATGATGCTTCCACTAACTGGTGCCAAATCACATGATCTAATAGAAATTTCAAGGTTTAACATTGGGATGCACGTGCGCTCACTATATATGATGCATCCAGCGATTTGAGCCAAATTACATGATTTAATACAAATTTCAAACTAAACCTGTATCTACATGAAAACATAAGAGCAAATTTTGCAACAAAACTCATTT
Source organism: Adiantum capillus-veneris (assembly GCF_014529385.1). NCBI lineage: Eukaryota > Viridiplantae > Streptophyta > Polypodiopsida > Polypodiales > Pteridaceae > Adiantum > Adiantum capillus-veneris. The sequence goes on along the minus strand of NC_140956.1, from coordinate 39,798,434 downwards.
AAGCTATCCATGTGGCATCCCTCCCCCTCCTCCCCAGCACTAAAGGGCACGGGAGATTTATTGAAGCCCAAGCGGTGGGATCCACGACAGCGAAGCTAGGACACGATGATCGAGACGCGCACAACCATAGGATACCGGGATAAACAAGGACATGAAAAGGTAAACTTGGACAAGCAGGGAGGCCTGTCCAAGTTTATTTATCATTATATGGTTTGCCCATATGTCAACTTCCTCGTCGCAGATGTAACGGTTAGAGCATTGGGCTCTCATGGTGGTGGCGAGAGTTCGAATCTTTGTGCCTGCGATCGACGCCCATTTTTTTTCGCCATCCATTCATTTCGAGATTCCTCCTTTGGACCCCCACCGCGGATCCGATCTCTTTTCTCCCATGCCCTTTAGTGCTGAGCCCCCCCTCCCCTCTCTCTCTCTCTCTCACACACACACACTCACACACATTCACTGTAGCAAACAAAGAAGTGCTCATTGTATAGGACCCAAAAGTACTTGAAAAGCAATGCAAAACGTTCTAAACCTACATTTTATATTTTGGGTCAAAAGTACATGAACGACACGGTAATAAATTGAAGATAAAACTTTGCAACGATCCATAAATAATAATTGGCATTTTGTTGCTTTCCACCTATCATAGCACATCATACTTTCACATACTACTAGATGAATTCATAGGTTACAACGTCAAGTTATACAATTTATGCACGTCCCACAAGTTACCATCAAATGATTGATGTGCCGAGTTAAATTGTTTTTGCCAATGCTCTTTACACTTCATCATGTGTATGGTTTGATCATCATCTGTGTCATGTGTCACGTATTATCTTCATCATCTCACAGAGTGGAAACAAGGCAATGTAGGGCACGCATTATGATTTTCAAAAGTTAGGATTGGCAAGTTGGCATTGAGTGGTCACTGGTATAGCGATCATTTAATATCCATTTTGTAGTTTATAAATGCGATTCGTGGAAAAGCTAAAAGGGCAAAAAACATGCATATGTAGAGTAAAGGTGCCAATAAAAAGATGGGCCTGTGTTTGGAGACATGAGGGAGGGGGGGGGGGGGGGGGGGGGGGGGGGGGGGGGGCCGCTCCCAAAAAAAAAAAAACCCCAAAACCTAAAAACTTTAATTTTGTTTTTTTGCCAACAAAGAAGCATGGGTTTAATGGTTAGTACAAGCTAATATGTTGTCTTCCCCGATGCCAAGAAAGGGGATCAATCCTTGCTACTTCCCATTTTGCTAAACTCTCTGCCTTTGGTACCTTGTTTTGCTACATAGAAACACACAAATTCGTGTCATGTTTGCTACCTACAACGCCATTTGCAACATATTTTTTGTAGCATTTTGTCCTTTATTAAAGCTTTCTAATATACTAATCCTTGTGAAAATTGATCCAGATTTCAATACATCGAGAGGTTTAATTCTTGTCGTAACTAAATGCGAAAATTTACCCTATGGTTTCTCTAATCCACCAATGTTTTCACTTTTTTGGCATTCCAAAGGAAGGACTACGTACCCAGTTGCATTTGTCTAGTAAGTTTCTTATCTACCCAGTTATCTGGTCGAGCACTATTGTAATGATTAAATGCAAATGCCTAGTCAACTTCTTTGCGAGAGGGGAGAGAAAAGGAGGGGCTTCAAGCAGCGAGGCAGTTGCTCTATTTTGTGATTATAGCATATTTTGAAGTTTCTGAGAACTTTGCACACTTTTTGAGATGATGTAACTTGATAAGGTAAGAGTTTCTCCCTCTGCTTTAGGGCTAGGTCGCGTGGCACTATTGTCCAATGAACTACCCGCTCTAGTTTTACCGACGGCTTTGTATCAAGTTTTAATGCTTAAATTTTGTATCAAAGGGAGAGAACAACTTGTCGTCTTTTGCTTCGCGATAGTAGTCATCAAGTCTTTTGAGGATTTGTCAATTTCTTACTACTTTGTGGTTCTTTTGACAGGTCTTTTGATTGTATTAATTGATTGTTTGGTGATCGGAGGCTCAGACTAGAAGGCAAGATCACCGTTTCCATGCGACCTAGCCCTTACTTGTTGATAACTGACCAAGGAGCGGGTTCTTGTCCACATGCAACCAAACTCTATGTGATGGGACAATTTTTTTGCTAAGTCCATAATGATGAGTTTTATATAATGTGATTTGTCTCTCATCTCAACATAATCACACACACACACACACACACACACACACACACACACACGCTTTTTCTTTTGTAAATTTGACACACACACACACACACACACACACACACACACACACACACATACACACACAAAATTATATATGTATATAGATATTTAAAATGAAGGAGATGTATACATAACTATATAAATAGATATATATCATTTGAAAAATGAAGAAAAACGAAAAGAGATAATAAAATTTATCACCTGTGTGGTAGATTGGTTATCTCAGCTCTTTCGTGAGGAGACGGTCTTTAGTTCAAGCCCCGTCAGATAGATCTTGCACATCTCTTGGTTTTTCTTTGCAAAAACAAAATACTTCAAACTTGAATCCAAGATTCCCCTGAGCTTTTTACAATATCCATTTGGGACCACGCATTTTATAGGGTAGTGGAAACCGCATGTGCAAGCTCGCATGGAAGATATTTTTAATAAAAACAAAAACTCCCATATCTCCATTATTTTGTATTACCTCTCTCTCCATGTTTACTCCCTCTCCACTTGTCCCTAGACTTGCTCGAGTCGACACTTTTGTCTCACATGTGGAGAGAACAATCATCAATATAAGTAGAGGTATGGTCAACATGCAACTCCACTAGATGAATTTGAACCTTGGTGTCCAAAAATCATCCAAATGTGCTCTCTCTATAACACTATATGGACTAATCGACCAATTGATAGGGACATATACATACCCTTGAGTTCATTAGTGAGGAATTTAGTTGTAGCCAAATAACGTCTATAAACACTAACTATCTTTTGCATCAAGGTGTCAAAGTCATCTGCGAAGGTGCCTCTAGTATGTCTATCATGGTCAACAAACCAAGGCATGACTCCTCTATAGCCTACAAAATGTAACAAGGATGAGATAAAAGGCAGATATCCTATCTCAGAGAAAGAAAAAAGCACAATTTGATGAAACAAAACCAAACCAAAACCGAACAAACATGACGACTCCAAAGAAATGGAACCTCCTATGACCAAAATTGAGCGGAAAGCTAAGTATAAAGAGTTGAAAAGAACCTTAAAGGATGTTTGGACCAATGAAATGGAGTTTAAGAGTGAAAAACCAGGGGCAATCAATGTTCCATCACATTATAAGAAGTACATTCTGCAAGATCGACGGATCATAGTGCAATAGCCAATGAGACAACCCAAGGAACCTGGAAAATCCTATGAGGGACCTAAACATGCAAAATGAGTTGAGTTACCAAAGCCTGGGGAGGAATTGAAGCTAACATACATATCTGCGAGTTTGTCTCAGGAAGAGGAGAAAATTCTCATTAAAACTTTGAAGGAGTATAGGAATTTCTTTGCCTAGTATTAAAAGATCTCAAGGAAGTAGATTTTAAAATCTGTCAGCACACTATCCCTATGAGAGATGATGCTAAACCAAGTAGGCAAAGACCCTACACCTATAATGGGACATTCGCTAAAAAGCTCAAGGAAGAAATAGAAAAACACAAGGAAGCCGAGTTCACTTTTAAAACTGAACACATTGATTGGGTATCACCAACTGTGGTAGTACCAAAAAATAATGGAAAACTTAGAGTGTGTGTGAACCTCAAAAAGGTGAATGTAGCTACCATATGAGATAACTATCCTCTTCTAATCACTAATCATGTTTTGAAGCAAGTAGCTGGAAAAGAAGCTTACAGCTCCTTGGATGCAATTTTTGGTTATAATTAGTTAGTCATAGATCCAAACGATCAACATAAAACTACTTGAATGGGGAATTTTTGCGTATTGAGTCATGCCTTTTGGACTAACCAATGCACCAGCCACATTCTAGAGACTAATGAGCCATGCATTCAAGGAGTATCTATGGAATTTCCTTGAAGTTTACATGGATGATCTTTGAATGCATGCTAGAAAAAGAGAAAACCATTTTGGGCAACTCAATTGCATTTTTGAGAAATTCCATATGTATAGGACTTGTTTAAATCCTAAAAAGTGTGTATTCATGGTTAGACATGGGAAAATTCTTAGACATATTGTCTCAAAAATGGTATTGCTACTGATATTGAAAAAGTGGCAACAATTGTTGAAATTCCTAAACCAACGAGTGTTAAGGAAGTTTAGGCATTTATGGAGCATTGTGGCTACTACCCATAGAATTATGTACATGTATGTTGTCATGGAAAACCCATTTATGGTCTTATTACTCACTTTGAATGGATTGAAGAATGTGAAGCTTCCTTTCAGAAGCTTAAGCAAGCCTTATCATCAACACCTAATAATAAAGACTCTTGATTGAAACAAAGTTTTCCATGTGCATGTGGATGCTTCATATTTTTATATTAGTTGTATATTAGCTCAACCAAGAGAGGGAACAATGGATTCCCCTATCTCTTATGCTAGGAGGATGTTGAACATTGCAGATCAGAACTACACCATGGCTGAAAGGGAAGGCCTTGTAATGGTGTATGCACTCAAGAGATTCCGATACTACTTATTGGCTAATAAATTATTCTTCTTCATGGACCACCAAGCCTTACTCTATCCAACAAGCCATGCAATACATGTAGGATAGTAAGATGGTTTATCATCCTAATAGAGTTTGATTTCACAATGGTAGTTAAGAAGGGCACCACCCATAAATGAGCGGATTACCTGCCAAGGTTCACTTCAGGGGAATCTCCAAAAGGAGTGGATGATGATTTTTCAGATGCTTACTTGTTCTCAATAGAACTGATTCCTAAATGGTTTGAAGATCTTGTTTCTTTGATGAGTATAGCTCAAGTAGACTCACATATCCCACTTCCAATTACATCATGACTAACAGAACAATTAGCTTTGTATCAGCTGTTGGATGGAAGATTGTATTGGAATAATAAAGATGGGATTCTATTTCTATGCATAAGCCCTGAAGAACAAGCAAAGTACTTGAACCAAGCTCATACTAGAGTAGTGGGGATCCATTTTGTTGAAGACCAAACTCTGTGACGATTGACTTGGTTAGGAGTTTATTGGCCTACCATGAAAAGGGATGTTCATGCTTACGTAATCGATTGTTTCCAATGCAAAGAAAGAGCAACTATTCCACACACAACATTATTTCATATATCCATTGCACCAAGGTGGAGTAGATATTTGGTAGAATGTTTGATGAATAGGAAATTCTCGAAAGACATGAGTAATGGAGACAAAGAGTGATCGAGGCTGAAGCAACCAACTATATGATGATCAGTCAACAACTCTATAGACGAGGAATTTTGTGCCAATGAGGATGAATACCTTTCCATCTTGGAACAACAAGCACATTCTGGGCTTGCAAGAGGCCATTTCTCTCATGAAACCATGGCTAGAGCTATATTGATGGCTGGCATCTGGTGATCGAATTTGTTTGTTGTGATGCAAAAGAATTTTTTGACGATGTGACTCCTGTCAAAGAGACAAAATGCCAGCTAGAATATATAGTATGCCATTGCGACCTATGTTGGGAGTAAGAGCATTCACTAAGTGGGGTATAGACTTTGTTGGTCCGATACAACCACTTGCCCACAAGACTCAAGCTCAGTACATTATTGTGGCCACAAATGACTTGACTAAATGTGCTAAAGCTAGAGCCACTAGAAAGAATGATGCTCAAACCACTACTGCATTACTGTATGAGTGCGTCTTTACATGATACAAACTTCCTATTGAGATTGTGAGTGATTGAGAAATGCACTTTCTCGGTGAGGTTATAGAACATTTATTGAACAAGTTTATGGTGATCCATAACAAATCCACACCCTACCATCCTCAGGCAAATGGTCAGTCAGAACATACGAACAAGATCTTAAGCTTGGTGCTTACTAAGATTGTAAGCTCAAGAATAACTGATTGGGAAATGAATCTTGATTCAACCTTATGGGCTTATAGAGTGTCATTCAAAAGAGCTCTAAATTCCACTCCACTTAACTTGGCCTACTGATGACTTGATGCTATCTTACCAATGGAGTTTTTGTTGCCAACCCTCAGAGTTGCACAAGAGTTAGAGTGGAAAGGTCATGAATTGTTAGAATGACTCAAGAATCTTGAACAGGTAGATGAGCAGAGACTAGCCATTATAACAAACATATATGCACAGAAACAAAAACAAAAACAATTTTTTGATTCATATTTGTCGACAAAAGTCCTTAGTCTAGGAGATTCGATCTTGGTTTACTTGTTAAAGCAACACATCCCTAAATTCAAGAAAAAGGGACACGATCCTTTGGTAATAGAAAGCGTTTCACTAAGTGGGGCAATTCAACTAGCTAGGGAAGTAATGAAAAATTGGATTGGTGGATGTTGCCTTAGTAGGTACCATCTACTGCTGCTAATGATCTCTTGTAAAGAATGCACATAGCTAAGGAATGAAAACTTAGACAAAAACAAGTGATGGTGGAGGCTCAAGAGGAAGTGTGCATTTGAACCTTGAAGAGAAAAGATACAATGCACCCGAACCCTGAAGTTTTGCCAGCCACAATACACTTCAAATTTCCCCTCAATACTTTTCTCAATCTTTAGCCAAAAGTGTAGAGAAAACAAATGATGAATGGTTGGACAGATTGGACATGAGGATAATCGTCACATTAAAAGATGGATTTAGAGTCAAAGCACTCGCAAACACAAAGTGCTCGGCTCAGTGCAGTAAACTATTCAACCTACAAGAGGGAAACCACCCAACCATTGGAGCATTGCAAAACTAAAGTTAAAGGGTTCCATACGGAATTCAATCCAACATTGGGTTTGATCAGTCTCAATATCTTTGTGCATGGATTTATGTGCCCACATACATTTATTTGCATTCCTAATGGGTATATGAATGAAGATATCATACTAGGAGTTCCATGGATGCGAACTTACAAAGTTGTCGAGGATTGGGATGACAAAGTTCTCGAGTTAACACTTAAGGGAGGACAATTAAGAGTATCCTTTGCTCACAGATGTGAAGAATGGAAAGCCGCTCTGAATGCTCCTAAACACCTAGAAAACAGGATCAAGTAAGCACCAATGTTAACTATTCAACACAGAATCCATCCTCATAGCACATGCATGTAGGGAACCAGGCTATTTATGTCCCAAAAGCTTAGCTACACAATACTCCTAAGTAGATTTGGGTGCCTAAGCAACTCTTGACCAACAAACAACAACTATTGAGTCACAAAAACCAATCACAACTGATATATCCACAACCCCAGCCAAATAAGTCAAAGTAGTTATATTGGCCTCAATGGAAGTGGATACTAAAGAAGCATAATGAAGCCAAGTTCCAACCCAAGATGTTATATAAATGGAAACCCAAGGCAACACCAAGAAAAATGACGTACAAATGGGTACCAAAGCTTTGGCCACCACCAACACAACAATCGACCACACTGCAGAATAATTCAAGGGAAATCGATAGTTGTTCGCCCACGAACTATCAAAGAACGAGCACAATTTCTCCAAGATCTACTCTTTAAGGGAGTTACCCAACAGGGATGCTTCATCTTTGACAACCCTTGAGCTCTCTACTCAAGACCCACCTCTTGCATAGCATAGTATTTTAAAATGCATTGACATCAGTAGCATGGTCATGCCAACCTTGGCTATATATAGACACGACTTTATTATCCATGCACTGCACTACTAGGACTACACCCTGTCATCCTAGAGGACTCTGATGAGGAGGAGGGGGGGGGGGGAGGGGCATTAGAATGCAAACCCAGATAACTAAAATAGACTAGGAAAAGGGCAATGTTTTGAAGTGTTTGTATGTTAATGTGTAAGTTTTTGCAATTCAAAAGCAAAATGCCCTTATACTTTAAAAGATCGGGGATAATGCAATATGATAACCCCTAGTGTGTAAATAGTGTAAATATAGTAAAAAAAGCAAAAGAAATTATAATTTTCCCTTTTTTTTGCATGTTTGTAATTTTTGGATGGGTTTTCTATTTTTTGGATTGCTCTAGTACTTTTCTTTTAATTTTTTATTAAAAAAGGTCAAAAGTAAAAAATAAGTAGTAAATAGGATGAGATGGAAAAACAAAATATACCTGATGATTAAGAAGGGAGGACAGACAAGCATGTCAAATCTTGTTCAATTTCGATGACAATGATAGAAAGCCTAAATTGGGCACGCAATGCCTGATTTGGTGAAATTCTCGGAAAAGGAGCAATCGAAGTCTAAGTGAGGAAATTTTTGAAGGGAATGTGCACTACACAGTTTAGTAGGACTAATCGGGGAGTTTGAGAGAAAACGAGTCAGGAAGGCCAGGTATGTATAGCTTAGGTAAGCCAAAACCAATCTCATTTCTACTTTGACCTTCTTGGAGTGAGCTTTCATAGCTTGTTTTCTCAGCGCATTGCCCAGACCTACCAACCTCTACACTACACAGTCTTGCATGAGGCATAAGAGTTATGTTCCTAACTTACTAGCAAGCATGTTTGCTTAGAAAAACCCTAGGTTAGTAGAACCTTCTATTGAATGAAGAGAAAAACGACTGTAACTAATAGATTTGTGGACCAAATCGTACCAAACTTGGGGGGGGGGGGGGGGGGGGGGGGGGGGGGAACATTCCTAATGAGTCACATGACCATTTGGCTTGAGGCTAGTGAGGTCTATAGGTAATAAGCTGAAATTTGGCCCACAATTAGAATTGCAATCTGGCTTCACAGGAGGCTTCCCCATAGGTGTCATGACCACTGTACCTAGGTGCAAAAAAAAAAGAAAGCTCAGTTGAGGCCCCAGAAGCAAGAAATCGGCTTGGAATTCCACAAAGCGTCATTTCCAAGCTATGGCCTCAAAACCACTTCAAAATGGATCAAACTTGATGGGCCCATTCCTCAAGGCATATGGGACACCACCCCACTTAGGGGTGGAAAACTGATCCATTTCAAGTGCCAAGAGAAAGACCACCAAAGTCAGAGAAGCAAGTGCAAAACAGACTCAAAGAGACCGAAATTAATTCAAATTAGGGCTAAGAGTTATACATTAGGTCTATAGGACAAGGATATAGCATCGAAAGTTGGAAAAACTGAAAATTTGCAACTCAAGATAATAAGTGCGCTTATTATCTCCTCATTCCAAATTGACCCATTTTAGCATTTTCTCCTCATGCACACTATCTTCATGATGAATTGAGGTCCTGAATCCCCTTACATCCTCACATCACCAAAAAATGCCCCAGAGCTTCCAATTTCCAAAATTTAGCATAAGGAAACCACTTCCTAATCCAAAAAGTGCAAGAACACATTCAAAGCAAGGAAACACCTTGTACAACCTCTCCTAGCCAAAAAAAAGTGCAAAAAAAGTTGAATAATGGCACAATACAAAATCAACACGCTTATTATCTCATGTGGCCAAATGAGTCCAAACTTGGAAATTCTTGTTCTTATGAGCTTTATCATGCCCTCACAAGCCTACACACCAATTTTGGTTCAATTTGAACACTCAAAAATTTTGCACCAACACTTAGACAATTTTAGAGCCTTCCAGCCAAAAACTGATCCCAATCAGGCATCCATGCATTCAAATCCAAGCAAACTTGAAATCATATCTATTTTCAATGCCTTTAACACATGTGCATAGCCAAAATCCAAATTTGCTGCCAAAATGATGCCCTAGATAATCAACACACTTATTATCTCTGATGAATTTTTTTGGTCAAATCAGCTTTTTGGTGTTTATAAATGTGGAGTGGACCTACAAAGGGCGTATGAGTTTATACATGTTTATACATGCTTTTTGGTGTTTATACATGTGGAGTGGACCTACAAGTGGACCTACAAATGGAACCATGTGGAGTGGACCTACAAAGAGCGTATGAGTTGCTCAACTCAATCCAGGAAGATGACATTGCACATATTAAAGAGAAGAAATAACAAGTATTTTCACCAGAAACACCACTGCCACAACTTTTGAAGATATGATTCACAAGCTGGCAAAGGAGCCTACAGGGCTGTTCCATCAACACTTCCACTTCTCTACAAAGCGGCCACCTCGCTATACTTGTACAAATCATGTAGTGGCCTTTGCTTTCACAATCGCTTTGAAGACTAGGCTACCAATTCCTATAGACCATGCGGCTTATGTGCTAGACACCCTAAAGAGCACAAGGAAGACTAAAGGGATAAGGTACTTGGGAGCACCATAAGTTCTTACTAGAATTGCCTACCATGTATTGGGGATGGCAGACAACTTGCCGCCAACTCTAGAGCAAAATCTATGGCTAGAGACAAGATTGAAGAATGAGGAATGGGAAACCAAGAAAGAAGACGAAGATGAGCCACCACCACCACTATTCAGAAGATCAAAGAGGAAGCAACACCAATCTGCTGCGATGGAAAGTGAGACAGAAAGCGACACGAAGGGCCAATGCAAGATCCAGAGGATAAAGAGTCTAAAGAGAGTGAAGTTGATCCAAAGCAGGAAGAAGAAAAGAAAAGGATGGCAAAAAGGCAAAGAAAAAGTGGAAGACTGACCACTAAAGAGAGCCCCTAGACCCACTCCAATCATCATGAAAGAACCATCTCAAAGGGCTGCCAGGCTTAAACAAGAAAAAGAAACCTTTGATTGAGAAAGAGGTTTGCAGGAAGACTTCACGGAGTTCTGGCAACTGAACCCTCGAACAAATCTCAAAGAACCCTTTTTATGCCAAAGATCCCCTTGCAGAGTTGGAAAAGATCTACCGGGAAGAGGAGTTGGAGAGAGCTAAGGAGGCAATTGGATCCTCTAAACAAAGAACCCTTTTTATGCCAAAGATCCCCTTGCAGAGTTGGAAAAGATCTATCGGGAAGAGGAGTTGGAGAGAGCTAAGGAGGCAATTGGATCCTCTAATTTGCCAAAAACAAAGCGTAATGATAACCCACCCTCTCTAGCTAACATAGAAGTATCCGCTCCACCCCGCATGGAAGAAAGCAAACCATAAGAAATACCACAAGAAGAGCCAAAGCCAGAGGAAAAAGTAGATTCAGTGCCAACAACCACATGCACCACTGAAGCACAAACAAAAGACACACAAATGGAGATACAAGAGGATTTAAAGATGGATGAAGCTACCCAAGAGCTTGCATTACAAGAGGACACTCCAAAAGAAATCAGAGAGGTGATTCCCAAAGAAGAGATATCTGTTGAAGAAGACAAGGTGGAGCAGGACACCAAAGAGCAAGAGCAACAAGAGTTGGTGGGCACTTCTCAACTGACAACACCTCAACCACCCAACCTACAAGATATTAAAGACTATTCTCAATTTACCGACACATGGTAGAAAAGATGAAAGCAGCATTATATGCCAAGAAAGAGAGGGTAAAGTAGGTTGAGACTGCTAACACACTTCTCATGGGAAAAATTCTAAGAAGAAGAGGTGCTTGACACATTTCCAAAGGAGATTGGGGCACTAGAATTCTTACAATTAGAGAACATGTAGATCCGATTACAGTGGTCCCAAAATCCTCTACAGTTAAGCTAGAAACTGAACAAGGGTTGATAGATAACTTCACTACCGAGGTCAAGAAATCAATTAAAGTCAATTTAGAGTAAAAAATGAAGACCTCTGGAAGAAAGCTATGGTGTGAGAGTAGCGGATTCTCCACTCCACCAGTGTAGCCTAGCTCACTTCCAAGCAGATCACAAAAAAATGGGACCAACAGTCTCTCCCATACCCACTCATTAATTTTTTTTCCCTCATACTATATGCAGACATTTGAGAAAGACTTCTACACTTAGATCAAAGATCTTCGGTCCTGTGTTGGAGAACCTTCAAGCTAGGTTCATGGGCTACAGGAGCAATGGAACTCAACACTCCTATTGACTTGCAGTTCTTGACTGAAGCGGACAAGAAACTCTGAATCAAATCCTATGATGACTTAAAAGCCCTCAAGAAGAAAAGGAAGGCACACAAGCCGAAGCACTACCCGATCCCTTAAAGTCATGTCAAGGATGACCTAGTCTTGGGGGGGGGGGGGGGGGGGGGGGGGTAGCTAACATTGAAGCCATATATATCCATCCTCTAATGTAATTTTTCACTTTTTTGATCATCTGAACATCCATAGCCCTAAGTCTTTGTAATTATTTTATTTCCAAAATTAATTTGTAAGACATTATGTGATTATGAGCCAGACAAAGTGAGGCTAAATGATTCTAGATTGTATCAATGAAATCCTAGGTTGCAGAGAGTTAGATTATTTTCTCATTTTTGAACCGTGAACCTTTGGCTAAGGTATAAAAGACATTTTTTGTAAAACTTAGAGTCTTTTTTGGATAATGAGCGGTACGACTGATTATCAGAGCACTGTGTAGTCCCTTGATTTCTTCTCAACCTCATAACTCCCTCGTGAAGTGTCTTTCTGCTTCATCACGTTTGTAGGTGAAAGCTCTTCGCGACCTTGTGATTTTCTCTCGATAAAATTGTGTTTTTCTTGTTGCTCACCTACTGTTTAATCTGCTCATAACTCGAGATTTACTTAACGAAGCTACATTTTATGCATTGGAGGGGTGTAGGGGCATCATTGCTAAGCTCTAGTGTGTATTTGGGGCTGAAAACAGTTAGGTCAAATCTGCCCTGTAGGTAATAAGCACAATTTTGGTAAGTGGTCAGAAGGGGAATTTGAGGGTTCAAACATGTGTCTTTAGATGTTCTCTATTCATCCAATAAGTTTCGTCATGTTTGGACGTCGTTTGCTTGGTGGACCATTGAGATTTATATGCGGTGTCGTAGTTAGCATCGACTGTCTGACATGCAATTGAGTGTAGCTTTGGGTTAGATAAGTGAGTATGAATTTAGGTTAACATTAAAAGTATTTAGGAATATCATCTAAGGAACATTAAGTATTTAGTAATATCATCTAAGGTCAATCAAATAATTATAAGTAAACAACACTAACATAAATTTTTAAGCATTTAATGTTCACAAGGTTTGAAGAAAATTTTATGAATGCCTAGTTTAGTAATGCAATAGACCATGAAATGAAATGAATCATAAAATGGAGCAATCTTCTGTTTATCAAGCAATCAAGGAAAGTAGAGATAAAAAATGAATCACATCATGAAGGAGTTCACTTTTCTTTGCAAATTTTAAATTTTAATGCAAATACAAGCAAAACATCCAATTATTAAAAGCCAAAAACACAAATTCAAACCCTAATTTGAAAGTCTTAATTACCCAAATTTCCCAAAGGAAGAAAACCCATGAGGAAAAGGTTGCCTTTGGTCAAATGCATGAAAATTTTGCTCTTTGATAGCAAATGTATGTATACACAACATACATACAACGAGACAACTTCACTCTTACCAACACAAGTTCATTAGAGTCTCTCCACTCTCCAGTGGATGTGGACTCATCCAATGGAGACTCATCCTCCAAGCTTGGAGGATGTGGACTCATCCTCCAAGCTATCCTCTTTGCTTGTCTTCCAAAAGATTGAGTTTGCACCATCATCCCATCAACGTATGTCAAATCCGTGTCTGCATCTTAATCTTCCTACTGCTCCACAAAATTTTGACCACTATTTTGGCTTTGCACACACTCACTATCCACCTCTAGGCCCTTGGCATCTGCAACTTGGCTACACTCGAGTTAGGATATGGAGTGAGCTTGTCAAACCAAGTTTTGGAGCGAGCTTTTTTTATTGGGAGGGGGAGCCAATGGTGCACCACCATTGCCACCCTCATTGACCACCAAAGCCACCAACTCTTCTCCTCTGCCCTCTCCTCCTCCCCCACAGGAAGGAACATGTGTGTGTGTGTGTGTGTGCGTGTGAGAGAGAGAGAGAGAGAGAGAGAGAGAGAGAGAGAGAGAGAGAGAGAGAGAGATGATTGAATGTGTGGATGCATAGTTTACCAAAAAAAAATCACCCTAATTGAAAAAAATATGAGAACGTTTAAAACTCTCAAGAATTCATCGTGATTGCAATAAAACTTGTGAATTTTTGATGGTTTTCTACAAGACATGTTCGGAATCTACCCAAGATTTTGCAACTTTGACTAAAAATACATCAAAACTTTGTCTTTTACAAAAATTGTGCCTCTGTGTGTGTGTGTGTGTGTGTGTGTGTGTGTGAGAGAGAGAGAGAGAGAGAGAGAGAGAGAGAGAGAGAGAGAGAGAGAGAGAGAGAGAGAGAGAGCACCACATGACAATGTATATATTTTCTTCAAGGCAAGCTTGAAATCTACCCGAGATTTTGCAATTTTACTCTATGCGGACATATATGTGTGTTGCTGTATTAAACTTAATACATATTCACAAAAGAACATAACGTTCAAAAGATTACTGGCTTTAGATAACTAGACAGAGCTTTGTACAAAAACGACCCAGTTTTAGATTCATTTGTACAATATAATAAGAATGAGGCATCATTCAATGATCCTATACAAAAAACTACTGAGTTGTGGAGGTCGTCCAAGTAGAGGAGGCTAGGTTCTTCAGTAATGGATATAAATTCCTAAGTAAAGATAGAATCCTCACCTCCATCCATAAAAACATGACAATAGATTTGTTAGCCTTGAATACGTATTTCGTAAAAACATACTCAACTATCTTTCCAAAACACAGACAACACATGCCAAGGCTAAGTGAGGGAAATAACTTCCCTCACCTTATATAGAGGTCCCTCCTACTGAATTTTGACAAAGACTTCCGTAGATTCTGCTTAGAAGATCGGCACAGAGACCAAGTGGGCTGTTGGCGCCATATCCCTATTATTCCACCACATGGCAATGGTGCAAGAGTGAGAGTGAGAGTGAGAGGGTGCATGCGAGTGAGAGAGAGGAAGAATGGGGCTGCTGCTAATCGTTGGGAAGGAATGAAATCATCAGTATTATGCTCGGGAGGAAAACCTCAATTCAAAGGGCTCGTACCCAGATGTACATGGGTTATTAATCTTTTCAACTTTACAACTAAATAACAGGGGATAGTTCACCCAGCAATATAATGTCAAATTTTCATGCTACTTTTAGGGTAGAGTTCCACCAGAGACTAGCACAAAGGGTTATCCCAAAGCCATGAGGGTTCTATTATTTTAAGTGAAGGAAGATTCTAAGATTTTTCAAGAAGCAAGTTAGGTTTTAAACATGAGTGTTTAGGGGTGAGTTTAAACCCAATAATAATTAGACCACACAGTAGTGTTTGCATGCTAGCTCCACCCAAAGTACGCTACCCTCCCCATTCTATTTAAGCCAAGATTAGGTCTTAAAGGGGCTATAGTTTTAAATCCACCAATGGAGGGTCTTTAAAATGAACCGGGTTAGGTCCAATTTGTAGTTTGTCACAAGTTTCAGGGTGTAAAATAAGCAACAGGTAAACCATAAAACAAAGTGACATGTGTGCGCACGCGTGCGCGTGTAATGAAAGTGGCCTATGAAATTTGACAATAGCGGAATTAAGAGAATTAGAGTGAGCATTTTTGTGAGACTACTTTGAGAATATAGAGGGTGAACTTAATTAGTGGTAGCAACATAACCATAGTACTTAATTAACTTGGCATGAACAATACTTTTGCAAGAGAGAGAGAGAGAGTTTAGAGAACTTGACAAAATTTGAGGACTGGATTTATGTGGAGCCGGTCCCCCCTCTAATTGGCTATTGTATTATATGTTCTCCCATCAAGAGAGACTTGGTACAATATAATCTTTGTGTTCCTTGTGACCTAGGTGATGCAATGAAGATGGAAAGCTTCATGCATCACGAGCATAACATAGACTTTGTACAAAGCATTAACCATCCCCGGCCTCAGTCCCAAGGCCTCAAACACCTTCAAAGGTGGATAGAGCTAGCGGGGAATGAGGGTAGGGAAGAGGAAGAAGAAACATTCATAGGAGAAAGAAATAGTTCCTCACTTATCATCACTATTCTTGCTTAGCATACATAATAGCATAGTAATGAAGATGGAGAACATGGCAAGCTTAAGCATTCGAGCATGGCTCTTGGTTGGATTTGCATTCCATAGCCAAGAGTGTTGGTGTAGGCTCTCAACTTCTCTACAAGCTTGGAGAAGGAGATTGAGCTCTTGCACTTTACACCTCACACAATGAGTGTGTGTGTATGGGAGAGTATACCCCCCAAGCTACCCCCTCCTTGCTTTGGTAGACCCCCTCTTCTAGCTCAAGATGGAAGCTCATTGGACCCCTGCAAGCCTGGTCAATCACATGCAGAGTGCATATCAAGCAAGCATGCTAGCCTTGGGACAAGTGTCCCCCTTTCCCCTTTGAGAGAGAGGACTTGATAAATGCATAAACAATTAATTAAATTAGCTAAATTATCATTGGACCCCTTGGGAGGCCAACCAATAGGCTTTAGGCACACTATGAGGGCAATATGAAGAGGAGCTTGATGTGTGTCCTTGTTGCCTCCTTGGTCTAGGCTTGCCTTCTGTGAGGGTGTGCATCTCAAGCACGACAAGCACCTCAAACATCTTAGTCATCAAGCACCTCAAGCATCTCGGTATCCTAGCATGACAAGCACCTTAAGATTGGGCTAGGTTCCCACCTCAAGCACATCCCTAAGGTCCAAGGCTTTTCACACTAACTATTGGAGTTCTTTAATGAAACTAACCCTAAGGTATTTTAAGCTCCATTAGAATTGCTCTTTGATAGACCATCTCCCGTTTGGACCCCTTTCGTTCGGTCACGTGCTACTGAGATGCAGCTCAAGCACATATCCATATTCTAACTCTTATTTTGTTTATTCTCTCACATTGAGTGATCAATTTAATATGACAAAATCATTTGGGTATAGTTAGATATTAGATTTTATGACATTACCTCTCCCTTGAAATCATAGTCATCCTCGACTATGAGGTAGAAGAGATAAAGCCTTAGTCATTAGTCGATGATTCTTAGCGGGTAGAGGATTCCTTTTTACCATACGACATCATTCCAAGATGGAGGACTAATCTATTTGGTGCTTGGGAGACATAGCTGCTGCAAGCATGTCTACTCTTTAGTCCATTTCATTCTCCCAAAGTAGAGTTACAAAGTCTACTTGGTGTTTGAGAGACGTCGTCATCACAAACATGATTCGAAGTATGCATATCTAATGTAGCATTAGCATTAACAAGGTTCATACTATCCTTAAGATGTATTCCTTGCATCTATCTAGCATCTTCAAAAGGATAATTTTTGAACTTAATAAGATATGTCAGATAATCTTACCATGTTGTAGTACCTTGTTTTCATGCCAAAGGATAGCTTCGGGTTGTAGTACCTCTTCTTGGTCTTCAATTTTGGGAGGGTCTTCAATAACTGGTTCACTTGGTGTCTCTCCTTTGCAGGGCTTAAGTAGGCTCACATGAAAAGCATTGTGTATGAGCCAATGGTTGGGCAGCTTGAGTTGATAAGCCATCTCATTCATTGGCTTCAAGATTTGAAAAGGACCATAGTATCTTTTTGCTAGTTTAGCATAATACTTTTGATGGCCCAAAGGATTTTTGCCCGTTGTTTGCCTCAATCAAGCCTTGGGAAACTTAAGTAGGACCCAATCATTTTCTTTAAATGTTAAGTCCCTTCTGTCCTTATCAGCAACAACTTTTTTCCTTTGTTGAGAGATGGATATAGCCTCTTTAATCTTTTGGAAAGATTCTTATAGGTCATGGCTATACTCATTGGCAGCGAAGATCTTCCCATGTAATTTAAGTAGCAAGGGACTTTTAGGTCTTCCCTCTATGATTTTAAAAGGTGCTTTTCTCATAGAAGTATGGACAATATTATGTACGCATACTCTACAAGGGGTAAGTACTTTTCCCATTGTGAGTGTTGATCTACTTTTGTAACATAAGTCTTTATTAGATCAAATATTGTAAGATTGGCTATCTCACTTTGGTCGTGCATTTGTGGGTGATAGGCTGAAGAGAAATTCAATCTTGCACCTAGATTTTCAAAGAGGGACCTTTCCAAAAATTATTGGTCATTCTAAGATCTCTATCTGACACAATGGATGTTGGCAATCCATGGTGTTTGAAAATCTGAGATATGAAGAGACTTGCCATTTGGTGTGCCTTAATAGTCTTTTTGACAGAAATACAATGTGCTTGCTTGCTAAACCTGTTACCTATTGTCCATATTCTCGTATTCCCATGGATAGACTTGGGTAATCCAAAGATAAAATCCATGGATATACTCTCCCATGGTAAAAAGTTATTGGCAATGGCTGGAGTAATCTAGGCTGCTTCCCTCTATCATACTTAGTCTTTTGGCATACCACACATTTTGAAACATACTCTTGTATGTCCATTTTCATGGTAGGCCAATAGAAGTACGTCTCTACTCCTCAAAAAGTAGGCTGAATGTCTCTACGCTCTGCATAGGGAAGAGCATGGGATTCATACATGACTTTCTCATGAAGGGAGTGGGTAATAGATAGCCTACTGCCATGGAGAAGATAACCATCCTACAAGGTGAATGGTTCTTCTTTCTTCCCCAATGCAAGGGCTGACATTATGTCTTTAAAGTCAGGGTCAGTAGGATACTCAATCTATCATAGAAGATAGATCATTGTGAGTTTCTATAGACACTGCATTAACTTTTGGTCGTCATTAAAGTGCATCGGCCACTTGATTGTGCTTACCAGCAATGTGAGAAATATGAAAATAAAATTGCGAAAGAAAATTTGCCCACCTCATTTGTTTGTCAAAAAGCTTGGTTTGCGTCATGATGTACTTGAGACTTTGGTGGTCGGTTTGCAAAATAAATGGAGTCTCCAATAGATAGTGCTACCATGTGTCTAGGACATGTAGAACACCTAGAAGCTCTTTTTCATATATGCCCAAGACTCGCCAATCGGCATTGAGCCTTCGGCTCTTATATACTATGGCATGCCCTTCTTGAAGCAAGACTGCTCCAAGGCAATCACCACAAGCATCACATTGGACCTCAAATGTCTTTGAGAGATCCGGAAGCATAACTTAAAGGACTGGTCTAGAGGTAAGCTTCTCTTTGAGCTTGTCAAAAGCACTTTGCTCCTTAGCAGTCCATGAGTACTTAATGTTCTTCTTTGTTAAGTCATGTAATGGTCCTACTAGTTGAGAGAATTTTGCTATGAAGCATCTATAATATGCACATATTTCTTAGCTCATGTAGATTCCTTGGGTTAGGCCATGCTTTTATTACCTCCAACTTTGATGGATCCATATGGATACCATCTTGAGAGATAATATGACCTAAGTATTGAATCTCTTGAAGGAAAAATTTGCTTTTCTTTTGTTTGATAAAAAGCTTGTTCTCCCTCAAAGCTTGAAAAATCACTTGGAAATGTTGCTTGTGCTCCACTAAAGACTTTGGAGTAGATGATGATATCATCAAAGAACACTCTAGTGAATTTGCGGTAGGGTCTAATTTTTTTTCGGTAGATGATGATATCATCAAAGAACACTCTAGTGAATTTGCGGTAGGGTCTAATTTTTTTTCCATTAAACAATTGAAGGTGGCTTGTGCATTAGTCAAGCCAAAAGGCATGACTAGATATTCATAAAGACCAAACATTATACGAAATGCGATCTTTAGGATATCTTTATTCACTATCCTTATTTGATGATAGCCACTTTTGAGGTCAATCCTACTGAAGTAGGTAGAGCCGTGTAGCTTATCAAATAGATCTTCTACCTGAGATATGGGAAATGTGTCTTTGACAGTGATACAGTATAGTGCTGGATAGTTCACACACGTGCGGTATGTACAATCTTTCTTTTGCACTAAAAGGACTGGAGAACAAAAGGGAGAGGAGCTAGGCCTCACCATCCCTTTGTCTACCAATTATTGTACTTACCTCATGATCTCCTCTTGTTGAGATTGGGAAAATTGATAAGGAGTCTTGTTAGGCGGTGAGTTTCCTGGTAGGAGCTCAATTCGATGGTCTTCATCCCCTTGTTTAGGAGGTAAGTCCATAGGCAACACATCTTGGAATCCTTTTAGAAAATTAGATAAGTCTAAATCTTCTTGATCCTACCATTTATAATTGATGAAACATTAGGACCTTTTAAGGACTTTTTGACAAAAATCATGTACAGAGAAAAAACCGAGCTTTTCATTGATTTGTCAAAAGCAGGAGAATTTACAAGTGGTATAGTACGACCAGACTCACTAGCATCTATGTACATACTCTTTCCTTTTAGGTGAAGTAGATTCTCCTTTCAGGGAACTTCATGTTGGTAGCCATGCGGTTGAACCATGGTGCCCCTAGGATAACATCCTCATGTTGGAGAGGAGAGATGAAAAAGTCTTCTTTGTCAATGCAGCTTTGAACATGAAGCCTCAACATCCCAATCAAGGGAGTAATGGAGTCTTATTGTCCCTGGAAAGCTGTATCGGCAGTTACATTATCTTCCATCTCAAAAGATTGAATGTCCAACTTGGTGGCCAACTCCATTGATATGAAGTTATGAGTAGAGATAGGGCCAAACAAGATGAAGGCATCATGCTCCCTTACCTTTCCCCAAGCTTAGGAGAGAGGTGATCCTTTTCAATGAGCATCCTCTTTTGGAGCTTCCATAGTGGAAGCTCTAGGAGACTCATTGTGGGCATTTCTCTTGGGGCAAGAATGAGAGCCATGTCCTTGCTCCCCACACTTAAAACTTTTGTGGTCCTTATGAAAGCTTCAAGATCTTCAAGAGAGAGTTTATTTTTACCTTTGTAAACTCCCTTCTCCTTGGACCGCTTGTTGTTGTTGTTGGAATTGCCTTGGGAAGAATTTTGGGCATTGGTTTTTCCCTTTGCATCACTTTTGTCTTTGCTTTCCATGGGCTTGACATTCCTTCTAGCCCCTTGTTGGAAATTGATGCACGAAGCAACCATGGGATGGTGGATTACTTCGGTGATAGAACCAGGCCGTTGGGAGTTGACGTACTCGATCATCTCTTTAGGTAATCCCGTGCAATATTGTTGCTTTTGCTCGGTGAAGTCTATCTTTTGAAAGACTACTGTAGCCTTGAGATGTAAATCCCAAAACTTGTCCACGTATTTGTGGATAGACTCATAAGAGAGAAGCTTCAAACTCCACCATTCGGTAGGCACTTTGTTCTTTGCATTGCTTGCAAAAGGAGTTGCTTTATGATGAAAACTAGTAGAGTTTTCCATGTCTTTGGGGCTTCATCGTTGCCACGAAGGCTAGCCCACCATTGACTAGCAGATTTCTGAAAGTACATATCTACAGGACGTAGCTTGGAGGACTCTGTGAAGCCCTCGTCTCCAAAGGCCGCATAAAATTGATGGATGAAGTCCAATACTTTGTCGGTAGCACCAAAGGTGTCATCATAGGTGAGAAAAGAGATACTCTTTCCTCCCTCTTTGAACTTCTTGAGCTTTTGGGACCTTCACCATGCAGGTCGTTGGAAGAGGAGGAAGGTGAAGAAGAAAAATAAGAGGGTGACCTCTTTCTTACCCTTTTCTTCCTATGTTTCCTCTCTTCTTCGAGTGACGAGGAGAAGGAATGTGGGTTGACCGTTTCCTCTTGGGAGGAGTTGGCAATCATCTAGACCTTCCTCTTTGTGGGGCCACATCTTCATAGGAACTTAGGGATTTGATTCTTTCTCGTTCTTTGGATTCCTCCTCTCTTAGGGGAGAGAGTCTTCTTTTGGGGGTCTCATCAAGAGGCCTCCTAAGCTCTCTCTCCTCTTGGAGAGGAAGGGAAATCCCATAAGCATGAAGCTGTTCAGTAACTTCGGCTTGCAAAGCAGGTTGCCCATAGCTTGCTGCAACCTAGTAACAAGGTAATTAACAAACATGGGGGCATCATCATTAGCACCTTCATGTGCAAAAGTCAAAGTTATCAATGTTCATTCTACTCTCATGGTTATTGTCAACCATGCTAATTATACTCATGTATAGAGTTACTTTGTGCTTTGGTACCTCCAAAACTTTAGTCACTACTCTTCTTTACCTTTGAAAATCAGCTCTCAAGTAGAAACAAGCATGGTTTAGACACTGTTGATTGCAAAGACTAGTGGAGAGGTCTAACATTGCTCGGTTGATTATGGTTCCTATTGAGCTTGCTTGTAGCTTAATTATGGTTAAGCCAAAGGCTAGCCAAAGGCAAGCCCCGAGAGGCTCCATCATTAAGAATATAGTTCCCACGGTGTACCTCAAACTAAGTCCTTCTTAATAAAGATAATAGATCCTTGTCCCACTTACCCTATTGCAATAAACATACCCAACATTTCATGGAGAACTTAAGGACCTCTCTTCTTAAGCAAGAAAAGAGAAACCAATCACTCTGATACCAATGTAATGGAAATGGCCTATGAACTTTGAGAATAGTAGAATTAAGAGAGTTAGAGTGAGCATTTTTGTGAGACTACTTTGAGAATATAAAGGGTGAGCTTAATTAGCCGTAGCAACATAACCATAATACTTAATTAACTTGGCATGAACAATAATTTTGCAAGAGAGAGAAGGTTTAGAGAACTTGACAATAGTTGAGGACTAGATTTATGTGGAGTTGGTTCCCCCTCCAATAGGCTTTTGTAGTATATATTCTCCCATCAATAGAGACTTGGTACAATATAATCTTTGTCTTCCTTGTGACCTAGGTGATGCAATGAACATGGAAAGCTTCATGCATCACGAGCATAACATAGACTTTGTAGAAAGCATTAACCATCCCCGGCCTCAGTCCCAAGGCCTCAAACACCTTCAAAGGTGGAGAGAGCTAGCGGGGAATGAGGGTAGGGAAGAGGAAGAAGAAAGATTCATAGGAGAAAGAAATAGTTCCTCACTTATCATCACGCTTCTTGCTTAGCATGCATAATAGCATAGTAATGAAGATGGAGAACATGGTAAGCTTAAGCATTCGAGCATGGCTCTTGGTTGGATTTGCATTCCATAGCCAAGAGTGTTGGTGTAGGCTCTCAACTTCTCTACAAGCTTGGAGAAGGAGATTTAGCTCTTGCACTTTACACCTCACACAATGAGTGTGTGTGTGTATGTGGGAGAGTATGCTCCCCAAGCTACCCCCTCCTTGCTTTGGTAGACCCCCTCTTCTAGTTCAAGATGGAAGCTCATTGGACCCCTGCAAGCCTGACCAATCACATGCAAAGTGCATATCAAGCAAGCATGCTAGCCTTGGGACAAGTGTCCCCCTTTCCCCTTTGAGCGAGAGGACTTGATAAATGCATAAACAATTAATCAAATGAACTAAATTATCATTGGACCCCTTGGGAAGCCAACCAATAGGCTTTAGGCACACTATGAGGGCAATATGAAGAGGAGCTTGACATGTGTCCTTGTTGCCTCCTTGGTCTAGGATTGCCTTGTGTGAGGGTGTGTGTGTTCTCTCATGCCCCTCCTTGTAGGGATCCTTGTTGACTTTTTGACACCTCAAGCCCCTCAACCTTGGCCCGATTTCCACCACAAGCTCGGCCCATAAGCCCCTCAAGCTTGAGCCAGTCTCCCACCTCAAGTACAACCCTAGAATCTCAAGCACGACAAGCATCTCAGTCATCAAGCACCTCAAGCACCTTAATCTTGGGCCAGGTTCCCATCTCAAGCACATCCCTAGCTTACCTAAGGTCCAAGGCTTTTCACACTAACTATTGGAGGTCTTTAATCAAACTAACCCTAACGTCTTTTAAGCTCCATTAGCATTTCTCTTTGATAGACCATCTCCCGTTTGGACCCATTACCTTTAGTCCCATGCTGAAATGCATCTAAAGCACATATCCATATTCTAATTCTTGTTCCTGTTTATTCTCTCACATTTAGTGATCAATTTTATATGAGAAAATTATTTGGATATAGTTAGATATTATATTTTATGATAGTGCGTGTGCGCACGCGCGTCTCTGTGTGTGTGTGTGTGTGTGTGTGTGTGAGAGAGAGAGAGAGAGAGAGAGAGAGAGAGAGAGAGAGAGAGAGAGAGAGAGAGAGAGAGAGAGAGAGGGAGCGAGAGAGAGAGAGGACCGCATGACAATGTATATATTTTCTTCAAGTCAAGCTCGGAATCTACTTGAGATTTTGCAATTTTACTCTATGCGGACAAATGTGTGCGTTGCTATATTAAACTTAATACATATACACAAAAGAACATAACGTTCAAACGATAACTGGCTTTAGACAACTAAACAGAGCTTTCTACATAAATGATTCAATTTTAGATTGATTTTTGTACAATATAATAAGAATGAGGCATCATTCCATTGATCCTATACAAAAAACTTATGAGTTGTGGAGGTCATCCAAGTAGAGGTTAGGTTCTTCAGTGAGAATATCAACTAAGCCAAAAAATTCTTAAGTAAAGATAGAATTCTCAATTGCATCCATATAAACAAGACAACAGATTTGTTTACCTTGAATACATATTATAGGTATGAACGCACCTATTAGTTGTTATCCATGTCCTACTTAAAAACTTTTTAAATTAAACCTAACATAAATTCATTTTTTACTCTCATGCCTTGCTATGGCTCAATTAAAAGGGTTGAATTGTTCATAATCTTAATTTGACTACTTGGAAAGAATACTTATCAAGACAATTGCATCAAAAGGGGCAATGACCTCTTGATGCCCTTATAAACTGGTTATAGTATAAAACATTACATCATTTCTTGAATACATCACACTTCAAAAAAATGATATAGTAAAGGGATCTTTTGACACTTAGATCCAAAAAGGGTGGTGGCCTTCTAATCAATGAAAACATGTGGAAATACACTTCTTTTTATATACTTACTTATGGAAAGATTATTTAAATACTTTGCATAGTATGATAATCTAAAAATAACCTATGAGTTTCAAAAAATTAATCCATTTAATCGATCAAACTATGAATCTTTTAAACATTAAGAGTACACAGATACTGCTTGCTTTTTCAAAGCAGATAATCATCACTAAGCCAATCAAATATAAATTGGGTTTCTAACATCAATTGCTAACCACCGACAAAGTAATGAATAGTGACGGGCATGGTTTTTGATATACTAGATTAATGCTTTCAGTTATCCATGGCAAAGGAGATCAATACCAAAATTGTTTAGAGAAATCATTTATTACCCAAATAGATACCATCTTGGGAAAAGCAAAGCATTAAGTACCCCAAACAAATGTTGGCTCTATTTATAAGTAAAAGCCTAATGATGAGTATAATGTCAAGGGCCAGTTCAAAAGTCAGCTAAACGTGCCACACAACCAATATTTAAAAAAATTCCGCTCACATCCCAAAACTGAAGCCATCAGTCAAAAAGGTTTATCAGTAGGAAAGCCAACCATCCCGAGTTCTATCCCCCATGGGAGTAAGTGTACCCAAAATTCCAGAACCTAAACAGCCTCAAGGTAGAGAATATCAAACATTTATAAGCCATACTCTGATAGTATATCTATAAAATGTAACTTAAGATGTAAACTCTCAAAAATAGTTAAAAATAACATGAGAACCTTGTCCTCAAGGATCAGAAAAACCAACAATATGCTAGTATCATTCATGAGAAATTAATCAAAAGTAAACCAATAACCAACCGGTATCGACACAACAGAGAATTCAACTAATTTAAGTAATCCCAAACAAGTAGCAACACAACCCTACATTATCCTCATGTAGTTTTAACCCATCTGGGTTTTTAAAGAAAAACCATACTTGTAACCAAATAAGTCATCAAATATATGGATTAAGTAGAATTTAGAAGTCACGGCTTAGACTAGTAAGCCAAATATCATCAGAAACATAGCCATAGTAATAACAAAGGTAAGAAAAGCTATAACATTTTTTTTTAGAAATAAAAAATGAGTAATGTTTATAGACCATTTTCCAAAATCAGGCATCAGACAACTACCATAGCTTAGGATCTCACAGGCCATCTACCTCAAATCAATTTGTACATCAAAGTAAAAGACCTCAGCTAAGGAGATAAATGTGGGTGGCCGATGGACACGGGAAAAGCACGATGAGGCACACCGCTTTTACCTAACATTGTCCCACTAAAGGTTGTGTGCCGATAAGTGGCAAGAAGACTACCCTACATCTAGTATATACAAGAGGTGAGAGAAGACGGCTCTCAACCTATGCCCACTGAGTGCATCTGTAACCGCTCTAGTGTAGATGCAACATGCGTACCACTAGGGCTAGAGCCACGATGACACTTCTGATGCAGGTATCAAGTGACAACCTGCATGGCTCCACAATACACAATGCCAGTGTCAGTGATCGCATAACTGACAACTCCCACTGCAGACGCACCAAAACCGCATAAGCAAGATTATGTCTCGAGACCAAAAGGTCATACATGAGAGACCCAAAAGCCGAAAAAACATGTACTATGTGTTCCAACCTATCCTCGTCGGAGCAACCTCAGTGCCATATGCATCCTCATTAAAAATCACTTGACTATGCATCACCATGTCAGCATTTTCTTACAAAGGCATATTGTTGATAATGACTAAAAAATTGAAAGATCAACACCACTGTAACCACACACATCTGTTTGAAGGACACTGTCACCCTCAAACGTATCAAATGCATCTTAAAAAAATGCATCAGTCTTTGGATTCTGATGACTGACCAAGCACCATGCATCTACTTCTTCCGTTGCCTCATACGCTTGAAGCAACGGTGCCTATTATGCCCATCATGGCTGCAGTGCCAACATGCTAGTCGCAATTGTGAGCGAGAACCGCCTCTAACCTGAAGCGTCTCCATATCCATGCCAAGGCTATGGCAAACAATACTCAAGATCACAACACTCTCCCACCCAAGAGCAAACCATTGTCTCAAGCAAAGAAGGTGAGCAAATGGTCAAGCTCACGAGCCTCTGCAATAGGCATACATATCTGGAAAATTTTTGACAGAGTGTCCTCTAGCTGGAGCAAAAATCTCAACATTAAATCTCAATGGAGACAACAAAAAATGCCCAAATGGCCAATCCGAGAATGTACTTGTCCGAAATCACCTCATAAAGTCATACACAGAGCCAAACCGCTCTAGCCGGAGCACTCAACGGCGCCAAAAATGACTTACATATGTGAGTGAAAAATTGCTGCCAAAATGTGTCAATGAATGAACAATGTGCCAGAAAACCGTAGCATAGAAACACTTCTCATTATTCTTTTGTATATATTCCTTCTATATAAACAATGAGGATATGGCTACCTAAATCATTTGTCAAAGAATCAGTGAACAACTACAGGTCTTCACATGCTTATAAAGAGAAACTCTTCTCTTCAAGGACAACAATACAGCTTCAACAACAATAGCAAGTCAAAGAAATACATATAAAGATAATGCGAATCAATGAAAATTCAACAAGGGAGCTCTCAACAACAATTATAAGGAGCTCACATAGTCCTTCAAAGTTGGTGAAATACTGTAGAAGACTCGCATCATAGTGGAACCACAAGCAAAAGCCATCATATGTCATAAAATATAATATCTAACTTTACCAAATGATTTTCTCATATTAAACTGATCATTTAATATGGGAAGATAAAAGGGGAACAAGAGTTAGGATATAGATATGTGCTTCTAAACCTATCTCAATAGGGGACCAAAAGGAGAAATGGTTGCATCTCAATAGGGGTCCAAAAGGAGACGGTTTACCAAAGAGCAATGTGCAATAAGTGCTTTTAGATTTACCTCAACAAGGGACCAAGAGGAGAGATGGTTAGATCTCAATAGGGGTTCAAAAGGAGGTTGTCTATCAAAGAGGAACATGCATATAATGGAGCTTAAAAGACCTTAGGGTTAGCTTCATTAAAGACCTCCAAAAATTAGTGTTAAAAACTCCTTTGACCGTAGGCAAGATAGGACTAACTTTGAGGTGGGATCCTACCCAAGCATGAGATGCTAAGATGCTTAAAGTGGTTGTTGGAACTTTGCCTAAAGCTTGAGGTGATTTTTATGCTTAGATGAGTAAGGTTCTTGAAGTGTTAAATTCAAAGATAAATTCTCAAGAGGCATGAACGTTTCCATGTTTGATTGACTAAGTGCTTGAAGTATTCAATTCAAACCAAATGACTTAAGAAGCATAAAAGACACATGCTTGATTGAGTAAGTGCTTAAAGTATTCAAATCAAACCAAATGACTTAAGAAGCATAAAAGACACATGTTCAAAAAATTCTTCACATATGGCCCTCATGATGTGCTTGAATCCTATTGGATAGGATTTAAAGGAGTCCAATGAGAATTTAGATGCATAAAAATAAATAATTAAGTTCTTTCTTTCAAAGAGAAAAAAGAGGACACATGTCCCAAATGATATAATTAAATATTACGAGAGAGAGAGAGAGAGAGAGAGAGAGAGAGAGAGAGAGGTGTGGACCAAGCATGAGAGGGGGGTATACTCTCCCACACACACACACATACACACACACACACACACACACACACACACATTCTTTCATTGTGTGGAGTGAAAAGTGCAAGAGATCCATATCCTTCTCAAAGCTTGTTGAGAAGTGGAGAGCCTACACCAACACTCTTGGCTATGGAATGCAAATCCAACCAAGAGCCATGCTTCAATGCCTAAGCTTGCCATCTTCTTCATCTTCATTACTATGCTATTATATTGTGGTAAGCAAGAAGAGTGATGATAAATGAGGAACTATTTCTTTGTTCTATGAATGATTCTTCTTCCTCTTCCCTACCCTCATTCCCCCCACTAGCTCTCTCCACCTTCGAAGGTGTTTGAGGCCTTGGGACTGAGGCTTGGGATAGTAAATGTTTTTTGCAAAAATTATGTTATGCTCGTGATGCATGAAGCTTTCTATCTTCATAGCATGTCATAATAACTAATATCTAATTCTCCTAAACGATTTTCTCATGTTAAACTGATCATTTAATATGGGGAAGTACCAGGGGAGAAAAAGCTAGAATATTGGTTAAGCTGGCAGACCGGCCACAATAGGGATCCAAAGGGGGGGCCATCTGCAAAAGAGCAATGTGCAACAATGGGCTTCAAAGACCCTAAGGTTCAGCCCTTTAAGACTTCCAAACTGCTAAGGTTCCAAAATTCAAAGGTTATGTCCAATGGTCCAAACCTAGGGAAAATTGATCCGCGAAGCAACCATAGAGCGGTGGACTACTTCCATGATAGATCCAGGTCATTGGGAGTTTTGGCCATAAGAGATAGGAGAGGGAGCACAGAACCGCCTCCGCCCCACCCTGTCGCAATGCCCCCTTCAAGCCCCCCCAAGCTTTGGGGCCTTGCAGACTGTAGATCAGTAGGCTTCCTCGCTCCAGCCCGAACCCTAGCACTCTATTCATTGCTACACTTGTTTTCAAAAAAATTAATATTTAATTGTAAATTTTTAATAAAAATATTACTGTCACTTTCTTGTTTTTTCTCTCACAAAGAAGTCTCTTTTTGGCCTTCTAAAGGCCTTAGTACATATGGGTGAATGTCGTTCAAATTTCAGTGCTTGACAAGTGTCCCAAGGGGCCTTGAAAGTCTTGTGAATAGAAGGACATGATAGTCTTTTACATGCTACTAGTATGTGACCTGCACGTTGCTGCGGCTAATTAGAAGCAAGGCTCAACTTTGTGACACTCTCCTCTCTCACCTTCCCCCTAAGGTGGTAACATGTGCAAACATTCTCTATGCATCAATAAGGTAGTGCCAAATATATTCTTGGATGCTTCATAATTAAATAAGATCATCCTCCAAAGTTGTGATAAGGCAACTATAGCTACCTTTCAATAGTGACATCCTGTAAAGAAAAATGGAAGAGATGATATCTAAACCCTCTCAAAAGAAAATCCAGTCGTGCCTTGCATAACAGGTATCTACTTGATACTTTTAACTCAGCTCGGTTGTAATCCTCTGTCCCTCAAGGCTTCGCTTGAGCTTGAGGCTGATCTGTAATCTATTTGTGACCTTATAATACAATCACTCACAATTGTGAGTTTTGCAAAAAAAAAAAATCCACCCATATCAATGTGTTAAGGATATATCAATGTGTTTATCCTTATAACCTTTTTGAAACATAAATTCATTCTTGGCTTCTTTACTTGCTCTATTAAATTGTCTATACTTTTATGTTTAAACAACTTAGAGGTGATACATTTTTTCTAATTGTTTTAGGATCGATAGATAGGACTAATGTGTGACCTGCATGTTGATGCGACCAAGAAAAGCATGGCCGTTGGGTCACACATGCACACACCAATGTGTGTGTGTGCGTGCACATATGTACACAAGT